>NW_027315723.1:44848990-45303990 GCF_026437365.1 Eucyclogobius newberryi
CAAAAAATTACCCTAAAACCACCAAGACACTTAGAGCTAACTCACTTTGCACCTGTAACTGACAAAACTGTCCAGGAGATCATCACCAGTGTGCTGAATGCTGCCTCGATGTGTTACCCACCAGATTTCTAAAGTCTGTGCTGAACAGTTTGTTAGCACCACTCACTCACATAGTTAACATGTCGCTTCAATCTGGAACATTCCCAATGTCTTTGAAAACTGCGGTCATAAAGCCTCTCCTAAAGAAGAGCAGTCTTGATGCCACAGTACTGAGTAATTACTGGCCCATTTCTAATCTGCCATTTTGGGGAAAAGTCCTTGAAAAGGTTGTTTACCAACAGCTCACAGATTTCCTCTTAATAAACAACTCATTTGATGTTTTTAGTCAGGTTTTAGACCTCATCACAGCACTGAGACTGCTCTTGTCAAGGTGACAAATAACATGCGCCTGAACACTGACACGGGCAAAGCTTCAGTTAGATCTGAGTGCTGCTTTTGACACTGTCGATCATGGGATCCTCTTACAAAGACTAGAGGACTGGGTGGACATCACTGGCACTGCCCTAAACTGGTTAAGGTCCTATCTGGAAGATAGGAAGTACTTTGTTGAAATTGGTAGCTGTGTCTCAGACCACATGACCCTGACCTGTGGAGTGCCCCAACGGTCAGTCCTGGGTCCCCTTCTGTTCAACCTTTACATGCTGCCGTTAGGTCAGTTGATACGCAGTGAAAATGTGTCCTATCACAATTATGCAGACGACACTCAGATCTATGTTTCACTGTCGGCAGGTGACTATGGACCAGTGGATTCACTCTGTCACTGCATCCAACAGATCAGTGTGTGGATGCAAAACAACTTTCTCCAGCTGAACTCAGACAAGACTGAAATAATTGTTTTTGGCCCACAGAAACAAAGAGAAAGTGTTAGCAGTCACCTCCAGAGTCTCGCTCTAAAACCTACAAACCAAGTTAGAAATCTGGGGGTAATAATGGACTCAGACTTGAATTTTAATAGCCACGTCAAATCAATAACATCAGCAGCTTTTTACCATCTAAAAACATTGCCAAAATCAAAAATATAGTGTCAAAACCAGATTTAGAGAGACTTATCCATGCGTTTGTCTCCAGTAGATTAGACTACTGTAACGGCCGCTCACTGGTCTCTCCAAACGAGTTGTAAAACAGCTGCAGTACATCCAGAACGCTGTTGTTCGGGTCCTAACTGGAACCAGGAAGTATGATCACATTAGTCCTGTTCTCAGGTCTCTGCACTGGCTCCCTGTGGCTCAGAGAATAGACTTTAAAGCAGCTCTGCTTGTGTACAAGTCTCTCCATGGCCTAGCACCAAAGTACATCTTGGATTTGTTAGTGCCATATGACCCATCTCGGACTCTGAGGACCTCAGGGACCGGCCTCCTGCTGGTGCTCAGAGTCAGGACTAAACATGGGGAATCTGCATTTCAGTTTTATGCAGCTAAAATCTGGAACAGTCTTCCTGAAGATGTGAGACAGGCTTCTACTCTGACAATGTTCAAATCTAAGCTAAAAACAGTTTTGTTCAGCTGCGCATATGACTGAAAGGATTTTTTCTTTGCACTCTTCTCTTTTGTTTGTGATTTTATTAGTTTAGACAATCAGTTGGATTGATAGTTTTTAATTTAGTTAATTTTATTGTATTCTGTAATTTCTTTGTGATTTTAATGCATTTTTTCCTGCTGTGTGAAGCACTTTGAATTGCCTTGTGTATGAAATGTGCTCTACAAATAAACTTGCCCTGCCTTGCCTTGAAGTGTTCTGTTGCAAAATCAAATAAATACCATTTAAAAGAAAGCCATCCGTGGCTCTTTGTATTCAAAAGTCAAATGCATTTTACTGCAATCAACATAATATTCCATCCCTCTTTGATAAAATAAATGTTTTCACTCTGATATCTGTAGGGGATGGTGACAAAATCAAAATAGACATAGGTTTGAATAATTGTCAACTGTGAACTTGACAAATAAAATGAAACAAAAACTAAAAGTCAGTACATGTATTTCATCGCTCATGTAATCCTTGCAAGCAGTTTAAATGGGGCCCATGTGGTCAGTGAAGACAGCAGGGGATGGATATGAAGGATGGACATGTCCCATAGGATACGAACACTTCAGAAATGGGTTAATCCTTTAAAAACAGGACCTGAAACAGACAGACAAGCGCTGTAAAGGCTCATCTTCTTAAAAGGAGGTGTTACCAAGAATCCGGTTCATCCAGTACACACACAAAAATGACATTTTGGGGTTCGAAGCTACTTTTTAATCCCTTAAAATTAGTGTCAGTAATGTTTGGCACACAATCTACTTTTTTGGGGTCTGTATCTTTCCCTTTCTCCATGGAGATGTTCTTGTCCTTGATGTCGTTTTGCCTGGAATGTTTTACAAAATGGCATACAAATTAGCAATCTCCATGGAGACAAGCTGTTGACTGTTGTTGAGCTGTTGAAAGTATTCTGTTGGCAATAAAGACTTATGTAATTGAATCACTGAAATAGGCAAAGCTATAACATTTTCAAGAGACAAGCATGATGGACCCTCCAGAAAAGTTACACAGTGCCCCTTTATGTAATATTTAACAGCAGAGAAAAAAAAAAAAAAAAAAAAAGTATATATATATATATATATATATATGGAAAAGCAGGGTACCACCTCATGACATCACCAGGTGGTTTATATATGGTTTTATATATGGTTTATAAATACAATAAGTTTTATTCACCAAATGCAATTCTGACTTGCATGAATCTACACTGCCTGCATGAAGGATTTTTCGAGGTGATCCGGTGACGTCATTTCCGGTGAGTGTGTCGCGTTTTCAGAGCTGTTCGTTCTTAGAGCCTTTTACCGATTAATCCACGAATTATACACACTATTTACGCATCATATACACGAAAGTGAACGTTTGATTTCTCCGCAAACAATCCGGAGCCTCAAGCCGCTCACTTTTCAGTATTTTGTGGATTAAAAAGCCCTCCTCACTTTCTAGCTCCAGCCTGAACTAGCCTAGCGTAGCCTAGCCGCTAGCGTCATGGCTGGATCTACCTTTACCTGTTTGAGCTGTCATATGTCGAGTCAGAACCCTGGCTCCTTCTCTGATGATAGGTGCGTGAAGTGCAGTGTAGTGGTAGTTTTGGAGGCCAGGGTTACGGAGTTAGAAGCGCGGATCCGCTGTTTAGAGGAGCTTAAGTCCAGTTATAGTTCGGTTTTAGCGCGAGGGCTACCGGACCGCGCTGCAGGGCGTAGCATTAGCATTAGCAGTAGCAGTAAGGCCGAGCTCAGCCCCTCAGCGTCTCCCGTGCAGCCGGGACTAGACCAGGAACAGAATAGGGACCATTTTGTGACAGTTCGGAGGGGACAAGGCGCTAAACGCCGAACCTCAGAGCGCCGTGAGCTTCACGTCTATAATAGGTTTTCTCCCCTCAGCGATCACACGCCCGCTGAACACACGAGAGAAACTCTTGTAATCGGGAGTTCTATTGTTAGAGACGTGAAGCTGCCAGCTGCTAGCGTTAGGTGTTACCCGGGGGCCAGAATGGGTGACATCGAAGGAAACCTTAGGATCTTAAAGCAGAGTAGGACCCGTTTTCGGCGAGTCGTGATTCACGCAGGCGGTAACGACGCCCGGCGGAGACAATCAGAGGTGCTCAAAGTTCAAGTAGCCGCGGTGTGTGACCTAGCGAAGTCGATGTCGGACACTGTAATATTTTCTGGTCCCCTGCCCAATCGGATCAATGCTGAATTGTACAGCCGTCTCTCAGCATTCAACAACTGGTTATCCAGATGGTGCCCTCAAAACAACGTTGTCTTTATTGATAACTGGAGTGCGTTTTGGGGAAAGCCCGGGCTCATACGCAGGGATGGCATCCATCCGACTTCGGAGGGTACATCCCTATTAGTTCGGAATTTGACCGATAGTCTTAGTCGTGTTAAGTGACCATCTAGGGATGAGCCCCAGGTGCAGAGCAGCAGTTCAAGACGCTCCTCTGTCGCCGAACTCTCTCCCGTTCTGTTACATGTGAAGTGTTCAGATTCAAGACAGATAGAGACTGTGTGTGTCCCTCGTGTCCCTCGTACAAATAATGCCAAAAAGTCACATCTCAGAAAAAATATTTCAGGCGTCAGACCAAATAACTTAAGGAAAATAACAATCACAAATGACACAAATACACAAATGAATAAACACGTAAAATGTGGACTGCTAAACATTAGAGCAATTTCCTCCAAATCGCTCTTAGTTAATGAATTAATTAGTGACTATAACATAGATCTTCTAGCTCTAACTGAAACGTGGCTTCAACAAGACGACTACGTCAGACTAAATGAGTCCACCCTCAAAACCCTATATTGTCAGATCATTTCCTAATTACCTTTCAGTTTATTCTTAAAGATCATCCAGTCCCACAAAATAAAGTTATAATGAAAAGGACAATATCTGAAAAATCTATCTCAAAATTCAAAGAAATAATAGAGCCAATATTCAGTGACATGTCATGTGATCCTGCTGAGAACAGTTTTAGTCCCAGTTTAAGTGATCAATGTGTCGACTTGACCATGAATTCTCTGAAGTCTGCTCTTGACGTTGTCGCGCCGTTAAAACAGAAGGTCATTAGGCCAAAGCGCGCCTCCCCATGGTACAACCAAGAACTGCGTTCACATAAACAAAGAGTTAGAAAGTTAGAGGGATTATTTCGTCGCTCTCACACCGAAGAATCCCTAAAAGCATGGAAAAGTTGCCTGCTGTCCTATAAGCAGGCTCTGCGTAAGGCCCAAACCAGATATTATTCAAATCTAATAGAAGTCAACAAAAGTAACACTAAATTCTTTTTCAGCACTGTAGCTAGGCTAACAAACTGTCACAGTGCAGTAGAGCCCTCAATCCCAGCTACACTTAGCTCTGATGATTTCCTCCTATTTTTTAATAATAAAATAAAAACAATCAGAGATAAATTAGATGAAATTACCCCCACTATTAGCCCTGAACTAGCCCAAGCTGTAAATCTAACGTCCCATATAAATCCACCTGTAAACCTAGAAAGGTTCACAGCTGTTGATCAAGCAGAGATAACTTCAGCCATTATGTCCTCTAAAAGCTCAACTTGTGTCCTAGACCCCATTCCAAGCAGACTCCTCAAAGACATTCTTCCCCTAATTATAGACCCTATTCTTAATATAATAAATACTTCACTCGAAAGTGGCTATGTTCCACAGTCCTTCAAACATGCAGTCATTAAACCTCTTCTGAAAAAGCCTAATCTAGATCCCGACCTATTGGTAAACTACAGACCTATTTCAAATCTTCCCTTCGTCTCTAAAATCCTTGAAAAAGTTGTAGTAAAACAGCTTTGTCGCCACCTGCAGGACAATAACTTATTTGAAGTTTTCCAGTCAGGGTTCAGAGCCCACCACAGCACTGAAACTGCACTAGTTAAAGTCACAAATGATTTGTTATTAGCCGCTGACGATGGACTGGTCTCAATCCTGGTTCTGTTGGACCTCAGCGCAGCGTTTGACACCATTGACCACAACATTCTACTGCAGAGGTTAGAATGTGATGTAGGTGTTGGAGGAACAGCCCTCAGCTGGTTTAAATCCTATCTATCTGATAGGTTCCAATTTGTTAATGTAAACCAGAGCTCCTCACCAAGCTCTAAAGTAATTTACGGTGTGCCACAGGGTTCGGTACTCGGTCCAATTCTGTTTACTCTTTATATGCTACCATTAGGCAACATTATCAGAAAGCATGGCATTAACTTCCACTGCTATGCAGATGACACTCAGCTGTATTTATCAATGAAACCTGATCAGAGCGATCAAGTAGACAGACTTAGTACTTGTGTGAAGGAGATAAAAACCTGGATGACACTAAACTACCTGCTTCTTAACCCTGAAAAAACCGAGGTCATTGTGCTTGGCCCTAAGCATCTACGAGACGCTCTATCTGAGCAGATAGTCACACTGGACAATGTCAGTGTAGCCTCCAGTTCTACTGTAAGAAACCTTGGAGTCTTATTTGACCAGGAGCTCTCATTTAAAGCTCATATAAATCAAGCTTGTAAAACAGCCTATTTCCATTTGCGCAACATCGCCAAAATCAGAAGAATCCTGCCTAAAAGTGATGCCGAAAAACTTATCCATGCATTTGTAACGACTAGATTAGACTACTGTAACTCCCTGCTTGCAGCGTGTCCTAAAAGCTCCATAAAAAGCTTTCAACTGGTTCAAAATGCAGCAGCAAGATTACTAACAGGAACAAAAAGAAGAGAGCACATTACGCCAGTGCTGAAGTCTCTTCACTGGCTCCCCGTCGAGTCTAGAATCAAATTCAAAATTCTACTCTTGACCTACAAAGCCATAAATGACATGGCCCCATCCTACCTCAAAGATGCTATAGAACCATATCATCCAAACAGAGCTCTTCGCTCTCAGAATGCTGGCCTTCTGGTGGTGCCAAGAGTCTCTAAAAGTACTGTAGGAGGTAGAGCGTTTAGCTACCAAGCTCCTGTGTTATGGAATCAGCTCCCGACCCATGTTAAATATGCTGACACAGTCTCTTCATTTAAGTCCAGGCTTAAAACGTTCCTCTTCGAAATCGCTTATGGTCAGAGTAGTTAGGAACATAAAGATAAACCCACAGCTTCAGCTACGCTGCCCTAGGAGTAACTATGCTGGGGGAAGTATGACAGCTTGAGCACTATCCTCTTCTTCTGACTACTTATGCTATCAAACAATATTTATTTTTTGATTCCACTTGCAAACTGTTCACCGCCTTCTTTTCTTTCTCTCACTTCTGAGGACCTGTGGACCCAGATGCCCCTCCCCTGGTGAAGTGGTCCCTGCCCTGTGTGGACGGTCCCTCATCTGCCTGAAGAGTGGCTCCAGTTCGCCTCAGACGGTCCCTCATCTGCCTGAAGAGTGGGTCCAGCTCGCCTCCGACGGTCCCTCGTCTGCCTGAAGAGTGGGTCCAGCTCGCCTCCGACGGTCCCTCTTCTGCCTGAAGAGTGGGTCCAGCTCGACTCAGACGGTCCCTCTTCTGCCTGAAGAGTGGGTCCAGCTCGACTCAGACGGTCCCTCTTCTGCCTGAAGAGTGGGTCCAGCTCCAGTCTCCTCGTGTCCGTCTGTCCGTCTGTGAGAGTCGGATCTCTCCTTCACTGGAACTCCTCCAGGTTTCTACGCTTTTTTCCCAAAGAGGTTTTTTTTGTAGTTTTTCCTGGCCGAGAAGGAGAGTCTAAGGACAGAGGACCCTGGGACATCGTCCCTCGCCACCACAGACATTGTCTGACTCCATCGCCACCACAGACATTGTTGATTCATTTCTCCCTGTGGCCCTCAGAGGCAACTGTTGTTGTGATTTTGGGCCTTACAAAAATAAATTGATTTGATTTGATTTGATGAATCTACACTGCCTGTACACTGGTTTATCAGTTCAGCGACTGATAAACAGTCAGTCACTAACCCTTTGACAGCAAAGAAGAGACCCTCGGGTCTGATTTTGCTCAAATAAAACTAAATTGAATGTTGTCATCAAATATATGAATATATGTCAAAATGCATATTGATCACAAATAAATTCTAACAGCAGGAGAAACTGTTAGCCAAGAGGTAAACCATCACTGTGTTTTTGGGGACTGTCCTGTTGCTCAGAGGGACTGGACTGAGATAAATAAAGTGCTACAGAAAGTGTTTGACATCACCATCCCACTGGATTTCAGAAATATGTATTTGTTTTTGGGCCTCAAAATTCCAGCTATGGATACCTCTGGAACATTCTTCTGCCTGCAGGGAAACATCTATGGATTTATTAACCATCTATTGATTTATTTAACCTTTATTCAGCTTAGAACTGATTGAGAATGAGACCTCTTTTTCAAGGGTGACCAGGGGCAAAGTGAAAATATACAACAAAATCTACATTTAAAAGCACAAAAATGTATAACCCCTATTGAGACAATTTCACGCAATCGCTCGTTACTTGGTCTCAAAGCTAGTGTCATAGTTCTGATCATGTTTACATGAAAAAATACATACATTTTCGTGCAAAGCAATCAAAGCGCATTTTGCTGACATAATCTTACTTATCCTATAAAGTTACACAAAACATGAGTTCAGACATCCTGATGCAAGTATGTAGGGCCCGGAGTGTTTAGGGGCCTCTTGACACTACCGCTTTACACACCCACGTCCAGCAAACTCTGGATGCACAACTTGGTGTTGTAATTCAATTAAAATATATATTTCAATTCTAGCATTGTTTTGTTTCGAAGTTGCAATAGAATTGGCTAATACTGTAATAACATTTAAAAAAAAACTTTAAGCGTTTGGGTGTGAGTAACAATATATTTGTTACAACAGCCCATGCCAAGCATTAATGAAATGCACTAAAACCGAAAAGCATTGTTTTGGACAAAATCCCTCAAGTTACATTTGAAATTGTATACACAAATATTGAGTTAGTAAGCTTTTCCTATTGAAAAGATCAGTTGTAAAATGATCACAACTGCTTTCCTCTACTGTTTATTCACCACAATGTCGGATGTTGGTATCTGGAAGTCCCACAAGATCGTGGCTCGGTCATTCTCTACCATCACTTTGATCTTGGGGTTTCCAGTACATACCCCGCACAGATGTTCCTGTACACTATGCCAGCCACTTATGGTTATTGTGCTCCATGTATGCTTTCTCTGCCAGAATCTTACACCCTGCAGTTATGTGCTGTATTGTCTAAGGGGCCTCTTTGAATAGCCTACACCTTGGGTCTTTTCTGGTGTAGTAGATCTGGGCCTCTATTGCTCTGGTGCTCAGGGCCTGTGCCTGTGCAGCCACGATGCATGCCTCTGTGCTGTCCTTCTGTCCAGCCCGCTCTAGCCATTGGAAGGATTCCTTGATATCAGTACCACCGGACGATAACTTCGTCCGGTTGTACATCCCATGTAGGGGCTTATCCTCCCATGATGGTTCCTCCCTCATCCTCTGTTCCCCATCGCCTGAGCCATTCACCTCGCAAGTTGTCTGTTGGCCTTACCCTTGATATACTTATGGATCTTGGATGTTACATCCTGGATCATGGCTCTCAGACTCATTAGTCCACCGCCTTCTTCCTTAAGACTAGTGTAGTCCCAGGGTGATGGTTTTGGATGGAACCCTCCATGCATGGTGAGGAGATTTCTTGTCTTAACATCTGTGGTCTGTATCTCTTGCTTTGGCCACCTTACTATTCCTGCAGGGTATCTGATCACTAGCAGGGCGTAGCTGTTTTTTGCCCGGGAATTATAGAATTATTATTAATTATTATTATAATATATATATATATATATATATATATATATATATATATATATATATATATATATATATATATATATATATATATATATATATAAATGTGGTTGTGCAAAATTTGAATTAAATAAAAATAGCAGCTCAACTTAAAATACCCAGCAGGCATGTAAACAAATAAGCAAAGTGTAAAATGTCGTGATCCATTCATGCATTATACAGAGGTGAGAGACTTCTACTGCGGTTTTCGTGTCTAATAATAAGCTTGAAATGTATAGTGCTGATCAAACTAATGTTACATCCTTCCCCTGCTCAGTAATCTCCTAACCGTAGTACAGAGGCTGAGCAGGCATATCACTCGTTTGCAACATGATTTATGAACCAGGCTGCAGAGAGCATAAAGGGGCCCTCAGACCGGGGCGTCCAAAGTGTCCAGTTTACATTCAAAGTTACATTAAAAATGTAAATGCGCGTCGAACGCGTCCTGCGTTTTCCGCGGCGTGGTTCCTGCGTATTTGCGTCGCGATTCCTGCATTTTCTGCGTCGAGCGTGGCGCGTCGGGGGCGTTTAAAGGACCGGCAGCGGCAGACACACATGTGCCCCGAAAACACAACGAAAAACACCAACACAGGCTGGAAACACTAATAGGAGTAAAATGTATATCCGATCACTGATCGGGACGCAACATCCGATTTCGATCAAGTCTGAAATGATGTGATTGGGCCCAATTTCCGATCACGTGATCGGATCGGGACGTCCCCTAGCCTCAAAATGTCATTAAACCCATAAATACAAAACAAGTTGATATTGATATGTAATATCAACGACATTTACTTACACCAAATATACTCCCTGTGCTGAATGAAAGACACAGTTCGTTGCTGCTCCCTGCTCTCAGGCAAGATGCTCGTCCAGTCGGGGCCTCTGCCACCTCTAGACTTCATTTTTTTGGCCTTTGTCAAAGAAAATAGTCCTGCGGTGTAGAGTGGAGGAGACTGATGGAGGGCCTAGTGCTCCTGCTGGGAAGCCAAAACACATTTATCACACCATTCTGTAATATTGCTAAAACGCAACACAAAGGAAAAGTACATGCACTTTTAATGGTGGCTGTGGGTTCACATTTAATCATGGGTTTTATCTTCCTGTGTTTGGATGATATCTCGAAGATTTTTTTCTCATCGACATATAATTAATAGACGCAGCGTCCGATGCTCATGCAATCCATCACTTGGATAGCCGTTAGCATTGAGGGTTTGGACTTGAACCAACCCATAGATTACATTTAGGTCAAAGCCTCACTAAAAGTCATTGTTGAGTGTGTAAACCTTTTGGTGTTTTATTTAAGTTAATAATTAGTTTGTAAAAGTGTCATCTGAATTAAAGGCTAACTAAATTTATGTGGTGATTCTTATTTTTGCATTTGGTAACATTTAGTGACACTAAACATTCTCTTTTACAAGTCACTGGTGACGTACGGATAAATTAAATAAATATCATGAAATGTCATATAATTTAAGGCCGTGGCTGGAGAGCCGCGGCGCGCGGCCGGCAAAAAAATAACATGGCAGTTTCGGCCACGCGCCGCGGCTCTGAAGACACTCCCATAATTTAATGTAGGGAGTTCAGTTTTTCATAATTTACTGAGTTGGCCACAAACAAATTAGAACAATGCTTAACGATTTTACAGTGTTGTTTAGGGACAATCCGTATATTATTATCAGTTTAACTTCTACTTCCTTAGCTCATGCTTCTAAATCTGTTTTGAATTGTTGTGTGCTGAAAGTGGTGCTAAATTTCATAAAAAATATTATTTTAAAAATAGTTTAAAATGGATGAAAATGCAAAATATATCGCTTCTGTGGCAATATCGCCTGCAAGCGGGCTCTCACACTTAAAGTGTTCCTTTGGATTGGCCGCATAACTCTCACCTCACCCAGGTCCCAGAGGACCTCGGCTCGGTCATTCTCCACCACCTTTGGAGGTGTTTCCCACTTTGTCCTTGGGGTCTCCAGCCCGTACTCTGCGCATATGTTTCTGTACACTATGCCAGCCACCTGGTTATGGCGCTCCATGTATGCTGTCCCTGACAACATCTTGCACCCTGCAGTTTTGTGCAGGATTGTCTCAGGGCCTCCTTTACACAGCCTACACCTTGGGTGTTGTCTGGTGTGGTAGATCTGGGCCTCTATTGATCTGGTGTTCAGGGCCTGCTCCTGTGCTGCCATGATCAGGGCCTCTGTGCTGTCCTTTAGACCGGCTCTTTCAAGCCATTGAAATCACCGGCTCCACCACGAGCGGCACGCACCGCCACGAGCCGCACGCACCACGAGCGAGCGGCGCCGCTTCTCCTCCGCTGCACCGGCGTTTCCACGCCCGAACACCGGCTCCGCGCTCCCGCACCCGCCGCCCCGGAGGTCTGTACCTGGGCGAAGGTGTGGCCCCAGCCCGCCACAGGAGCAGACACGGAGAGCGGGGCACCGGCTCCACCCGGAGAAAAGCAGCCCCATACAGCCAAGGTACAGCCCCGTTTCTCTGCTTTCCCCGCTCCACAGACGGGGGCGATCTGGTCACAAAACTGGACTCAAATGCGTCTTGATTGGGCTAGAGCAACGCCGGCGTCTGGTATGTGGACTGCCGCTTCTGTCCCAACGTCTTTGTTTTGTTAGTCGTTTCCATTGTTTTGTTTTGTTCCCGCGTCTCTGTGTTGTCTTCTGTCTACATCCCTGTTCCTTAACTTCATCGGACATTACTGCACCGTCCATCGCTCATCTCCTCCCTCACTCCTGGACTATCTACTGCCCTAGCCGCCAGCTAACAGCTGGCCTAACACCTGCGGAGGTCCGTCATGGTATCGCGGGGCCTCCCTGCCGTGCAGACAAGGTCTAGGGCAACCAACGCCACTCACTCCACCAGCTTCAACACCCGGTCCACTGCTGCTTTTTCACAACTCTCTGCCCACCAGCTTCTAGTTAACCAGCCTCTAGCCACCGCCAACATTCTAACTGGATTACTCTCATCTGCTGCTACGTTCCATCTCCTCCTCGGACTATCACTCCCACGCCTCCAGGCCACCGCTCCACCAACTTCTCGCCTACTCACCTACACCGCTGCTGACCTTCACCTCCTCAACCATAACCACCGTCTCCCAGCTGCTGCTGCCTCTGCAGCTAGCTCAGCTGGGATCCTTCGCCGGCCCCGCTACATCCACAGGGGCTCTGGTCTCTCCCATAACCAACACTCCAACGACGGCTCACCTATCCCCTCACTCTGGACTAGTTTTCGCCCCCCTGTCACCCCCACCTGCCGCACTGCCAACCTCAGCAACCTCCGCCCCCCCACCCCTGCGCCCCCATCCATCTCCGCGCCCCCATCCATCTCCCTTGCACTGCTGAACTGCCGCTCCCTCGCCAACAAATCACCTGTTATATCTGAACTGCTACTGGACAATAACATTGATCTGCTACTCCTCTGTGAAACATGGCAACAGCCCCTGGACTTCTATGCTCTCAACCAAGCCACTCCCTCCAACTACACTTACACTGCCAAACCCCGCCTCTCCGGGCGTGGGGGAGGTCTTGCTGTTATTCATAAAAAATCTACATCCATCACTGAACTGAACCTCAACCTTCCATCCATCTCATCATTTGAATACCTCGCCTTCTCCCTCCCCAACTCTATCACCGCTATCCTGATCTATCGTCCCCCAAAGCCCCACCCCTCTTTCCTCACTGAATTGTCTGAACTCCTCACCATCGCATCCTCTCTGTCTGCCCGCCTCCTACTCACTGGTGACTTCAACATCCACATTGACTGCCCCAACGCCCCACTGACATCCGACTTCCTCTCTCTCCTGGACTGCTTCCATCTCACCCAACATATTGACTTCCCCACCCATACCAAAGGCCACACTCTGGACTTAGTCTGTTCCTCTCTCCTACCCATATCTAAGCCCCACCCCCTCCCCTTCCCACTCTCTGATCATCTCTGCATCCTTTTCTCCGCCCCCCTACCCTCGCCCCACAACCCCAAAAAACGCACCATCACCTACCGCAATATCAAGTCAGTCAACCCCCTCACGGTCTCCCAGCTCATATCCTCTGCTTTCCCCCCTGACTCCCCCCCCTCTTCCCCCGACGACTATGCTGTCATGCTCAACACCACCCTCTCCGACTCCCTTGACTCCCTAGCCCCCTGGAAAACCTCCTCCGTCTCATACATCAACCCCGCCCCCTGGTACACCCCTGAACTCCGCACCATGAAGCAGACTGGCCGCCAACTCGAACGACTCCTCAAAAGAACCCGCCTCACCGTCCACGCCGAAGCTTTCAAATTACACATCTCCTCCTACCGTGACGCTCTCCAAGCCGCCAAATCTGCCCACCTCTCCACCCTCATCAACAGCTCCCACCGGAGCCCTCGCACCCTGTTCTCCACCGTCAACAAGCTGCTCCAGCCACCGGACATCACTCCACCCTCCTCCCCTGACCTCTGCAACTCTTTCCTCCTTGCCTTCAATGACAAAATTTCCAAAATCAACAGCTCCATGACTGCCGTCTCCATTAACTCCATCACCACCCCCACCCCTGCCCCCCCTCCTCTCCCTGACCACCCACCCTTCCCTGCCCTCACCACCTTCTCCTCTGTTAACTCCTCTCATATCATAGACCTCATCACCGCTTCCAAAACCACCACCTGCTCTCTCGACCCCCTCCCAACGAATCTAACCAAGGCCTGCCTCCCTGCTCTCATCCCCCATCTCACCACCCTCTTCAACCAGTCTTTATCCCTCGGCCATGTTCCTTCCATCTACAAACTGGCCTCCATCACCCCCATCCTCAAAAAACCCACCCTAGATTCCGCCAACCTCTCCAACTACCGCCCCATCTCCAACCTGCCGTTCCTCTCAAAAACGCTGGAACGCATCGTCGCCGCCCAACTTCACACCCACCTCCAGTCAAACAACCTCTATGAACCCCTCCAATCTGGCTTCCGCCCACTTCACAGCACTGAAACAGCCCTGGTCAAAGTACTCAACGATCTCCTCACCTCTGCAGACTCCGGGGCCCTCAACATCCTGTTACTACTAGACCTCAGCGCAGCCTTTGACACTATAAACCATTCCATCCTCCTACAAAGGCTGCGCCAACTGCGTGTTGAGGGCTCTGCACTTGACTGGCTCACATCCTACCTCACCAACAGGCAAGAGTTCATTTCCCTCTCCGGTCACTCATCCACCCTCTCCCCAGTAACGCAGGGGGTCCCCCAGGGCTCAGTCCTCGGCCCCCTCCTCTTCATCTGCTACATCTTCCCCCTTGGTCACATCCTCCGCCAACTCAACCTGGACTTTCACTGCTACGCTGACGACACCCAGATATACCTCACCACCAAATCCACCCAAAACCCTCCCCTCAGCCACATTGAAACCTGCATCTCTACAATAAAATCATGGCTCACTCTCAACTTCCTCAAACTGAACAGTGACAAAACAGAGCTCCTCCTCATTGGCACCAAATCCACTCTCAATAAAACTGGTCCCTTTTCACTCAGCATCGACACCTCGACCATCACCCCCTCTACCCTGGTACGCAATCTCGGTGTCATCATGGACCCCACCCTCTCCTTCACTCCCCATGTCAGCCACATCGTCAAGACCTCATACTTCCACCTCCGCCGCATCGCCAAAATCCGACACTGCCTCACCCTCCCCGCTGCTGAATCCCTCATCCATGCCTTCATCTCCTCCCGCCTCGACTACTGCAACTCCCTCCTCACTGGCATCTCCTCCCATTCCCTCCATAGACTCCAAATGGTCCAAAACTCCGCTGCCCGCCTCCTCACCCACACCCGGTCCCGTGATCACATCACTCCCGTTCTCCGCTCTCTCCACTGGCTCCCCATCAAGCAGCGCATAAACTTTAAAATACTCCTCCTCACCTTCAAAGCTCTTCACCACCTTGCCCCCCCCTACCTGTCTGACCTCCTCATCCCCCACCGCCCCACCCGAGCTCTCCGATCCTCCTCCTCTCTCACCCTGACTGCACCAACATCCCGACTCAAAACTTTTGGCGACAGAGCATTCTCCCGAACAGCACCCCGACTCTGGAACTCCCTCCCCCAACCTGTCCGCCACTCTCCCTCACTCACAACATTCAAATCCTGCCTAAAAACATACCTCTTCACCCAAGCCTATGACCTCCCCTACCCCTAGCCTCCTCTACCCCACTGTCTACACTTCTACCCCCTGTTACATCCCCATCTTTTTCTCTCTACTTCTTCTGTCTTGTTCATTTTATCTGTATATTAATGTGTTCTGTACGTGTTGTCCCCCCTGTCTGTAAATACCCCCCCTTTTTTATTATGGTCAGCGTCTTTGGGTCACTGAAAAGCGCTATATAAATAAAAGTTATTATTATTATTATTATTATTGGTAGGATTTTGTAATATCAGCCACTTCAGTTATGTTCCGGTGTAGGGGCTTGTCCTCCCATGATGGTTCCCCATTGTCTGAGACATTCACTGAGCACGTCATCTGTAGGAGCCTTGTCCTTGATGTACTTATGGATCTTGGACGTTTTGTCCTGGATAGTGGCTCTCACGCTCACTAGTCCTCGGCCTCCTTCCTTACGGCTAGTGTACAGTCTCAGGGTGCTGGATTTGGGATGGAACCCTCCATGTATCTCCTCCTTTGGCCGACTGATTATTCCTGCAGGGTATCGGATCACTGGCAGGGCGTACATATATATATAAATATACATCATAATATATATATATATATATATATATATATATTTATATATATATATATAGGACTTCTAAAACTATCTATACAGGACTTCTTAAACTGTTGTAAAAAAAAAAAAAAACTTCGATGTGTTTTTGACAAGGAAATGCAATATTAACATGTTTATTGAATGTTGAATTGATGCCCTTTAACTCTTGTTGACTTGACTTAATGACTCCTTTTGATCTCATCCATCACTCTCGGCCTCCTCAGCTCCTTTGTTTCGCCCTTGTCTCAGTAGGTAGAGCGCTAATGTTTTGACAAGGGCAAAGTCATAGGATTGACCATATATAATCACTGTCAGGCAAGACTAATCCTAGGGCTCCACTTTGGAGCTGTGATGTATTGGCAGACATATTTAACTCCTTAAACTTTAATAATAGGCTCCATTCATTGTTTAAAAATGTCCATTTCACAGTTTAATTTGTTGGTTGGACACAATAGTCCCAAAACCCCTCCTGGATATGTACACTGAATGGAAAGCTTGTTAATGATACTTGATGAAACATTGTCCTCAATATACTTTTATTGGAGAAGTTAAGCTTAATGTGCATAGGTTAGATGACGCACTAATATAGTGAACATGCTTATATTTTTGCTATATTTTACAAAAGTAGTTCCCTATTTTTGTGGGAGGTTGAGCGGTATCGACTAGATATAGTCGGCCTCACCTCCAGGCACAGTTTGGGCTCTGGAACCTGTAGGAATTAATAATTTAATATTGTAATGCATTAATATACCTTTCATTGTTATAGCATACTGGACACACACAGACACTGTACATTCTTGCTCTGTCTGCTTGGTCTGTCTCTGCTCCCCCAACTTCTCTGTCTGGGTCAAGGGTCACATCTCACGACCATATTAGGATGTCCTGGAAGGTACAGCCTGGTACCAAGAGGTGCCAGAAGATCCACCTTCTTAATAAATACTTTTATTTTAACAACCATAATCTTGTCTTGTTATTCACAGCAGCACAGGTGAGGAGTAAGCTGAAGAGGATTAAAGTGAGGAAGGCAGCAGGACCTGACGGCATCAGCCCCAGGCTCCTTAAGTCCTGCGCAGATGAACTGTGTGGAGTTATGGAGCATGTCTTCAACATGAGCCTGAAGCTGAGGGTGGTACCACAGGTCTGGAAGACCTCCTGTCTGGTACCAGTGACCAAGACACCACGCGTCAAAGACTTCAACAGCTTCAGGCCGGTGGCTCTCACGTCCCACCTGATGAAGACACTGGAGCGGCTGGTCCTTGACCACCTCCGCTCCACCGTGAGCTCAGCCATGGACCCGCTGCAGTTTGCATATCGGCCTAGCATCGGAGTGGAGGACGCCGTCATCTCCCTACTGCACCGCTCTCTCTCTCACCTGGAAAAGCCTGGCAGCTCTGTGAGGATCCTGTTCTTCGATCTTTCCAGCGCCTTCAATACCATCCAGCCGCTGCTCCTGAGGGACAAGCTGGAGACTGCTGGTGTGGAGTATGACCTGGCAGAGTGGATCCTGGACTACCTCACGGACGACCCCGGTTTGTGAGAGCCTGGAACTGTGTGTCTGACACTCGGACCTGCAGTGTGGGGGCGTCCCAGGGCACTGTCCTCGCGCCCTTTCTCTTCACCCTTTACACTGCAGACTTCAGACATGACACGGACAGCTTTATGACACGGACAGCTTTGTCCTCCAGAAGTTCTCTGATGACTCTGCCATCATCGGACTCATTACGGACGACGATGATGCGGAGTACAGGGGACTGCCGCAGGACTTTGTGGACTGGTGTCAGCGGAACCACCTCCTCATCAACGCGGGGAAGACCAAGGAGATGGTGGTGGATTTCCGCATCTGAGGCTGCAGGGATGCAGTCGCTGCATCGGACTGTTGTGGTGAAGAAGGAGTCGAAAGGCAAAGCTCTCGATTTACCAGTCAATCTACGTTCCTACCCTCACCATAGGCTTTGGGTAATGACCGCAAAAACAAGCTTGCGTATACAAGCGGCCGAAATGAGTTCCCTCCGCCGGGAGGCTGGGCACTCCCTTAGAGAAAGGGTCAGGAGCTCAGTCACACAGGGTGAGCTCGGAGGAGAGCCGCTGCTCCTCCATGTCGGGAGGAGCCAGCTGTGTTCGCTCGGGCATCTGTTCCGGATGCCTCTTGGGCGCCTCCCTGGGGAGGTATTTCGGGCATGTCCAACCGGGAAGAGGCCTCGTGGAAGAC
Organism: Eucyclogobius newberryi; assembly: GCF_026437365.1. NCBI lineage: Eukaryota > Metazoa > Chordata > Actinopteri > Gobiiformes > Gobiidae > Eucyclogobius > Eucyclogobius newberryi. The sequence continues at coordinate 44,867,278 of NW_027315723.1, forward strand.
CCAGGTTGCGCTGGAGGGACTATGTCTCTCCGCTGGCCTGGGAACGAGTCGGGATCTCCCCGGGGGTGTTGGAGGAAGTGTCTGGGGAGGTGGAAGTCTGGGAGTCCCTGCTCAGACTGCTGCCCCCACGACCCGGCCCCGGATCAGCGGAAGAAGATGGATGGATGGATGGATGGATGGATGAATGAATAGTTATGATTTGATAAATAATAATCCCTGATAAAACCTTTATTTTGTTAAATTAATACTGTCAGAAAAGTTGTGTTATAATTTTGGATTGAATGCCACTTCCTGATGACACAAGTACAGAGAATCTGTTTTATTGGCTATGGAAATTAGGGAAGATAAACAAACCTAGCTTGCCCCCACATAATAATGCATTGCTCAGCTGTCGGTGTAATCCCTCATTCGTCCAGGCGTGTTCCATAGTAGAAAAAGCTTCAGTTGTAGTCATCTGGACTCAGTTTGAAAAAATAGACGTTTCGACTCTCATCCAAGAGTCATTGTCAATAAAAGAATTTAGATCGAGAACTCAGCTGTAATTAACACGATTTAACGGCAGACGAAGATCTCAGAACTCTACATAAGACTACACAAAACTGGGAAATTCGAACCAGAGTTTTTTAAGGCTCGGAGGGAGAGGACTTACCAAACAGGATTGATCAAACAAGAGTGAATGAAGCTAAATAAAACTCATGCAATGTTTTTGATGAGGGAATGATGTTCAGTGCTCAAGCTCAAAAAGTAAATTTAGCGGTAACTTCCGGGCCCTTCTTATTATTTTTCTTAGAGAGATTGTAATGTAGCTGACCATTACATAGGCTTAGGAAGAGAATAAAAGGAAACAAGTGGGTGTTTTAAAGGATTTATTGAGAGGGATGTTGTGTGAGTTGACCTGCAACAGAAAAGAGAATATGTAACAGTTCAGTTTAAAAAATTAAATGTTAGCCAAGCCCCCAGCAGCCAAGATGGCCGCCCATTCAAGTCAATGAGAGCTGCTCAGTAGCGCATGTCGCCAGTTAGCCTTTAGCTCTTCGGACACTGCAGCCCAGAAGTGACGTAGGTCTGCGTCCGGTTAGCGTACCATGTGATCGTACTGACCAATCAGAGAGAGTTACTAGAGCAGCGCAGAGCACAGTGTGAGATAAAGCGAAATATTAAACAACTGGTTTTAAGAAAACTGAAGGATTTTGAACCAGAAAAAAGTAAATCTATTTATTGTCATGGCTCAATAGTTTAGAGTTATTATTCAGTGTTTTGTGGTTTATCGCAAATAAAATATAAAACAATAAAAAATGTCTAGTTAGTAAACTTTTTCACTGTCAATGGAAATAATTCTGGTCCTTATTAAGTACATGGAATGTATGATCCAAAATTCATTTCTTAAAATTACGGATTTTGAATCATATCATTCTACAACATGTCAAATGTATTCAGATGACATGTTTATCTACATGCAAAACATGCTAAAGTCATGATTAAGTCCGTATTTAGGTTTCTTGTCAGTGTAATACAGATAACACACTGATGGACACAAAACGTAACATCCATTAGTGTATACCTGCCAAAACATTCCATTTCCATAGCATTTATTACGTGATTTAGTTTTTCAGGCAGAAACATTTCAAGACATCACTTCTGAGTAATAGATCCACGGCCCTCAGGTCCGTGGTGGTCATTAGTTCTTGATTTGTTCAGTTATTAAACTCATAGATTCATAGTTTTACTCGTGTAGCTCAGTCGTGGCATTTGGGCTCTTCCACGGCATCTCGGCCCGTTCACTTCACCTACACGCGCTCTGATTGGTCTAGACGATCACGAGCTGGGCTAGAGCGGCGCACTAGAGCGTAGCCGAAGCTAACAGCTTAAAATGCGTTTTAAAGACAACTGAAGAATCTTAAAATTGGAAAAAGTCAATGACCCATAAATAAGTAAGAATTGCCGCCATATCCGACTTTTTTGAAAGCTCTACGTGCCCTGTCAGCCGAACACGAGCAGTTTTTAGTTACATTGCTGTGTGAACATGTTGCTGTATTTTAAACCTCTTTTGTTTTGTAAATCACTGTAAATAAAATGCACGTGGATCTGCACCATCTAAAATCATCTCAGCTCTGCTCTGTCCCTGTCATTGCCGCTGAGATTGCTATCCGGGCGTGTTTACGAAGTAACCACGTAGAAATAGATACGTGGCTACCACGTAGAAAAAGCAAATCTCGCCAGGTGAACTCGTAATAAAAACATTTTCCATGGTGAAGACCGGCGTGATTAATTGCTTTTATTTTTGGATGTCTATTAAACTACACAAAATAATCTTGGTTTGTTGATCTTTTTGGAGTTATATAATTTGTCACTGAGTCTGAGGAGGTTATTAATGTTGTACTGGACGATGTCATAAAAATGATAATTAACATTACTTACCTACAATACTACATCAGTGGTATTGTAGAACTAAATTATATTGGAGACCCTGTGTGCAATGAGATAAATATACTACATAAGTTGTGTCCACTGTGTGAGGAGGAAATAAGAGAACATGTCTTACAATACTATCCTTCAAATTAGACTAATTTCACATTTTGAATTCTTCAGGTTATGTCCATACAGTTACTCTTACAATTACTCCTACTTGAGTAGTAATATCCCCAAATACATTTGGATCTCCTCTGGTTCTCCTCCTGATGAACTGCTTTTCCTGGGTGGGTCCAGCTCCACTGTCTACCTTGCGTCCGTCTGTCCGTCTGTGAGAGTCAGATCTCTCCTTCACTTCACTGGAACTCCTCCAGGTTTCTATTTTTTCCCAAAGAGGATTTTAGTAGTTTTTCCTGACCGAGAAGGAGAGTCTAAGGACAGGGGACTCTGGAACATTGTCCCTCGTCCCCAAAGGTGTCACCAGGACATTGTTTAATCAATTGTTTTTCACTGTCGCCCTCAGAGGCAACTGTTGTTGTGATTTTGGGCCTTACAAAAATAAATTGAAATTGAATTTGAGAAAAACATTTTGTACAACATCTTGAGCAATACTGTTTTGAAGTTAAGGTACTCCACTTCTGAACATATCAGTAAATGCACAGAAAAATATGTGTGTGAGACGCGCACAACAAATCAGGTAATAGCTTGTACGATGAGACCCAGGAGAGGGGCAGGCAGAGAAGACATGACCTGAAGACTCTTTTGCAAGCACTCGGCGCTTCAGCGTTCCTGAACCTGTCCAACCTCTCCCCAAGAGCTTGATTGCTGCCTCGGGAAGAAGGGTCAGAGGTCACGAAGAAAAGGAGAAAGACAGTTAGTGACGAGAGCTGGCTGCGGCCCCTCTTCCCCTGCAGAAGTACAGCACTTAGCCAGGATCCTTGATAGAAACCGTCCGCGCATCGTGCCACAAGAGAGCACTTGAAGGAAGAAAAATGCACAAATTCATTAGTGCTTGAATTCAGCTCACGCAGGTAATTTTTTGTAGGAAAAATTGTTAAAGTCTCAAAAGTACAAAATGTGTTGTGCGTCAAGAAGACTCTAGATTTAAAGTTCAAATGTAGAAATTTTGCTCTGTTTCTATTTGCATAAATTAGCAGAATAAGTCTTTACATTAAAACCAAAGAGTCATCAAACAAAAGCATTCAACGGTGATTACGAATTTTATTCGCTCGCTCAAGGTCCTGTGTTGACTGATGAAGAAAGAAGAAGAAACTTCAAGGATATCGGGTATTATTAGAGTTTATAAGAACATTTTGAGAGCTTCAGGTAATGTGTGTGTGTTTTATTTAGTCCAGGGCAGAGTTAGATGACTTGAATGTCTCTTGGTAAAAGGAGGTCACCAGAATTGTTCTCATTCAAATGAACATTGTACATTTCCAAAAGCCAAGAATTCCTTAACTTCATGGAGTTTCAATGGGCTTGCTTAGTGTTCTATGAGACTAAGGCTGTGAGAGTTTGGTGGTTGATGGTGGAGTGTTTTCAATTTTTTTCTCTTCTCTTTTAGTTCTACATTGGTTGTTGGCAGGGTGGTTTAGATTTCCTTTTTGAATTTTTTTTTGCAGAATAAGAATCAGAAAAAGGTTTATTGCCATTGTCAGGGAACACAATTTACAGGCTAGAAACTTCCTTTGATGTTAAGGGGCAACATACAACAATTAACAAAAATTAAGATGTATAAAATAATAAGAAATAATGATTGAAATACAACATTTACTAATAAGATAAAAATAGACTTTTTACTGTTAAATGTACAGACATAGTGCAGAAAATGAACAGTGCAATGAGTGATTGATGATGTAATTATTGTAAAAGTGATAGGTGTTTTAAAGTCATGAGTCCAACAGCAGAGGCAAAGAAACTGTTCTTGTGGTGGGAAGTTCTAGTTTGGGTGGACTGTAGCCTCCTACCTGAGGGGAGTGGCTTACATAGTCCAGCTGTGATCTGACCAGCTCGTTCCGAGTCTTGGATACGTACAGGTCCTGCAGAGATGGAAGTCTGCAGCCGATCACCTTCTCAGCCGAGCACACAATGCGCTGTAGTCTCTGTTTGTCCCTGGCTGTGGCTGCAGCATATCACATGGTGATGGAGGAGGTGAAGATGGACTCAATGATGGACGTGTAAAGCTGCACCATCATCTGCGCTGGCAGCTTGACTTTCCACCATCCTTTGATGGGCCTTCTTGATGAGGGAGCTGATGGTGGGCTCCCACTTAAGGTCCGGGGTGATGATGGTGCCAAAGAAGTGGTAGGAGTCCACGGTGGTGATTGGGGAGTCTGTAAGTGCAAGGGGGGGCTGGGGGGCTGTGACTTTCCTGAAGTCCACTATCATATCCACTGTCTTCTGGGCATTGAGCTCCAGGTTGTTACCACTGCACCATAACACCAGCCGGTCCACCTCCCTCCTGTTGACAGACTCATACCCTTTCGAGATGAGCCTGATGAGCGTTGTGTCGTCCACAAACTAGATCACTTTTGCGGAGTTGTGGCTGGAGGTGCAGCAGTTTGTGTACAGGGAGAAGAGCAGGGGTGCAAAGCCCAGTGGAGATATTGTGCTGATAGTCCGTGTCTTGAGACATCCTTCCCCAGCTGCATGCACTGCCTTTGATCCGTCAGGAAGTGAATGAACCACCTGCAGGTGGAGTCAGGCATGTTGAGCTGGGAGAGCTTGTCCTGGAGCAGAGCAGGGAGGAAGGTGTTGAATGCAAGTCCACAAACAGGATCCTGGCATAGGTTCTCGGGGAGTCCAGATGCTGAGGATGAAGTGGAGTGCCAGGTTGATGGCATCTTCTACAGACCTGTTGGCTCTGTAGACGAACTGCAGGGGGTCAAGCAGGGAGGAAGTGAAGGACTTGAGGTGGGGAAAGACAAGGTGCTCAAATTACTTCATGACCACAGACGTCAGTGCCACAGGCCGATAGTCATTAAGTCCAGTGATTTGGGAATTCTTGGCGACAGGGATGATGATGGACGAGTTGAAGCAGGCTGGGACATGGTATGACTCCAGGGACATGTTAAAAATATCTGTGATGGCGGGAGAGTCAGCTCCTCTGCTGACTCTCAATCTTGAGAAAAAGTTGTTGAGTTCTTCGGCCAGTTTTCAGTCGCCTGCAGTGTAGGGGGCTTGGAGCTTGAAGTTGGTCAGAAGTAAGAGCCCTATTCATACAGAGGTGGGATTGTTGTCAGAGAACTGCTTCTCCAGACGCATATTGTACTTTGATCTAGCTCTCACCATCCTGCTGAATTCATACGTTGTCACCAGCCCTCTGTCACCAGCCCTGCACGCTGCCTACTAAGGCATCAGACTGCCTTAATTGCCACAGTTTTGGTGTAAACCAGGGTTTGTCATTATTGAAAGTGACTTTGGTGTGTGTTGGTATAATGCTGTACTCACATAATTAAATGTATGATGTCACAGTATCCATGTACTAATCCACCGCCTCACAGATCAATTACATTACACCAAGCACGCTGTGCCTCCTGCATATTCACGCTTGGTGGAACGTTAACAGTGGCCAAAATGAATGAGGAAAACTCAAGTGGAAAGTAGAATGGTTTCCAGTTAAAGGTCCCATATCATGCAAAATCAACTTTTCAGAGCTTTTAACCTTCTTACAGTGCTATTGGTGCCTCATATATGTGCCCAAGTGTTTTTTTGATTGATTCCTGCAGTTTTTAGCGAGAATAGTCTATATCATTTTCCTCGGATCTGCAGACGGACAGGGCCTACTCACTGCAACGCGTCATAATCACTGCATGGCTCCCCTTCCGTCATCCCTCAGCTATTCCCACAATAAAGAAGACAATGGAGCGCGAGAGCTGTAAGTACAGTACTAAAGCTACATGTGCAACTCACGCTCATTTCCCGACAAGCCGTTTGTTATTACATTGTTTTGTGATGTTTTTCATTTATTTTATTATGATGACTGTGCAAGCGCTTGAAATGTGATTATTGGGGGGGTGGAACATTCATCAAATTGCATAGCTTAAAACTGCTTTACAAATTACAAATCAATACAAACAATATTGACAATATTAACATTTTACACAGTGAATTCATCATGTGGCTAAAGACTCTTTAGAGATTTTAACACAACATATTTGATAGGCGTTTTACAATTACTTCCCCATGCTTCCCAAAAAAACCACAAAATTAACTTAAATATATATGATAGTGCTTTTTTTAGGTTCTGAATATATTTTTTGTTGTAGTCATTACAACAACTTGTTTTGTTTTTAGTCCATGGAAAATGTGAACATTTATGAATGGGAAAATCTGCTACTATAGTACGACTTTGTTTCTCATATAAATACTCCTTTGACATATTTTATTCAGGGTAATGCATGATTCTGATTGGCCGGCCTTTCTTCCATTAAGCATTATTTTATTTACAATGATCAGTTCCAGAATTATCCCACACTAGAGAGTCAGCTATGCTGCATATGCCTTTATGTAAGTAAAGAGAAGTGAACAGTTTTCAGTGCCAAAGTCCCATACGGACCGTCTAGAAACCTCCATGTCACTGTCAATGAACAAAACTACATAAAACAAGCTGGTAAAACATTATTTGCTTTTGTCGCTTATATATATATATATATATATATATATATATATATATATATATATATATATATATATATATATATATATATATATATATATATAAGAGATACATGTAATCTATAATCAAAGACATGGCACACTACTGTTCATATTTGTTATTATGTTATTATTAATGTTAATAAAAATAAGTATCAAATGTGAGAATAATACAAAGCATAACTCCAAGTACCGTACTTTTCAGACTTTAAGCCGCTATTTTTTCCCCATGCTTTGAACCCTGTGGTCATTATAACGGTGCTTCTAATTTATAGTTTTTTCTGGCTAACGGCCACTTGGGGGCAATCTAACAGGAAGCGCTAGCATTTGACACACTGTAGAAGAAGATGTCAGGAGACACATCATGTTTTCTATATTTAAAGCTTCAAAACATTGTGTGTTTTTTACAATCAGACTCATAATTCACAGAGACATTTGTCTAATGAGGAAGTGAATCTAGACGTGGCAGAATACAAAGACATACGCGGAGCACGGACATGCGATATACGGAGCCGCAGTGAAATTAGACTTTCTTGGCCAGACCTGACTCAAGGGTCAAATGACAACATGTGCATCACTACCATGGAACATATTTCTGTGTAAATATATCATGTTACAACATAACTCTCTCTAAACACAAGCTCAGGCTCTCTAGACACAGACACAGGTAAATATGCTCAGACAGAGTAATCAAAGACAGATGGGACAATAGGAACAGCTGTGACGTGTTATTTCTATTTTAAACTTCAAACTGCTGTGTGTGTTAGTACAATCCACCTCATATTCACTAAGGAACCGTGGTTCAAAAGACGTGTAAATATGTGTAAATATCTCATGTTACAACGTGGGCACCTGCAGTTTATTGACAGGTGCGGCCCGTATATGACCAAGTTCTATTTTCTTCGTAAATTTGGCGTGCGTGGCTTTTTTTCAGGCAGGCTGTATAGCCCGAAATATATGGTACCTTTTTTTTATGAGAAAACGGCAAACTTTTAAAAATCTAGCTGAATGTAGCTATTTAGCTGAATATGGACTCTTTAAAAGGAGATCTTTCATGTTTTTTTTTTAGTGAATCAATATTGAACAATAACTGAAGTAGATCATAATTTAACATTTCTGTCAACCACAATATTGAGCTAAAATGGCTTAGTAATAGAAACAGCACTACTGACTTCCTGTTAAAACAGCAGAACTGATAAGCTTCATAGTGACACTCTGTACACTGTAGAGCAAGCATCAATATGTCATTTACATGTTTTTTATTTTAGTGTCTACGTGACATTTTAAAAACCTACATTTATTTTCCAAATAATCAGAACGAAGCAAAGTGACGTGGGCAGGGAAAGGGGTAGTAAATAGGACTTTTCTGAGCACTTGAGCCTTGATTGCAGGAAAATACAGAATTACTCAAACTTTGAGTAAAATAATGGTGAGGAAACATAGTAAGGTTAATAAAGTTGATTTAGTAAAATGTGACGGAGCACCGTAAAAGCCGTTACAAGTCGGCCCCAACCAAACTGAGAAAAACAGGGTTTTAGCTTTTTTCCCCCAAATTTGTGATTTTTGTTTTTTTGTATTATGTGAAAGTTGAAGTTATGAATGAGCCCCTGTGTGCTTCAGATAACACTATTGGTTGTCTTAAACGTATACATTAAGCTGTTAAAAATTGGTAGTTTTCAGGTCTTTTTCCAGCGCTCCTGGGGGCGTCACCTTATGCAATGTTGTTATTTTTTGACCAATCAGCTTTGGAAGCACATGGCTACTTATTCAGCAGCAGCTACGTGTTCCTCTGAGACATTTTATTCATTTCTCCAGACTTTCTCCAGAGCTTATGATTCTACCACTACTACATCTATCAAATGCCACAGACGAAAAGAAAGTGCCCCGGTCCTCATGGCGTGAGTCACAAGATACAATCCCTGCTATTTTGTGTTGTTTGTTCCTGCGCTAGCTCGTGGCTAGCTCGTTGTTCTCGGCCTCTGTGGCTTATTTTTCGGTGTTGTTTTGTATTTCTTGACCCGTGGGTTGTGTGGGTCGTGCGGGGTGGGCTTTTATGGTTGTTTGGTGTTAGTTTTCGTGATTTTATTGTCACTTTTGCCGCTGAGTTTGGCTTGTTCCACCGGAGCCGAACGGAGCTAAGCTAACCTATGCTAAGCTGTGAGATCTGCAGCACTGGACCCCTGCATTGCATTGCAACGGAACCATGGTACATTTACTCTTAAAGGTCCCATAACATGCAAAATCGACTTTTCAGAGCTTTTAGCCTTCTTACATTGCTATTTGTGCTTCATATATGTACCCAGAGTGTTTTTTTGATTGATTCCCTCAGTTTAGCTATAATACAGACTATATCCTTTCCTCGAATCTCCAAACTGACGGGGGATGGGTGCAAGACCGCGTCATAACCGCAGGCACGCATCACCATCCGCCCTCACCCTCCCCCCTCTCCATCCCCCTCGTCACTTTTGCCTCGGGCACCGGAGCAGACTTTGCTGCTTCAGCTCTAGGCTTTTGTCAGCCCCGGCCTCTGCGGCATATTTTTCGGCGTTGTTCTGTATGTCTTAACCATGGATGTATTATATTATGGTCTTGACCCGTGGGGTGTGTATTATGGCGTTTTATGGTGTTAGTTTTCGTGATTTTCGTCACTTTTTGGAGGCTACACTGGGGCCGGACGAAGCTAAGGCACTGCTTCAGGCTGTTGTTGTTTCTTCTTGTTAGCAACAAGGCTAGGTTAGCCAGTGGATTGTTTGGTCGTGCGGGGTTTGACTTATTGCCGGCATTTGCGTCGGCTAAGCTGTAGCTCCAGGCTTTTATCAGCCCCGGGCCCGAATTGCTAAATCAAACCCTATGCAGCATGTCGTCAAGTACTACATGCATCATTTCTTCAACAACTTCAGTGTTGGAAAAAATACGTAGATCTTCAGTGTGACAACTGCAGTGGCCAAAACAAAAACTATTTCATGTTGTGGTATGCTGCCTGGCGTGTTGGACACAAGCTTCACCACACAATGGACATCCACTTCCTCATTGGTGGCCACACCAAATTCTCCCCTGATTGCGGCTTTGGACTTATCAAGCAACCATACATGAAGACCAGGGTTGACACTTTGGAAGACATCAATGAGGTTAGTTTATATTATTTGACTACTGTAATGTGTAAACATTAGCCTGGCAAAACTTCAGCGTTGCTCTGTTCTGCTTAAGATATTTTACTTCTGTTCTCATTTTTTTTACATTGCCGTCCTTGTCATCAGGTAGTGGAAAACAGCTCTCCTGAGAGTCACCTCAATATCCCACAGCTTGTTGGAACAGCGGATGGCAGAGTGTTTGTCAAGAACTTTGACTGGCAGAAGCATCATAACTATGCAGAAGTCCATTGCATTACAGCTTCGACTTTGCACAGCAGGTACTATTTATTACACATAATTTACTTAACTTCACTTTATTAAATGTACAATAAAGTGCAAATGCAGAATAGCAATAATATACACTGTATGAGAGGTTCTGTCTATAGGATATTTTGTTTTCAAGAGTTCTTCTATTAAGAGTGTTTTTTAAACTTACTATAAGTTATCTGTCCTTTTCCTCTGTATCTTCCTGCGCTGCAACAATGACATTTCTCCATGTGTGGACAATAAAGGAATATCTTATCTTATCAAATGTCACATGTCTTAATCTAATTCCTTCCCTCTCTCCCTCTGTCTTCTACAGATACACTTTCCCTCAAACCCTCTGCAGCTGGTCAGCACGGAGCGACACCGACGCGATTCACACTTTCAGAATCTGTGAATAACTCAAAATGTCTCCGGGTAGACTTGTAACTGGTTTATCCACGGTCAGTCACAAATATATAAAATATATACCGTTTAACTACACTGCCTGTCCAAAGAAACAAAGGGGAACAAGCTCTAATATTTTGTAAGCCTTTAGCTTCGATTACAACACACATTCGCTCTGTATGTATGTATTTACATCCAGTGTTGCATTATTTTTCATCAATTTATCTTGTAATGATAATGGGAGCGAGTGACCATTGCACGAAGCCTACTCCAGCTCATCCCAAAGATTCTCAGCGGGGTTGATACGTTTCTGCTTCTCCATAGACGTTTTCTCTGGTAGATGCAAAGGATTTGACCCCTTCTCAAACATACTGAGATCTTTTCCATGACTACGGGTTTTGTCTTTCCACATGGTTGTTTCACAAAGGAGAAGCCACTCATCAGTTGGCTTTAAATACAGCTGAAAGATCATCAACCATTATCCAATAGGGGGCTTGTGCCTACAGTATTTGCTTAGTTGAATCCAAATGGTGATTTTTTTTTTTATCTAATATTTTTTGGTTTCATTGAGATCCATTTTGCATCTGTTTTCCACTATCAGAATTCTCTCCACTTTTATCAATTCGATTTTTTTCACTCCTCTAGATCTCAGAATGCCCTTACAAAACTATTCAAAGATGACTTTCTGAAGATAGACGGCAACATATGACAAGCAAGATAGGGGGCGCCGAGGGGGACACAAGGTGAGGACAGAGGAGGATAGCGCCATGATAGAGAAGAGATGAGAGGAAGCGATTGTACATTGGATGAGTGAAGGACGCGTGTACTTAGATTAAAGATAGCATACCCGAAGATTTCTATCGAGGCTACTATCTCTGCCAAGCACATGGTGTTAATGGACAGAAAATAGAACCTGTCCGCATCAGTTTTTATATATGCCACTATAGAAACCTCCGTCTTTTCAAGCTCACTTTTGATTCGCTCTACATCTGTCTTTTTCCTGCCGAATCTGCTTTCAAACCATCATGCGGCTATTATATCACAAATGAGTCGCTGCAGAGAACAAGGGAAAGTGCCGGAGTGGGAGAGAAGGGGGAATTACCTAATTGAATGAAATCATTTCTCCAAGTTGGCAAACTGGTTCAAGTGCTATTAAGTTGTTGACGGGCTGGCTCAGGGTTGGGCGCTCTGGCACGGGTGATCAGTGCTGCTGGTGGTGGTTGAGGTGGTTGGGAGTAAAGGCAAATTGTCATTGGCTGGGTGCGTTTAGAGACAAGACATAAACACACTCAGGAACGTTCAGGAGCCAATCATGTGGACAGATGGGTCGTCAGCACGCTAATGTATGATTGGCTGAACACTGCGGCAGAGGAGCCTTCGGACACTTGGATGTAGGGTAGTGTGGTTTCATTCCATGCACTGCAAAATGTCCTATAGAGTTTAAACTACTTCAATCCACTTTTATTTGGAAACATTTTAACTTGATCCATTTAGATATCTGGAAGATTTGCTTGTATTCATGGAGGTGTTATTGCTTTGCCTGTAATGCTCCACAGCAGGGGTGCCCACACATTTTCGGCTCAAGAGCTACTTTTATATTCAACAAAGCCCGAAGATCTAAATTATTGTATAATTTAGTATTATTTTATTGTCAGTGTTAAACAGGTTTTCATTTTTGTATAACTATAATTAGGCTATAGAAACACAATGTAGGCTTTCATTAATAGCCTAATATTGTTTATTGTATACAAATGTGCAATATTAAAAGGAGAGAGAAAATCTGCTATTCAACCAGACCATTTAATACAGCTGAGTATTCTGAAAACAAAATATACTAACCACAACAACGCTAAATGATGAAAGGTTGAGCTTAACCAGAACTTCCTCTCTCCTCCTTCGTTACACAGCTCACGCTTCGGCGCTTGCGTCGGCGCTTTTCACTGCCTCTGAGATTGACCGGTAGATTGCGATCGACGTATTGGGCACCCCTGCTCCACAGTATGGCATTAAACTTATCTATCTCCATGGAGTCAAGCAGACAGTTCCACCAGGCCAAGGTTAGGTCTGTAAACAATAACAGCAATAAAAGCACATAATAATATGGAAGATAGATATGTCTGTGATGCAAAATGGCGCAGCCCATGGCAGCCGCGGTGTTTTGGTGCTACGTGTTGTTTTGTCTGTTTTTGTTCGTGATGTTTGTGTTGCACCGAACCACCAGGACAAGTTCCTATGTTTGTGAACCCTGTTCATTGACAAATGGCAATTAACCATATTCTGATTGTGATTCTAATGCCATACTGTGGTATGGTATGCTGTCCAGGTAAAGCAACAAAATCTCCATGGAGCCAATTAGGTGGCAGACCATCTACTCGAAAAGTTACATAGTGCATATTTAAGATAATTTGTTTTTCTCAAAACGGAATAATCTGTTAACAAAAAAAGTCCTTGGATTGATTCCTGACCACACAGAGTCTTAATTATGTGTGGACAATTCTTGCACAAAACACAGGCTTAATCATAAAGTCTAAGTTACATGAAATGGAATAAGTCCACCATGCCTCCTGCGATGCAAATTACAAGTTTTACATTTCAGCTTTTATCTTCACAATGGTGAAACAAAGACAGCTAGCTGGAGCACCTAAGCTAGCTGCTACAGTTGAGCCCCGCTGCTGCCCCGTTCACTTTACACAGCAGCTCCAGCTCTAGATCAGATTCATCAGCAGGGAAGAGCCTGTGATTATGGCGGCTTTACGGGAGATTACTGACAAGATTATAAAGACAGTGGATACAAAAATAGACAAGCTGCATGATTTGAAATCCAAGAATGGCGAGTTGGGCCCTCAGGCAGCGGCGGTGGAGGACTCTGACCTAAGGGACACCGTATACCAAAGTGGGTGAATTGACCAATCACGCGCGTTTTATGACAGACAAACTAGACGACTTGGAGAACCAAGAGTGAAGACGTAATCTGCGGATTGTCGGTATAGCAGTGGACATCGAGGGCAAGCATGTGAATTATATAGAGACCTGGATCCCCGAACATCTCGAACATCTTCCAACAAAATCTGAGAAAAATAAAGATAGACCATGCACATTGCTCTCGGGCCCCTAAACTTGCTCCGAACCAGGGTCCAAGACCCATTATACTGAAATTCCCGAAAGTCTCTTTCTTCAACGACTACTCAGCAGAAATGGTCAATAAATGCAAAGCTTTTGATCTGATGAAATCATGCCTGAGAGAGAAGAAAGTAGAATAATGAATTGAGTCTTATCCCTAAGTCTAGGATTGAAATAAAAAATTAAGTATAAAAATGAATGTTTTGCCCAGATTTCTCTTTCTATTCCAAACCCTCCCAATTTCTCTCCCCAGCCGAATGTTTGGTGAGTGGAATAAAACAATCTTCAACATTTGTATTGCGGGTTCAAAATCCTTCAGTTTTATTAAAACCAGTTTTTTAATATTTCGCTTTAGCTCACACTGGGCTCTGCGCTGCTCTAATAACTCTCGCTCTGATTGGTCAGCACAATCACATGGTATGCAAGCCCACGTAACTTCTGGGTCACTGTGTACCAGAGCTAAAGGCTAACTGGCAACATGCGCTAATGAGCAGCTGCCTTTGACTTGAATGGACCGCCATCTTTGACCCTCAGGGCTTGGTGCAGGGTTCGTTTTGATCCTTTTTCCAGGTAGCAAAATGCATAGGTACATCACTGGAGCATAATCTGATTAAATGCTGGGCCGCGTTGGCCGCAAAAGAGTTATGCTTTGTCCAACCTTTCTGCATCGGACGCTCTGGTCGCCTTGGATGCACGTCCAGAATGTCCGACGCTCAAACGCCCCTGACACACAGTGCCCGATGCTCAAAACGCAGGATTCGCACCCCAGAAACTTGTGATGTGTGTGAGGTAACGTTTAACAATCATAAATGCAAAAAATAAAACCAGGCCAGGACATGAAGTAAAACCCCATTTAAACTCCAGAGGGTTGAGTGAATAAAAAAGGTAGAAGTACACTTCTCTTTAGAACATCATCTACCATTGCACCAAATTGATTTTCTGTTTTTTGCAGTGACAGACTTTGGAGGAAGTTTGGCTGGCTAAAACCGTCACACACCCGGTCTCAACATCTTCTAATAAATCACTGACACCACTTCAATAAACTGGGACAACTGCTCAGAAAAATGTTGGACTTTTCGCTCTGAGTCGTAAAGAGGCGTCCATAACCGACATGTGAGCTGAGTGTGCGCATGTGTGTGTTGTGTGTGCAGGGTGCGTGGTTTTGTGTCCTTGCGGATACAGGCCAAAACACATTAGTGCACATCTGTCCACTCGTCTCCTCTCTGCCGCTCAAGAGCTCTCTGCGTTTGGTTTCTCTGCCTCTGCCTGTTCAGTCCAATTGGGAAACAAAAGCTTGACTTTACTTTCGTAGTCTTTCGCCTGCATACTGACGATCATAGTTGTTTTTATTTTTTCATGTTTAAAGTGGCTGGTAGGGGCTAATGGCTGTAGACAATGAGTTACCCAATATTAATGTAGTTTGTATTTGCTTATCCCTTTGCAGCTTGATGCTTATAGACAGAAATATGTGTAACATGTTTTATAGGTAGGTGGGGTGCACGGTGGCAAAGGCGGTTAGTGCTCTTGCCTCCCAAGAAGGAGATCATGGGTTCGATTCCCTCTCTCTGGGTGGAGTCTCCATGTCCTCCCTGTATTACTGTGGGTTCTTTCTGGGTTCTCCAGCTTCCCACCGTCCAAAGACATGCATGTGTTAGGCAAAATTGGTGACTCTAAATTGGCCCTAGTGATCTGTAATGTCTATGTCTGTTGGCCCTGCGACGAGCTGGCCACTGTCCAGGATGTACCCCGCCTAAGGCCCAAAGTCATTGGGATAGGCTCCAGTCACCCGTGACCTCGAAAGGGAACAAGCGGTAGAAAATGGATGGATGGATGTTTTATAGGTAAGACAGAGAAAGAAAAAAAAATTAAATAAAAAAAAAAATTGCGGGCACTACGAGAATAAGGGTTACGTCATAATTGTATGAGATTAAAGTTGAAGCCAGAAAAGAAAACCATACATTTACAAGAAGAAAGTCATAATTTAATGAGAATAAAGTCCATAATTCAATGTCATGATTTTACAAGAATAAATTCTTAATTTTACGAGAACAAAGTTGTAATATTACGAGAATCAAGTTAAAGTCACACCATAAAATCATGGGAGACAAAACAACCTTTACCCGAATTTCTACTGTCTTTTAAAAGCAGGTGAGGATATGTCATCTTATATTTTTATGCATAACACGCAGTGCATAGGGCACCAGGTGCTTTGAGGGGCACCGCCAGCCTGACCGGACAGTTTGGATTGAATTACAGAATAGGCTATTTGTGCAGCAGCTGCACAGTTTAATTTGCAATTAAACGTTGAGCATATATAGTAGGCTTACTTTGTCTTTAGTTGTCATTCAAATTAATTGGCTAGACACCTGAGGAATGACATTACTCCTCCGCCATTCATTTTCAATAGAACCCTGCAGCAGTCAGCGACAAGCGAAAGTAGTGCTCGTGAAAACCTGGTGCTTTTCAGAAACATGAAAGAATACTAGCATTTGTCCAATTTTCAAATTTTGTACTTCACGAAAACATTGGAGTCTGCCTATGGAAGAAAATGGCTACCTTCGGCCTCTGGTTAGCTTTTTTGTTTTCAATGAAGTCAAGTCAATTAAACTATTGTAGCAAACCCCTTGTGACAATTTATACATGCCACTTTTCATCCCTGAAATGCTTTAATATATAAAAAGTACTCTCTTCCTCACCCTCCGCAGGCGGTCTCTATTTATCCCCCTTCAAGCTTGGGTCCTCGAACAGAAGCCCGGGAGCTTGAGGGTTCAGCTTAGTACCTTTTCTGGGCAAAGATGTCTAATTTTTTTCCTGGGATCTGCTCAAGCCATTCCTCCAGTTTGGGGGTCACTGCCCCAAGTGCGTGAAGCTCTTACCCGTAGTCATCGACTACAGGTACCACTGATACCTTCACGCTCCAGGCATTCACCAGCTCCTCTCTGAGGCCTTGGTATTTCTTTAGTTTCTGATGTTCCCATCCCATGGTACCGCAATGGCCACTGCACCTTGTCAACCACCTCTTGTCGGTTCGCCATTACCATTCAGTCTGTCTGTATCTAGAAGTTCCAGAGGACCTTGGCTCGGTCGTTAACCACCTTTGTAGGTTTTTCCCCACTTTGTCACAGGTTACTTTTAAAGCTATAGCCTACCAGTATAATGTTGAGGAAAGATAACTAAAATAAAGTATTTGTTCAAAAAGTCACCAGAAAAATGCAAATGTTCTTTTAGAGTTGGAAAGATGTCCATCCAAATCTGAATGCATTGTTTATGCTGGATTTGTTGATTGGCTGTGCTACATCCGTAGATGACGCTTTGATCCCCAGTTTATATGCGTCGGTGTAGTTTTTCCGCAGAAACCGTTACAGGTCTCAGACATGTGCATTTTCTGCACCTGGATCAGCCCTTAGTCTCTGCGGATATACTCCGAGAGTCATGGTTTGATTGTTAACTTATGCCTCCGTCCACACCATGGGTGCAGCCATCAATACAGCCAGTTAAAACAATGACGTACGGTTTCAGTTTATCATATGAATCCAAATGCATTTAGCCTCCTTATACTAATCCTGTCTATGCCAAAGACAGTCTTCTTTGCAAATCTACCCCAAATCCTGGTAAACAGTTTGTCTTCTTTGGACTGTTCTGATATCCTTGCTGCCGACCACCTCAAGTCAGTCACTCCACCACGAAAGCAATTTCTTCTATGAAAAGAAACCCAATTGCCTGCAATGTCGCATCAAAGTCCTTAAACTGATATTGTGGTGATGGTGTTCTAGAAGGCGCAGTATTTCACTGTGCATAAACTAGTTGAAAGTATACCCACACAAAATGCTCCATAACGCAAGAAAGGCACCACAGTCTGGCTTCATTCAGAATCAGTTTATTGCCAATGAACAAAATTCTCAAACATAGGAACTTGTCACAGGTATGGTGAGGACCCAAAAGCAGCACAGGCAGATGGAATATAACTTGGTAATGACTTTTATTAACAGGTAGATTTTTGCAGTATTTACAAAGTCTGGTGATCTTTCAACTAGCAGACAGGTCCGGTGGAAGGTGGCTTACCCACAGAGCCGAGCAGAGGGAACAGGCAAAAATTGTGGTAGAAGGCAGAGGTATTATCCAAGGCAGAGGTATTATCCAAGGCAGAGGTATTATCCAAGGCAGAGGTATTATCCAAGGCAGAGGTATTATCCAGGCGATATCAGCAACAGGGAATAAGTCTGGGGAAAACCCCTGGAAAGTCAGGCAAGACACGAGAACAATCTGGCACTGGTGTAGAGACAGGAGCAGGCTTAAATGCAGCCAGAGCTGTATCAGGTGCGTAGAGTTGGCCTGATGAGGAGGCGTGGCCAACCGGCAGAGCGGAGTAGAGATAGGTGTAGGAAGTGGGTCTGATGAGGAGGCCTGGCCAACCGGCAGAGCGGAGTAGAGACAGGCGTAGGAAGTGGGTCTGATGAGGAGGTGTGGCTGACTGGCAAAGTGGAAAGACACCAGTAGACAGTAGGTGAGCAGACTGTGACAGAACTTGTCTTGGTGATTTGATGCAACACAAAAACAAAACATTGAACAATAAATAAGTCACAACAATGAGCTACAGTAAATATTTGCTATGATGTTCTCACTCACTACATTCAGGGTTAGTCTGTGCAGGGGTTAATCTGGCCTGTTACACTGGCTTTGATCCAACAAAAAATATCAAAGAAAAGAGTCCACGGAACTTTTATTGATTCAGTTGCTTCAAGAATCAGCACAATTATCAAGATTACTATTACTAGAAATTTGTGGGAAATTATTTGTTTTACTTTTTCACTCTACAAGTACATTTAAAAACAGTTACTTCAATACTGTTACTTAAGTAGCTTTTTTATGTGATACTATAACTTAGGTAATTTTTGCTTTACTTTTATATAGCCTTCATGCTATCTTCGCGTCTGAATGACCCACAGGTGTCCATAGTAGAACACCTCCCCCCTCCCCAAGTGTTTTTATCCTACGCACTATCTGAGGGTATCACAAGGGTTAATATCTGTTGACCCTTATCATTGTTTGTTTGCGGTTGGGTTGACAAATTTGTGGCTTAAATCACAAATGCAACTTGTTATTAAAAAGTGGCATGTATTATTTTGCTCTAAAATGGCAAACACATGTTGATTTTCTGTTTGATTATTTCTTTCAAAAACTGTTAAAAGGGACATATTATGGCAAATTAACTTTAATGTGCGTTTAACCTTGTGACAAAGTTTTCACCTACCCCCTATCCTCCTCCTCCTCCTGAAGACCTTCTACGATGTGGCCTGCTGGAGCAGCAGCATCACAGAGAGGGAGAGGAGGAAGCTGGACAAAGTCATCAAGAAGTCCAGCTCTGTTCTGGGCTGCACTCTGGACTCGGTGCAGGAGGTGGGTGACAGAAGGGTCCTGGCTAGATTCACATCTATGCTGGACCACGAGTGTCACCCCCTGCAGGACACTCTGTCCGCTCTGGAGAGCAGCTTCAGTGAGAGACTGATCCACCCTCGCTGTGTGAAGGAGAGGTTTCGCAGGTCTTTCCTTCCTGCTGCTGTTAGACTTTATAACAAACACTGTTAGTCCTGAACACTCGCAATACTGACCTAACCATGTGCAATTCCGTCATATTCATGTGCAATTACTGTCGTGATTCATGTGCAATTACTGTGCAATTCATGTGCAATTACTGTCGTGACACATATTCATGCGCAATTACTGTCGTGATCACATGCAATGGTATTTATTTATTTATTTTTATCTTTATTATTTTTCCCTCCATCCCTTGTTGGGTAATGGGAGATTTTGTCTATAGGAGTTTTTGTTTATAAGAGATCTTATACTGAGAGTGTTTTTCAAACTTCCTATAAGTTATCTGTTCTTTTCCTCTGTATCTACCTCTGTATCTACCTGCGTTGCAACAATGAAATTTCCCCATGTGGGACAATAAAGGATTATCTTTTCTTATCCCCGCCCACATCCTTGTACTTAGTTTAGATACATCCATCCATCTTCTTCTGTCCCGGGGGCAGCAGTCTAAGCAGGGACTCCCAGACTTCTCCCTCCCTAGACACTTCCTCCAACTCCTCCGGGGGGATCCCAAGGCGTACCCAGGCCATCCGAGAGACATAGTTCTTCCAGTGTGTCATGGGTCTTCCCTGGGGCCTCTTCCCGGTGGGACATGCCCAAAACACCTCCCCTGGAAGGCACCCAGGAGACATCCGGAACAGTTGCCCGAGCCACCTCAGCTGGCTCCTCTTGATGCGGAGGAGCAGCGGCTCTACTCCAAGCTCCTCCCATGTGACTGAGCTCCTCACCCTGTCTCTAAGGGAGTGCTCTGCCACCCTGTGGAAAAAACTCATTTTGATAATTTGTATCTGCGATCTTGTCAGTTATTACCCAAAGCTCATGACCATAGGTGAGGGTACGAACGTAGATATCAAACAATATTTATTTTTTGATTCCACTTGCAAACTGTTCACCGCCTTCTTTTCTTTCTCTCACTCCTGAGGACCTGTGGACCCAGATGCCCCTCCCCTGGTGAAGTGGTCCCTGCCCTGTGTGGACGGTCCCTCATCTGCCTGAGGAGTGGGTCCAGCTCGCCCCCGACGGTCCCTCATCTGCCTGAAGAGTGGGTCCAGCTCGACTCCGACGGTCCCTCATCTGCCTGAAGAGTGGGCCCAGCTCGACTCCGACGGTCCCTCATCTGCCTGAAGAGTGGGTCCAGCTCGCCTCCGACGGTCCCTCATCTGCCTGAAGAGTGGGTCCAGCTCGCCTCAGTCGGTCCCTCATCTGCCTGAAGAGTGGGTCTAGCTCCAGTCTCCCTCGTGTCCGTCTGTCCGTCTGTGAGAGTCGGATCTCTCCTTCACTGGAACTCCTCCAGGTTTCTACGCTTTTTTCCCAAAGAGGTTTTTTTTGTAGTTTTTCCTGGCCGAGAAGGAGAGTCTAAGGACAGAGGACCCTGGGACATCGTCCCTCGCCACCACAGACATTGTCTGACTCCATCGCCACCACAGACATTGTTGATTCATTTCTCCCTGTGGCCCTCAGAGGCAACTGTTGTTGTGATTTTGGGCCTTACAAAAATAAATTGATTTGATTTGATTTGATTTAGATTGACCGGTAAATCAAGAGCTTTGTCGTTCAACTCAGACGCTGCACCGATCTGTCAATCTCACTTTCCATCCTTCCTTCAATCGTGAAAAAGACCCCAAGATACTTGAACGCCTCCCCTAGGGACAGGGACTCCCCACCCACCTTAGTTTAGTTAATGTAATGTAAAAATGTAATAAAAAACAAAAAAAGAAGTCAGGCAGGTTTGGTCTCTGTGCTGGAAAGATGCAACACATAAAATATAACATTACTAATCTGCTTCAATAATGATAATGCTATGCAGTATTACATTTTTGAGAGAAATAAAATATGAAAGGCTTTATCAACATTCTATAAAAAAGGGGGGGAATCCTTTAATACCCCATAGAGTTAAACAGGCCCCTGGCCTTCATTTAAAATAGCAACAGTATGTGAATTGCCTATCCGTATCACTTCCTCTCCAACACTACTAAAGGTCGCCTTCGCCCTGTGCGTTACTCCTTGGTTGCCCATATTGATTTTGCGTTAGAGAGTTGTAAATCTAGCCCATTGTATTTGAGAGCCTTGTGTTACAGTTTGTAGTCAATGTGCCATGAACTCTGTCTTTTCACCCCCCTTCTTTACTTCAAATGTTTTCTTTTTTAAGTCGTTACACCTAATTCAATGTTTTCACGTCCGTCTTTCTCTCTCTCCCGTCTGTTCGCCCTGCAGCTGATAATTAAACGGCACTGATATGTAATTAGTCTGCGTATTTACCTCTTAAGTCCAGTCCCGCTCTTTTGTACATTCGCCGCTTTATCAGATGTGATTATTTGCATCAGCTTCTCAGCCATCCACTCATTAAGTTTGCGGCTGCATGGGAAAATTAGCGACCTCATATGCAAATTAAAAAGGGGAAAAATAAAAAGGCGCATGTGTGGGCTAGTGTTTACGAATGTCTTATGCTGAATGACTAATTCAAATTTCAAATTGAGGGCTGAGCAGGGAAAGAGGTTAAGACGTGTAAGCCAAGTAAGAGTACTGATACTTTTAAGGCGTACAATGTCAATTTTCTGGTAGAGATCTAACACCTGGCCTGCTTGTCTCCATGGGGTGGATTCATCAACTAACTGACAAATCGACTATTAAATAATTGTATTTTGATATTTTGAATAGTTCTCTGGACTATACTGACTCTAAAACACACAAAGACTTATCTATAAGCCTTCAGTCACCATATTTCAATCTTTATTTGGTTAAAAATGCATTTAAAAACTCTCCATGTCTGCTCGCCAGAGGTGCTGTGGTTCAGCATGTGTGATTGCTGCTACCGCAGTTTTATGGGTTTGATTCCAACCCTAAACTAGATCTTTACCCCGTTTCTCCTCTAGTCACGCTTTAACTGTGCTGTCATTTTTGGTTTTTAAATGAATTTCCTGAATTAAAAAAACGTTGAACAGTGGTCAAGTGGTTAAGGCACAGCACACGTATGCCATGTGTTGTGAGTTCCAATCCCTATGACAATTTACTGTATGTCCTCCCTTCTCTCTCAGCCCCCATTTCATTTTGTCCTTTCCTGTCTAATAAAGATTATGGGCAACAAAATCTTAAACAAAAAAACAAAACATTGAACAGGGAACAGAGAGACAAGAGAAAGAAAAGGTGAATTAAATGTTTTTTTTTTTTTTTTAAGAAAGAATGGCACAGAAAGTCCAGAGTCTGTAAAATTTCTAAATTTTTGGATTAAGTCCAAATGTGATTTTCTTTTTCCATTTTCCGTATGTCAATGATACTGTCGGCACAGTTTGTGTCATACATTTTTGGGAAATGGGATTTTTCCCTGATGCCATATGTATGCTCCAAATATATCCATTTGTCGTGTCCATAGCAGGAGTTTTGAAGCCAAATACATACTTCTGAAATTGAGTGGGATTGTGACGTCAAAAATAGTTAATAGTTAATTTCAGTCCAATATTTTAGCGTCAGGACAGTCCCAGAACACGAGATAATGGCAAACACAATCTCTCGAAAACCTACGGGACACATTCTTCCCACAGAATTATTTCCAGACATGTAACCTTGCGGTCCTCCATTGTGTTGTACATACATTTCCCCATTCTTCACCAGTCAAAACAAAGTAATCTTCTCTTTCCCATTTAGTTTTAACATATTTAGTAGAGTCCATATTAGTAATGCATTTATATAATTTAGATATTATTCCCCTTCAAAATTCCGATTTATATGCCTTAATAAAGATTTCAGTATAATGGTTGTTGACTTTGTGTAATTTCTTGATTATAACAAGATAAGATAAGATAAGATAAGATAAGATAAGATATTCCTTTATTGTCCCACATGGGGAAATTTCATTGGTGCAACGCAGGTAGATACAGAGATAGATACAGAAGAACAGATCACTTATAGGAAGTCTGAAAAACACTTTCAGTAGAAGATCTCCTATAAATAAATAAAAACTCCCATAGACAAATAAATAAATAAATACATAAATACCATTGCATGTGATCACGACAGTAATTGCACATGAATATGTGTCACGACAGCACATAGATTGCACATGAATTTCACATGAATTGCACATGAATTCCAACAGCAATTGCACATATGACAGAGTTGCACATCAGTATTAGGTTAGGTCAGTATTGCGAGTGTTCAGTACTAACAGTTTTTGTTATAAAGTCTGACAGCAGCAGGAAGGAAAGACCTACGGAACCTTTCCTTCGCACATCGAGGGTGGATCAGTCTCTCACTGAAGCTGCTCTCCAGAGCAGAGAGAGTGTCCTGCAGGGGGTGACACTCATGGTCCAGCATAGATGTGAATCTAGCCAGGACCCTCCTGTCCCCCACCTCCTGCACCGAGTCCAGAGCACAGCCCAGGACGGAGCTGGACTTCTTGATGACTCTGTCCAGCCTCTTCCTCTCCCTCTCTGTGATGCTGCTGCTCCAGCAGGCCACACCGTACAGGAGGGCTGATGCCACCACAGAGTCATAGAAGGTCTTCAGGAGTGGCCCTGTCACTCCAAAAGACCTGAGTCTCCTCAGGAGGTAGAGCCGACTCTGGCTCTTCCTGTACAGTGCGTCTGTGTTATGAGTCCAGTCCAGTTTGTGGTTCAGATGAACACCCAGGTACTTGCATGAGTCCACTCTCTCACTGTCCCGTCCCTGGATGTTCACTGGTGAGGGGGCAGTGGGGTGGCGTCTGCGGAAATCCACCACCATCTCCTTGGTCTTCCCCGCGTTGATGAGGAGGTGGTTCCGCTGACACCAGTCCACAAAGTCCTGCGCCAGTCCTCTGTATTCCGCGTCATCGTCGTCCGTGATGAGTCCGATGATGGCAGAGTCGTCAGAGAACTTCTGCAGGACACAGCTGTCCGTGTCATGTCTGAAGTCTGCAGTGTAAAGGGTGAAGAGAAAGGGCGCGAGGACAGTGCCCTGGGGCGCCCCCACACTGCAGGTCCGAGTGTCAGACACACAGTTCCGGGCTCTCACAAACTGGGGTCGGTCTGTGAGGTAGTCCAGGATCCACTCTGCCAGGTCATACTCCACACCAGCCGTCTCCAGCTTGTCCCTCAGGAGCAGCGGCTGGATGGTGTTGAAGGCACTGGAGAGATCGAAGAACAGGATCCTCACAGAGCTGCCAGGCTTTTCCAGGTGAAAGAGAGAGCGGTGCAGCAGGGAGATGACGGCGTCCTCCACTCCGATGCCAGACCGATATGCAAACTGCAGCGGGTCCATGGCTGAGCTCACGGTGGAGCGGAGGTGGTCCAGGACTAGCCGCTCCAGTGTCTTCATCAGGTGGGACGTGAGAGCCACTGGCCTGAAGCTGTTGAGGTCTTTGGGGCGCGGTGTCTTAGGCACAGGTACCAGACAGGAGGTCTTCCAGACCTGTGGTACCACCCTCAGCTTCAGGCTCATGTTGAAGACATGCTCCATAACTCCACACAGTTCATCTGCGCAGGACTTAAGGAGCCTGGGGCTGATGCCATCAGGTCCTGCTGCCTTCCTCACTTTAATCCTCTTCAGCTCACTCCTCACCTGTGCTGCTGTGACAGTCAGTGGTTGGCAGGGGGACCGTGTGCTGGGGGGATGGGTGAGTCCAGGCGAAGTGGGGAGCTGATGGTCCGGGGCAGATAAGCGAAGAGGAACAGATGCAGGGCATTGTCCAGCTGTGGAAGAGGGAGCATGCAGCTGTGCAGGGGGAGGGGCGGGTGACCGATCAAACCTCAAGAAGTGAGCATTTAAATCATTCACCCACTGTAGATCCCCCTCTGTCTGGGCAGGGGGGATTTTGAAGCCCGAGATGGTTTTCAGGCTCCTCCACACTCCCTGAATGTTCTTTTGCTGCAGCTGCTCCTCCATCCTCCTCTTGTAGCCGGCCTCAGCCTGCCTGATCTTCCTCCTCAGCTCCTTCTGCACAGTCCTCAGCTCCTCCTTGTTCCCTGACCTGAAGGCTCTCTTCTTCTCCTTCAGCAGAGCCTTCAGTTCACGGTTAATCCATGGCTTGTTGTTTGGAAAACACTGCACCGTCCGGGAGGGAACAATGTTCTCAAAACAGAAGTTGATGTAGTCCGTGATGCACTCTGTGATGGTGTTGATGTCCTCCCCATGTGGGTCATAAAGCTCAGTCCAGACAGTGGTGCTGAAGCAGTCCCTCAGAGCCTCCTCGCTCTCAGCAGACCACATCCTCACCTCACGGGACACCACAGGCTGCCTGCGCACGATGGGTTCATACACAGGCCTCAGATGTACAAGGTTGTGGTCCGAGCTGCCCAGGGGAGGGAGGGGGGAAGAGGAATAAGCCTCCTTGGTGTTGGCAAAAAACAAGTCCAATGTTCTATTCTCTGGTGGGGCAGGTAACATACTGGGTGTATGTTGGTAGGACAGAAGAGGGAGAAGCGTGGTTAAAGTCACCAGAGATGAGGAAGAGAGCCTGTGGATGCTGTGTTTGCAGCCTACAAGTGCAGGAGAGCAGTGCTTCACAAGCATTTTCAGCATTGGCAGACGGGGTCACATAGACTGCGATTAAAATCACATGTGAGAACTCCCGGGGCAGATAGTATGGCCTCATGCCAATAGCCAATAGTTCAATATCCTTGTTACATAGCTGCTCCCTCACTGTGCAGTGTTCGGGTTTGGACCAGCTCGTGTTCACATATACCGCCAGACCTCCACCTCTTTTCTTCCCGGATTCTCTAGTTCTGTCCGCCCGCAGCAGATGAAAATTGTCCAAACCTACAATAGAGTCTGGCATTTCTGCTGTTAACCAGGTCTCTGTGAAAATCAAGACGCTGCTGTCCCTATAAATCCTCTGGGACAACTCCTCATTTGTAAATATTTACAAAAGCCAAAGGATTCCTTCAACACATAATATCAAAGTTTTTCCATTTTCTTTTCTTTTCCAATCTGGTAAAAAAGTGTATACCTTTTGTTATCCAGACGTTGTACAAGCATATGCCAACCAGTTTATGATTTTAACATCTTGGTTTAGTTTGCATATTTTGGTTAGCTCTTTACAGGTTGTGAGCACAGATTTTAACCAGGGACTCTCAACTTTCTAACTTTCTCTATGTGACAGTAAGGCCAGCAAAGGATCTGATTTGCTCTGATTTGAGCTGAAATAAAGTAAGACAAGGTAAGCCCGAACCACCTTTTTCTTTGTATGGTTGTAGTATTTTGAATCAGATCTAAGTTTTTTGTTTTTTGTTTTTTACATTGCCATACAAACCTCAAATCAAATCAAATCAATTTATTTTTGTAAGGACCTAGAGATTGTTTTATTCCACTTCCGAGAAAATTGGGAGTGACTGGAAAAGAGAAATCTGGGCAAAACATTAAATTAAATACTTTCAGCCCTTTGACTTAGACTTAAATTTTGGATAAGATTCCTGTTTTCAAAGGTTTTCTTTATAGTGGAAAAAAGAGGGATATAGTTTTCTCTAAAATTGTTGAAAAATCTTTATGTTGAATTACAACTAAATAATTGAGTAATTCTGCTTGCCATTTAAATTGAAAGCTCTTCACGGGCTGTCACCATGCTATTTATATGACCTTCTCACCCCTTATGTGTCCCTTCCAGAACCCTTCATTCTGAGGATTGAACCCTATTTGTGTCCCCAGGACTCAACCAGTCACTAAAGGAAACTGCACCTTTTCTGTTTGTGCCCCCTCCCTCTGGAACTCTCTCCCCATTGACAAACTAATTGCCCTTTGACTTTTAAGAAGCATTGGATGCAAAAGCATTTAACATTGTGCAATAGTTGTTTATCTCATTTAACATTCTTTCTAACCTGTGTAAGATGTGTTACAATACAAACAAAGATGTATTATTTTATTAAATGGTAAGGTCCTTCTAAAGTCAAGTAGGTAGCCTGTAAGAAAGAATTTCCATTTTTTGTACATTCAATTTGAATCCAGACATTTAACATGTAAATGTATCACACCAGGTATGGAAATTTCTGGTGTAGTGAAAAACAGTAAAACAACTGTGTAGAAGGCAATTTTTTGAGTGTCAGTGGGTCTGTCAAGTGACCATTAACTTTAATGGTCGTAAAGTGCCCTAATATTTTTTATCATTAAATAATCTTTTTTAAATTTGCTTAGAAATGTTAAAAGATAGGGCCAGCTAACAGAATTGAAAGCTTTTTCAGCAACCACTCTAATTATTACAGCTTTGTTTTGTTGTTTTTGTATATAGTTAATTATGTGTAAAGATTGTTTTATTGGTTTCAAGTGTTAATAAACCCTGTCTAAAAATTGTGAATTCAATTGAGAGTATTTTTTTCTACTCTTTTAGCCATAATTGAGGTGTTGAGATTGATCTATATGAGATACAGGCATTGTGAGGGTCTGTCGGGAACATCTTGTGGAGCCCTCTGTTTGCAGGGTCTCCAATTCACACATCCGGGAGAGCTTCTCAGGAGGTTGGCCTACGTTCTCTGCTTCCATTGTCAATGCAGCAGCTTGAAGATGAAGTCGCAAGGTCTCAGGTTCCTGTTGCAGCAGCAACCCCTGAACCTGATGGTGGACACTGGAATTAAGGGATGCCGTTAGGCTGAAGAAGGAGTCCTAGGTCCCAGGTCTAGATGGCTTGTTGAACTCCTGAGGCAGTTGAGAGGTATAGGCAGGCATAGCAAACCGCAGCTTGTGCTGTCACAGAGGCAGTAAACCAGGGCTGGAAGGGTGTCCAGGTTGGGGACCTCCGAATCTCATCTCTGCTGTTTGCAGATAATGTTGCACTGGAATGGTTTGCAACCAAGTGTGAAGCACCTGGGATGAAAATCAGCACCTCCAAATATGAGGCCATGGTCTTCGACCGGAAAAAGATGTCTTGGCCTCTCCAGGTGGGTGGGGAGTCCTTGGCACAAATGGAGGGGTTCAGGTATCGTGGGTCTTGTTCACAAGTGTGGTAAGGATGAAGTGAGAGATTGACAGGCAGATACAGTATGTGCAGCGTCTGCAGTGATGCAGTCGCTGTATTGGACTGTTGTGGTGAAGAAATGCTGAAAAATGTATCCATGCATTTGTAACGTCTAGATCAGACTACCGTAACTCCCTTCTCGCAGCGTTTCCTAAAAACTCTATAAAAAGCTTTCAACTGGTTCAAAATGCAGCGGCAAGATTACTAAAAGAAGAGAGCGTATTACACCGGTGCTCGAGTCCCTTCACTGGCTAAATCAAATTTAGAATCAAATTTAAAATCCAACTCCTGACTTACAAAGCCATAAATTGACATGGCCCCATCCTTCCTCAGAGATGCTGTGGTACCATATTATCCAAACAGAGCTCTTCACTCTCAAAATGCTGGCCTTCTGGTGGTCCCAAGAGTCTCCAAAAGCACAGTAGGAGGTAAAGCATTTAGCTACCAAGCGCCTGTGTTATGGAATCAGCTCCCTGTCCATGTTAAAGATGGTGACACAGTCTCTTCATTTAAGACCAGGATTAAAACGTTCCTCTTTGAAATTGCTTATGGTCAGGCCAGTTAGGAACAGAAATATAAACCTACAATTTCAGCTACGCTGCCCTAGGAGCAACTATGCTGGAGAAAGTATGGCTTGAGTACTATCCTCTGCTTCTGACTACTTATTCTATCAAAAAATATTCAATATTTCCTTCCACTTGCAATCTGTTCATTGCCTTTTCTTTTTCTTTTCTCACTCCCTTCCATCCCCGAGGGGAGTGGGCTAGGCACGTCGATAACCTGTGGACCCAGATGCTCCTCGAGTCCCTGGTGAGGCGGTCCCTACCCCATATGGATGGTCCTTTATCTGCCTGGAAGAACTGGTTCTCCTCCTGAAGAACTGGTTCTACTCCTGAGTGGGTCCAGCTCCACTGTCTACCTCGCGTCCGCCTGTGAGAGTCAGATCTCTCCTTCACTCTAGAACTCCTCCAGGTTTCTCCTTTTTCCCATGGAGGTTTTTTGTAGTTTTTCCTGGCCGAGAAGGAGGGTCTGAGGACAGGAACTCTGGAACATCGTCCGTCGTACCTATGGACATGGATGGTTGAATACATTTTTCACTGTCGCCCTCAGAGGCATCTGCTGTTGTGATTTTGGGCGTTACAAAAATAATTTGAATTGAATTGAGTCTAAAGGCAAAGCTCTTGATTTATGGTTATGAGTTTTGGATAACGACAGAAAGGACAAGATCGCTGATACAAGTGGTTGAAATTAGTTTCCTATGCAGGGGGGAGGGGTTGGCACTCCCTTAGAGATGGGATCAAGGGCTCAGTCACACAGTGTCATGATCCATTCCTGGTTTTGTCTGTTCCCTGTTATGTCTCTCTGTTTGCTTTTTCCAGTTTTTCCAATCATTCGTCGCTAGTTTGTTGTTTGCTTTATTGTTAGTAAAACCTGCTGTCTGATCTTTGGAGATTTTTTTTAAATTTTACGTTCTACTAAGTGCATTTTTCCCTTTTGCCTCCAGGTGCCTGCTTGCCTTGAATCCAGACATATCCAACTCCACCTGCAATATTATTATACTCACCCTTTTTATAAAAAAACATTTACTTACCTGCTGACTTGTTCTTCTGGGACAGTACGAATTGGCCAAGAATGGACCCAATGGAACCAGAGTCCGTCATCAAAGCCATCGCCAACCAAGGGGCTATCCTCGGAAAGCATGATCAAGTTTTACCGACTGTATTGGAAAGTCAACAGACAACAATGGCCCAGATTTCTCAGTTGAACTCCATGCTCCGTGAGTTAACAACCGGCCTTAATCAGTTTGCTGCTTTTTCTCTCTGCCTCCCAGGACCAATCTTACTCTAAAGGTCCTCCAGACCTATCGCAGTGCTACCAAGAAGCCCATGTGCCAGACCCTCACCACAACCAAGGTGTTGTACAACTCTAGATTTGACATCTGCTACTTGGCAAAGTGACCTTGAAATTTGACAAAGCTATTATAAATTTGTGACTGAACTTAAAAAAGAAGTGTTGGCTTCGAAAACTGATTGGGATGATGCAGCCCTGTAAATGGCCTTTCAGAAAAGGTGAAGGATGAATTAGCTTTAAAGGATGATTTGACCTTGATTCTGTTATCTCGACCCCCAATCAAACTTGATGACCGGCTCCTTTAATGCAGAAGAGGGAGAAGTTTTTCATTCCTCTCACCATGCCTGTCCTTCGGAACCCAGCATCGCTATCTGCACCTGCTAGCCCACAGCCAGTCCAAGCTACAGCTGAAGAACCGATGTAACTTGGTTGAGCCTACCTTCAGAACAACATAGAAGAATAACAGTGGGTGAGTGCATTGACTGCACCCTCACAGCCAAAAGAGGGCTCAACAATTTGAGTGGGGGGGTTCTGGTGAGCCTTTCAAAAATCACATCTGCCCTCCAAACAAGAATGTTATTCCCAGCTACCAATTGCTATAACTATTAAACCTGGTTCCTGTTAGCCTTGATTGATTCTGGGGCAGAGGAAAAGGTAAGATTTCAATCTAGCACACCAAGCTTAACTGGAGATTGAACCTCTTGATACACCCAAGTTGTTAATGCACTGGAAGACTTCTTGCTAAGGTAACTCACCGTACTGTACCTCTTACTGTAAGGTTATCTGGTAACAATCAAGAGCAGTTCACTTTTCACTTAATATCCTCTCCACACACACCTTCTGGTATATCTGTGGTTAGGGCAATATAATCCCCATTTTGATTGGGCAGTAGCAATGGTGTTGAGTTGGAGCCTGTTCTGTCATTCTGTTTTTTTTTTCTGGTCAGCACTCCCTCCAGTTGGAGCAGCACCTGGGCAACTGGAAACTTTAGATCTGTCAAACGTCCCAAATGAGTACCATGACCTTCAAGAAAGACTGGCCCTTGTCCCCCACATCGACCATAGGTCAATGTGGAGGTAAATGCTTTGAGGCTGTTTTTACAGTATAAGCCAATGCTATTACAACTTAAAAAAAAATAAAAAATAAAATGTTTTAGAAATTGGCATACAAATCTTAATTTCATTATTTGAATTTAAATACTACATAAAAGTTTCCGTCACGTTCCCCTGTTCATGCCCCCCAATGTGTGCTTGTTAGAAACTCCCCTGGGTGTGGTGTGTAGCGGTAATCAGCCGTGGTCTAAAGTTGGCCTTGAACACGCCGGGCTTCAAACTTGCTTCAGGACGTCTAAACCAGGGGTCCCCAACCACCAATTTGGAAATAATCTATCAGTGACAGCATCTTCTCTGATGTAACTTTGGCCTGTTCCTCATGACATGCTAATAAGCTTGTCTGTGGATATGGTATATATATAGTATATAATGAAAAGCCTTATAGGAAATCGCCAATGAAATCCATTAAATATAATGGCAAGTATATTATATCTCTGCTCTTGTCCTGCGTGATAACATAACTGATACGTGCATTATACGTGATACGTCATCGCGGATGCGTCTCATCAAACACGCCGCCCAAAAGTAGAACCACAAGTCAGCGAAAATGAGTAAAAAACAAAAGAGAGCATTTTTGCAAAGGGGAAAAGGAGGAGCCAGCGGGGATCTTGGAGGACACATCTCCTGGGCCAGCATTCTGCAACTGCTACGCGATCACCTGTTTTTACTTTTACAAGAGTTTGAGCGGTACTTCCCGTGCCGTGACGGCAACAGGACAAAACTACGGAGCAGACTGTACTTAAACACACTGCAGGTGTCATTGTCTCCCATCACTCATAGATGGGACCATCTCATTGCACAGAAACACCCGCAGGGCTCCCACTGATTCAGCGTGTGGTGATTTGTAGTTTTTATGCACTTATTTTTGCCATATTTATCTGATGAGCTTCCACCAGTCAGAAGAACAGTGAGAACACATGGAACTGTACGTTATGTTACTCCAATTTGGATCTTTTGGTATGGCACACTTATTAATGTACAAATGCGTTTTTTCCGAGCTGAATCGAATGGAAGCCTAACCCCCGCCCACTTCAGAGCAAGTTAACCTGACCGCGATATAAACTGGCACACCAGTCTGTGAAAATAAAACCTACATTATTCCGGTCCGTGGTGCAAAAAGGTTGGGGACCCCTGGTCTAAACTATTATATCTGCATTATGCAGGTGCCACAGAAATTGCGAAAATGTCTTTTTTTTTTTTCAATTTGCTAAACATTATGAGAACGATTACGCAAATATGAGAATGGGGGCTGCAGCATGGCACTGGAGCTGCAGCGTGGCACAGGGGATAGTGCTCCTGCGTCCAGCGTTGTGCTGTCGGCACTCATTGTCACCCATGTCTGTGGGCCTACGACAAACTAGAGCAGGTCATAGTTAAGTTAGTTCATTAATTTGAGACAGGGACATTGCACAATATAAATTCAGGATTTTGTTGTCCCTGGACAGGCTAATGCTGATTCTTGTACATCAGGGGTGTCCAAACCTTTTTCACCGAGGGGTGCATTTTGAAACTTATACAGAGCAGAGGGCCACAAACAACCCGGCAATGTTGAATTTGTTGAGTGACAAAGTGAATCATTCAAAAATTTGCATTTGACATTGTTTCGATGAGCCCCAACACCTTTAATAATAGTGTTGTTAAAGTGATGATAATGATGATGTTAAAGATCCCATATCATGCTATTTTTCCTGTTTCGTAGTCTACCCTTAGGGTATTTGATAATAATAAGTGTTGTGCAACACACATAACATAATAGTTATGAAATATCACCCATACCTTGGACTCCTCTCACAAACCCGGAAATGCACACTGCTTGGTTTGAGATTTGCTCCCACCCTTGCGAAGAGCGATCTGGCTCCCCCGCCCAACCTGTGACGTAGTCTCAGCGAGAGCGTGTTTCCCCCGCCCACCCCATGACGTAGTCTCAGCGTGGAGACGGTGTATGTACAGCTCTCGCGCTCCATCGTCTGTGCCAGCACTCAAATGTAACTTTCTTGTAAGTTCCACAACACAAGTCCGAAGAGTCACAGCGCAGCAGACTCTCCTGTGCAACGTGAAACTAACCGCGGTGGCTCTTCCGCATACACACGGAGCAACACGCTCCCTCCCCCTTTCCCCCTCGCCGCGGAGCCGGGGGGAAGGAGGAAGGGGGAGGGGGGAATGGTGGCGCAAGTCCGTGATTATGACGCGCCCTTGTGAGTAGCCCCCGTCCATTTGCAGATCCGAGGAAAGGATATAGACTGTTCTCTGACTAAAACTGCAGGAATCAATCAAAAAAACACTTTGGGCACATATATGAGGCACAAATAGCACTGTAAGAAGGTTAAAAGCTCTGAAAAGTCGATTTTGCATGATATGGGACCTTTAAAATTTGAGTGTAGTTACACACCTCAACCTCCTACTCCTGCAACCACTCCTCCACTCTTTAAACACACCTCTAATTACCCAGAAGCCCTATTTATACAGGCCTATCTCTACATCTTTTTGTCTCTGCTCTCTCAACCCCACCCTTCCACCCGATGTCTCAATCATCTCCACCTTAATACATCACCATTTAAGGAAAGGGGGGTTCTGAATCGGCTGGGCTGATCACCTGAGACGGAGCCCCCATCCTGAGTTGCTACCCAGTCAACTTTAATTGACCCATCATTGAGCCATCATTGAGCCATCATTGTCATCATCTCTATTATCAATAAACATTCTCTCATATTCCATTTTTATAGCGTAGTCCTTGCTATTGAATCATAGTTTTTGTTGTTCGATGTTTTTTTTTCCGTTTTCTCACAGGATTGTCAGTTTATCCCTACCTACATAGTAAATAAATTCAGAATTAATAACAGTGACATATGCAAATGTGTAAGAGCTGTGTTGTGCATTCATATGTAAATGAGCCTCTGCATAAATCTGCTGCTGCTTCTATGTTTCAATATGTCCACTCAACAAGAGGATTTGGAAATGTCAAATTCATAGCATAACTATTATGTTATGTTTTCTGCACATAACAGTACCAAGAACTAGGTCTCTATACATTAACAAAAAGTCCTAATATTTAGAGTTATTCAGAATTTTAGTAACTATTTACTACTGTATCAATGTGTTTGTTTGTGGATGGGCAGTGCACCAGAATTTGTGCAACAGGCAATCTGCAAGTAACCAGATCAAAATATGTGCCCAACACGCTTCACATTAGGCGTACACCCGACCTTAGAAGTTTGCAAATGTTTGTTGTGTCAAGTCCTTGCTGCTTTTAATGGTTGTCTCCTGTTGTAGATAAGGATCAATCATCAGTTCAATCATTGATTCAAAGACAAACTACGGTATACAAAGTCCTATAAAATGTTTACATGCAATATTGTATGTCAAATAAATAAACGTCTCTGTTAAAAGTCTTGAAAATCCAGGAAATATGTGCACTTTCTGCCATTTTGATGATTGAAAATGTACATTGCATTTTTTTTATTTTATGACTAAAGGAAAAAAATCTAATTTACTCTAATTAAATGCACACATACAATCTTGTCAGGGAATTGAACTCACAATCTCCTCACTGTATGTATTAAATGTATGTATGTTTAAAGAAATGTAATCAAATAATATACATATTTTTTTCAGCTATAGCTTCAGTGCCATCTTACTTCTCTGCACTTTATACTTGTTAAAACTGCTATGCCATTTCTCTTTGAATTATACAGCCTTGGCCATGATTTTCTAAAGAAGATTGAAAATAATGTCAAATGAGTCTTCTTATATACAGGGTTCGTTCCACACTGGTGTCTTCTTGAGTTTCGATTAGTGTTTGAATATAAATATGTGTTCAGTGCGGCGTCCGGAGCGAGGAGGGGCGGGTCAGGGCTAAAGGTCCACACTTGCCACTCCACACTTTGCTTTGATAGAAAAATCACTAAATTGTGGTTATGCACAACAGAAAGGAACTTGTAAGTTGTTTTGGACAATCTGAAGTCACTGTGGATTGGACTGCAAAACAGAATTCATATCTGAACCTGATCTTGCCCAGAACTAAACCAGGTCTATAGGGCAGGACCAAGTATTCTTCGGGACTACTCAAACCAGAACAAAAGCAGGACTAGTGTGATTGCGGCTTTGAAGTACCATTAGGATTTTCTGTTTCACAAACCATCTAGTGAACTTATTTAAAACACATTTTGCCCTCAATAAAACACTTTTGTTTTTGTTACTATTTTTCATGAGCTAAACACAAAGAAATGAAACTATTCTTAAAACACAAAAGACCAATCTCTCTCAAATAGTGTTCACAAATCTGTCTAAATGTTTGCCAGTGAACACTTCTCTTTTGCTGAGATAATTCTATCCGGTGAGACAACATGAATATTACACAGGTGTGCCTTAGGCTGGCCACAATAAAACACACTGAAATGTTCAGTTTTGTTTAGTTGAAAAGGGGTTCAGCTTCCAGGTCTTGTGTACAGATCCTTGCAACATGGGGATGTGCATTATCATGCTGCAACAGAAGGTTAAGGTTGTGGATGAATGGTAATAGGGGTGTTTGATTCTTATTGACATTTCATTTTAATGTTATCTGTGCATTGTACTTGTTAATTAAAATACAATAAAAACAGCAATGTGCCTCAGGATCTCATCATGGTAACAAAATGTCATAAGGCGCTGGTACAGCTGGCAGCCCGGTGTAAACGCTCTCTCTTTCTCACACTTATTGTGCTTTATCTCCTATATTTTGTAAATATAGTTAGTATATTTTTTCTATTTTACTGCACGATAGGGACACGCGCTGGAATAGTTTTTTAATTCAACTGTTTTTGACTTTTTTCGGCTGGATTTGAGCGTTTTTCGTTGTGTTGTTGTGACGTGAGCTAGCTCCGAGCGAGCCCACCAGCCCCCCCCCCCCCCCGCGCCCTCCGGCCGCCGCTAAAGTACGGCGTGTCGTCGGTACACGTTTATATACACGTTTATATGAAAGAGGAACTTCACGAACGATCGGGACACGCACTGGAATCGCTTTAAATTAACTTGTTTTGACTTTATTCGGCTGGATTGAGTGTTTTCGTCGTGTCGTTGCGATGTGTCTTGGCTCTGAGTCCCCCAGCATTTACACAAAGGAGGAACTCATGAAACTGCGGAGAACAGTCGTCTTACCCGGAGATCGTCACGTTATCCCGGCGGACATCCTAAGGAAAACGCAACGAAGCAGACGGGCTGGACGTAAACTCAGAGAGAAGAGAGGAGAAAACAGGAAGTCGGTTCCCGCCGTAGTCATGGGTAACGTGAGGTCCCTTCAAAATAAAATGACGGAAATAGCGAGCCTCATGCGGTCCCAGAGGATTTATAGGGACAGCAGCGTCTTGATTTTCACAGAGACCTGGTTAACAGCAGAAATGCCAGACTCTATTGTAGGTTTGGACAATTTTCATCTGCTGCGGGCGGACAGAACGAGAGAATGCGGGAAGAAAAGAGGTGGAGGTCTGGCGGTGTATGTGAACACGAGCTGGTCCAAACCCAAACACTGCACAGTGAGGGAGCAGCTATGTAACAAGGATATTGAACTATTGGCTATTGGCATGAGGCCATATTATCTGCCCCGGGAGTTCTCACATGTGATTTTGATCGCAGTCTATGTAGCCCCGTCTGCCAATGCTGAAAATGCTTGTGAAGCACTGCTCTCCTGCACTTGTAGGCTGCAAACACAGCATCCACAGGCTCTCTTCCTCATCTCTGGTGACTTTAACCACGCTTCTCCCTCTTCTGTTCTACCAACATACACCCAGTATGTTACCTGCCCCACCAGAGAGAATAGAACATTGGACTTGTTTTTTGCCAACACCAAGGAGGCTTATTCTTCTTCCCCCCTCCCTCCCCTGGGCAGCTCGGACCACAACCTTGTACATCTGAGGCCTGTGTATGAACCCATCGTGCGCAGGCAGCCTGTGGTGTCCCGTGAGGTGAGGATGCGGTCTGCTGAGAACGAGGAGGCTCTGAGGGACTGCTTCAGCACCACTGTCTGGACTGAGCTTTATGACCCACATGGGGAGGACATCAACACCATCACAGAGTGCATCACGGACTACATCAACTTCTGTTTTGAGAACATTGTTCCCTCCCGGACGGTGCGGTGTTTTCCAAACAACAAGCCATGGATTAACCGTGAACTGAAGGCTCTGCTGAAGGAGAAGAAGAGAGCCTTCAGGTCAGGGAACAAGGAGGAGCTGAGGACTGTGCAGAAGGAGCTGAGGAGGAAGATCAGGCAGGCTGAGGCCGGCTACAAGAGGAGGATGGAGGAGCAGCTGCAGCAAAAGAACATTCAGGGAGTGTGGAGGAGCCTGAAAACCATCTCGGGCTTCAAAATCCCCCCTGCCCAGACAGAGGGGGATCTACAGTGGGTGAATGATTTAAATGCTCACTTCTTGAGGTTTGATCGGTCACCCGCCCCTCCCCCTGCACAGCTGCATGCTCCCTCTTCCACAGCTGGACAATGCCCTGCATCTGTTCCTCTTCGCTTATCTGCCCCGGACCATCAGCTCCCCACTTCGCCTGGACTCACCCATCCCCCCAGCACACGGTCCCCCTGCCAACCACTGACTGTCACAGCAGCACAGGTGAGGAGTGAGCTGAAGAGGATTAAAGTGAGGAAGGCAGCAGGACCTGATGGCATCAGCCCCAGGCTCCTTAAGTCCTGCGCAGATGAACTGTGTGGAGTTGTGGAGCATGTCTTCAACATGAGCCTGAAGCTGAGGGTGGTACCACAGGTCTGGAAGACCTCCTGTCTGGTACCTGTGCCTAAGACACCGCGCCCCAAAGACCTCAACAGCTTCAGGCCAGTGGCTCTCACGTCCCACCTGATGAAGACACTGGAGTGGCTGGTCCTGGACCACCTCCGCGCCACCGTGAGCTCAGCCATGGACCCGTTGCAGTTTGCATATCGGTCTGGCATCGGAGTGGAGGACGCCGTCATCTCCCTGCTGCACCGCTCTCTCTCTCACCTGGAAAAGCCTGGCAGCACTGTAAGGATTCTGTTCTTCGATCTTTCCAGCGCCTTCAACACCATCCAGCCGCTGCTCCTGAGGGACAAGCTGGAGACGGCTGGTGTGGAGTATATCCTGGCAGAGTGGATCCTGGACTACCTCACAGACCGACCCCAGTTTGTGAGAGCCCGGAACTGTGTGTCTGACACTCGGACCTGCAGTGTGGGGGCGCCCCAGGGCACTGTCCTCGCGCCCTTTCTCTTGACCCCTTAACACTGCGGACAGCTGTGTCCTGCAGAAGTTCTCTGACGACTCTGCCATCATCGGACTCATCACGGACGACGATGACGAGGAGTACAGGGGACTGGCGCAGGACTTTGTGGACTGGTGTCAGCGGAACCACCTCCTCATCAACGCGGGGAAGACCAAGGAGATGGTGGTGGATTTCCGCAGATGCCACCCCACTGCCCCCTCGCCAGTGAACATCCAGGGACGGGACATTGAGAGAGTGGACTCATACAAGTACCTGGGTGTTCATCTGAACCACAAACTGGACTGGACTCATAACACAGACGCACTGTACAGGAAGAGCCAGAGTCGGCTCTACCTCCTGAGGAGACTCAGGTCTTTTGGAGTGACAGGGCCACTCCTGAAGACCTTCTACAACTCTGTGGTGGCATCAGCCCTCCTGTACGGTGTGGCCTGCTGGAGCAGCAGCATCACAGAGAGGGAGAGGAAGAGGCTGGACAGAGTCATCAAGAAGTCTAGCTCCGTCCTGGGCTGTGCTCTGGACTCGGTGCAGGAGGTGGGGGACAGGAGGGTCCTGGTCCATCTATGCTGGACCATGAGTGTCACCCCCTGCAGGACACTCTCTCCGCTCTGGAGAGCAGCTTCAGTGAGAGACTTATCCACCCTCGCTGTGTGAAGGAAAGGTTCCGTAGGTCTTTCCTTCCTGCTGCTGTCAGTCTTTATAACAAAAACTGTTAGTACTGAACACTCGCAATACTGACCTAACCTAATACTGATGTGCAATTCTGTCATATGTGCAATTGCTGTTGGAATTCATGTGCAATTCATGTGCAATTACTGTGAAATTCATGTGCAATCTATGTGCTGTCGTGACACATATTCATGTGCAATTACTGTCGTGATCACATGCAATGGTATTTATGTATTTATTTATTTGTCAATGGGAGTTTTTATTTTTTTATAGGAGATCTTCTACTGAAAGTGTTTTTCAGACTTCCTATAAGTGATCTGTTCTTCTGTATCTACCTCTGTATCTACCTGCGTTGCACCAATGAAATTTCCCCATGTGGGACAATAAAGGAATATCTTATCTTATCTTATAAAATGCATCTGTGTCTATATCATACTATACACCTGCCCATACCATAACCCCACAATGTATGCGCCAACAAACTGCTCAGCCATCTGTCCTAAACAGTGAAAACCAGGATTCATCCACGAAGAGAACATCTCTCCAATGTACCAGACCTCATCAAATGTGAGTATTTGCCACTCAAATCGGTAAAACAACACATACACTTCATCAGGTGGAGACCCCGATGAGGACCACAAACATGTCGTTGATTCTGAAAGTTAGAGCGGAAATTCTTTGGTAATGCAAACCGATACACCTCTACAGGTGGCCGGTATCTTCACATAAGTTACAGCACTTGCGTCTCTGTTTTATCAAAGTCATATATATGTTTAGGTGCAGGGCAAGTATATTTCTCACAAACATTTCCAGTTCCTGCCAGGTAAGGGTTGCTAATGTTTTGTCTCGTTTTTATGTTTTGTTATGTACAGCTTCAAATGACAAAGATAATTTCCAAAAACAAAAGTCATAGTCACGTGGTGCAGGAGCTCTATAGTACAATAAATTGTTTTTAAACATGTGAAACAAAACACAACTCTTTTTTTAAAAACTTGATAATGTGGATAAAAAGTGTTGATTTAGCATATTGTCCACCCACTACTGACAGAAGAGCCTTTTGTTTGGCTAAGGCACATCCAGACAGCATACATGTTATTCTCATTATGCACTCTATTGTACAATGCCTGGCTAATTATTATCACTGTGCTGTGCTGGGCTCTTGAGAAGCCATAATGGAGCAGCATAAGAAGTCTGACCTCCTTCTGATTTCATAAAGACACGAGCAAGACACATATTATTATATTATTTTTCACTTGGAACTCAGACCTGAGAGAGACACTGTCTAAAAGGACAGTCAGGCTGTGTTCATATTTGTCCTGGTTTGGATCTGGTTTGGCCCCACTTTATAGTCCTGATGGAGACTTGGTATGGTCCTCTTCTTGTTCAGGGTTAGTCACACTTTAGTCCTGGTTTTGATCTGGTGTGAGTGGAATTGAATGTAGCCTTATTTTGTGTGCGTGTCTGATGAGCCACTGCCACCATACATCATAAGACCTGTTCGGACAGGATTGTAAAATGAAAATAATCACACGTTGTCTATTTTTATATGCAATATCGGTAATAGTTTTGTTTTTAGCGTTTAGTAAGGGGTTTCCAGACATGAGACCTGTAGACCTCAGAGCAATTTTGTTGGCCCTCCAGCTGCCCGGTGAAATTTAAATGATTATACTGAGAAGTATTATTTTACAATTGTAAATTCAATATAATCTGCCATTATATCCTCAATAACCTACATTTAGGCATAGGTGAGGCAGACATAATATTAAGGTTTTGAAACTGAGGTAAGGTGTTAGTCCGAGTTCAAAACATTTTATAAATAAACTTGAGGTCAAATTCCATGGAGTTTTTACAAAAAAATTCACAGACACAATTCGCATGAGACAAGAAACACAACATTTGTAATTATTACAAGTTAACCAAGGTAAAACGTATCCCTTCTGAAGATCGCTGTAGATGGGGGCGGCCCAATTCTTTATCATTTTAAAAAAAGTCATATTTTGTGTGTTGTATCTTTAAAAATATAAAACATTTTCACAACAGCAGATGCAAACTAAGCCATATTCTCATGCATATCCCCCTAACATTTCTGAAGCGGGGACTACTTCATCCTAAAAGTACACCGGCGTTCTCCGTCCAAAGTGATACGCTGAGTAAGTACGGTCTCTTTCCACAGCAGCCGTCGCCACAAACGCACACAGCATCCCATTTAGAGCAATGTCAGCGCGGCCTATTGTTCTCCCAAGGCTAATGCGGCATGTGTGTGCCGGAGGGAGGGGCGGCGAGGGGGGGCATTGTTGTTAATGGATGTGGAGGGCTTCAAATTGGATGTTATTAGGAGCACAAGGCTTCAGTGCGTACTTTACATGGACACAATAGAGTAGACGGAGTGACACAAGGGCCGGGCCGAGTCGGGGTGAGAGAAAGAAAAAAATATATTTAAAATGCCTGCTTTCAAAATCCAGTTCCTCCGTGTGCGCTCTCCTTTTGGGTCCAAGTTAATAATATGCGTTTGTTTCATTAATTGTTCCATCAATATCCTAACAACGTGTTGTGATGTGTGTTTGGTTAGTGGCAAATTCGATCAAAATTATGATTTTGGTGAAGTCTGTTTGATCTTTTTGTTCTGACTTAATAAATTACTAAAAGGTTTGCGCTGCAAAAAGTTCAGCAGAAGCCAGATAAAGGTGAGTTTCTGACAGGTCCCTTTTTTGTTATAGCAAATATGTTTTGAGCAATTTTGTATTTTCAAAATGTCGGTTGGTCAGTGAGTTGCTATCCTCTTCACTTGGTGAGGAAGACAGTGGCAATAAAATTCACGTATGTTTTTGACACCAAGATAATAACAATACAACTTTTGTTTATAATAGGTTATGTTTACTTTCTAGAATTTGATGATGTCATAATCTCAGATGGAGGGCAATTGCCTATGGGAGATTTAAAGGAAAAATATCACAATTTTGAACCTTATTATTACTTGTTAGAGATGGGTAAATACAACTGCAATATTAATCTTATGACTTAAAGTCCTCTAACTGACAACAAAGACACCACTTTTTGAGGCTATTGTGAAGAAACAATTTTACTTTTGTTTATTTATGCTGACAGAGAAGACGTTCAACTTTTTGCCAGGCTTTCATTAATGAAATTCATCATGAAAGATCCTTCATCTTTGTTAAACCTTTTTCTGTTCATAGAAGGGCATAAGCGCAAACGCAGGATACAAGATCAGGAATCAGGCTCCTCCCCTCAATGGGACTTGCCTGCCCACGGACATATGGGAAAATTAGCACTTGAGCTACAACCTGGTACAATGCATTTCTCCCGGTAAGGTTAGTTTATTTTGTGCACTGTCCCTGTCTCAAATTAATAAAACAAACTAACTTAAGAACGGGGCACAAGTGTTATGAACAGAGACAACGGAGCTTTCATGCTCCCTCATTTGACACACGTACCTCCAGGGAGCACTGGGCATTAGAACGCCTGGTCACATCCGGGAGGATCAGCTGATAAAAAGTGACATACCACAGCAGTCGAATGACATGCGAGAAATTTAGTTTTAAAGTGAGAATTTTAAACACATCTTCATCATTCATTCACCTCACACCTGATTCAGGTGTGATTATGTAGCCATAGATGCCCTGGGGCAGACTGATTGAAACAAGGCTGCCGATCTGCCCCTCATACCACCTCCATGAAGTCAAGCAGGTGGTGCCACCAAGCCTAGTTACTGGCCCGATCTGTGGAGAGGTGACCTCGATCCCAGTAAGAAATAGGCCTACTTTAACAAATGCAAAATATGTTTAGTGCAATATTGTGGAACATTCAAAACAAAGGCATAACATCCCCATGGAGACAATCTGGTAGTGGACTCTTCAGAATGAGTGTAAAATTGAACATCTCACACTTTACAAACCTTTTATTACATACGCTCCACACAAAAGCACATAGAATCATTTCAAGTGCCAAGGATTTTTACGAAGATATGGTTAAGATGGAAGTTAAATCCTGTACCGTATCTTGTATCTCTTCAACAAGATGCTTAAATCCTCACTTTAGAAAGCGCCTTTGTCTGGATGACCATGTACAAGTCTGTAGCCTTCAGCTTGTCAGCGAAGGTAGGAGGTTTGCACATCCTTTAAGTCTGCCAGATCAAGTGCCCTATTCTATCCTTTTTATTAAAATTGTATGACAGCACATCTGAAAGCAAAGTCAGTGAAAGCAACCTAAAGAATGGTGTGTCGAGATACAAAGTTTGCTTAAAAAATATTTGAATACTGGAAGGCACACACGCCGAGGACATAATAACTCCTCAGATGGAAACGTGTTCCTAGTGGGGAATAAATGAATGGTAATTGATTGAGAAAGAACGGAATATAATGGCGATGCCGTGTCTCCTTCAACGCCCACTAATCCGCCGAGAAGGGAGCGTCTGACCTGTACGTAGGTGTGTGTTTTTTTGGCTCTTAAGTATCAGTCTCCAGCCCGTTAGCGCGTTGAAAAGAAACTGGTTTGACAGCCGGATATTAGAGCATCATGGCCAGGCAGGAATAAAAGCATCACAGATAGCAAGGAACATAAAACAGTCATTAATGTGGGTTGGCGCCGAGACAAAGAACTCCGCACATGTTCAAAAACTGACACAGGGCAGGGGTGACCAGGGCAAAGCTTCCGCGAAACTGCAAAAGGATAATAGACAAAACTGAAAAGGATTGGAAATTATAGTGTGGTGCCCACTCTCGTAATCTATAAGAAACACGGATAGGAAACTATACCACTGCTTGTCAAATATTCAGGAGATCTCTCGGAGGTGCTTATAGTGGAGGTTGTCATTTTGAGGTAGGTTCAATTTCAACTCAATACTAAGTCCTTGAAAGAACAAGTACAATCAAGCCCCATTCTCTGTAAATTTTAGTGATATTAAAGGGCCTGTATCTAATATTGTAAAGTAAAATCAGTTTTTCCTCAGCAGAGATATATCATAAAAGCAGCTATTTGGGTAGGAGATCACACCCAATTATAGTATTTTGTGCTGCGTTCCAGTTGTCCTCAGAAGTCGGATTTTCTGAGCTCCAGCTTTAAATTACGTACATTCACACAAAAAGCGTCACATCTTGAGGTTCCTTCTTGGAAACTCTGGCAACATTTCTGAACCCTGAGTTTATCCGAGGTAAACAATCCAACAT
The DNA here is from genome assembly GCF_026437365.1 of Eucyclogobius newberryi. Lineage (NCBI taxonomy): Eukaryota > Metazoa > Chordata > Actinopteri > Gobiiformes > Gobiidae > Eucyclogobius > Eucyclogobius newberryi. The sequence continues at coordinate 44,911,796 of NW_027315723.1, forward strand.
GGCTGCACCCTGAGTTTAAATAAAGTTGATCTAAAATACATAAAAGAGTGATAGTTATTATGCTTGATTTAAAATTTTTCACAACTGCCTCTCCACTGTCTGTGAATCTGATCCTGCGCTCCCATTGAGCCTCTCCTGTTTTAAATGCTAACGTCAACAAAAGCAACAATTCACTCTCAGACAATTTTTAAACTGTAAGTGTAATAACATTGTCCGGGTTAATAAATACATTTAAAAGGATCTGCATTTTGCCTGATTGGAGCATTTTCCTGGTTTGTATTACTTGTTTTGAGTTATTAAAGGTCCCATAACATGCAAAATCGACTTTTCAGAGCTTTTAACCTTCTTACATTGCTATTTGTGCTTCATATATGTACCCAGAGTGTTTTTTTGATTGATTCCCGCAGTTTTTAGCAATAGAACATACTATATCCTTTCCTCGGATCTGCAAACTGACGGGGGGTGGTTGCAAGACCGCGTCATAACCCCAGGCACGCGTCACCATCCCCCCTCACCCTCCCCCTCCCGCCTCTCTCTGAGACTACGTCACGGGTGGGCGGGGGTGCCAGATCGCTCTTCGCGAGGGTGGGGGCGAATATCAAACCAAGCCGTTTGCATTTCCGAGTTGGTGAGGGGGTCCAAGGTATGGGTGATATTTCTTAACTATTATGTTATGGGTGTTGCACAACCCTTATTATTATTATCAAATATACACTTAGGATAGACTATGAAATGTGGAAAAAAAGCATGATATGGCACCTTTAATGTACTTCAACTGTAATCCACTGCTCATTGTTTTTCTGATTTGACAACTGGAACGTAGAAACTCATCTCTCTGAGGACTGAGTTCCAACCAAATGGAAAACAGCATTATTCTCTGCGAATAAGGAAGAGCACCATTTGCGTAGTAATATTTGTTAGCTTTACCGTGACGGAATATTTACTAGAATATGTTGAATCATTACATAAGTTTAAAATTAACTAGTTCTGTTTGTCACGTTATAAGACAATGGAAATTAGGTACAGAGCCTACAGATAAATCATGAAGTACAAACCTCCTCTGGGCCCTGTGTCCTGGTGGTAGTTTGGTGTCTCATTTCTCCTCTGGGCCCTGTGTTCTGGTGGTGGTTTGGTGTCTCGTCTCTCCTCTAGGCCCTGTGTCCAGGTGGTGGTTTGGTGTCTCGTCTCTCCTCTAGGCCCTGTGTCCTGGTGGTGGTTTGGTGTCTCGTCTCTCCTCTAGGTCCTGTGTCCTGGTGGTGGTTTGGTGTCTCGTCTCTCCTCTAGGTCCTGTGCCCTGGTGATGGTTTGGTGTCTCATCTCTCCTCTAGGCCCTGTGTCCTGGTGGTGGTTTGGTGTCTCATCTCTCCTCTAGGCCCTGTGTCCTGGTGGTGGTTTGGTGTCTCATCTCTCCTCTAGGTCCTGTGTCCTGGTGGTGGTTTGGTGTCTCATCTCTCCTCTACGCCCTGTGTCCTGGTGATGGTTTGGTGTCTTATCACTCCTCAAGGCCCTGTGTCCTGGTGGAGGTTTGGTGTCTCATCTCTCCTCTAGGCCCTGTGTCCTGGTGGTGGTTTGGTGTCTCATCTCTCGTCTGGGCCCTGTTTCCTGGTGGAGGTTTGGTGCAGGCGACTCTGCTCCATATGCTGATGGCTCCTCTGATGTGGCTCAATAGGTTCATATGTTAACCTCATGTACATGTATCGTAGCATGTGGGTGTAGGTGTGTGGGTGGTTGTTTGTGTATGTGTGGGGGTGTGTTGGTGGAAGGGCATGAGGGAATATTTTGAATAAGCACTTAAAACATTTAAAAATGTTTTCTATGACAAGCACTTTATAAATTGTATAGCGTGTAAAGTGTATAGCTTTCATCAAAGTTAGCTAAAAACCACTGGTTTAAGATTTCTACAGTGTTTTATTTCTGTAATAAATTATACTTTAATTTTTAATATCTCAGTAGATAGCAATATTTTACCCTTTGCAAAAATCTTAATTTTCCACTTTTTAACAGAATGTATTGCTATAATTAGAAAATGCTACAGATGTTCCTTTCCCATTGAGCCATTACCTTAACTGTTATTTCAAAACAAACAATCAATCACCAATCAACTTTCCAACCAAACTAAACAATAAGACTCGCTCAATCTCTTCTCAATGTTCCTCTCACTTGGACGCTGCTATCCCCTTGTCTCACCCTCCCCCCGAGACACACATTGTTTCAGCTCCACCAATCAAGAAAAGTTTGGAGAACATAACTTTCCCATTTTCTTTATAGTCCGTCCACTTCGTCAAAGCGTCTTGGACCAGGGATTCCGGAACGATCGGCCGGGGGAATACGCTTTCACTAATGCTGCTCCATGTTCCGTTTCAAAGCAGTAGAAAGGACGGCTGCTGTCTTGGCTGCGACTGCGCCGTATAGACAGGCAGTATGGCACTAGAAAGAGACATGTCACCAGCCATATGCTTGCTGCTGCTACACAGCAATAATGCGGGCTATCCTCAAGACAACCATGGCACGCACACGCAGGAACACGCCGGAACAAAGGGGTTGCTTACAGCTTTGTTTCAATGCTTTCAGTCATGCAGGTATTCTTAAAGGTTCTCTCTATAATGTACCATTCAAATTTATTACAACTACTTACTTGTGTAAATAGCTTTAGTATAAAGCTATTTATACTACTCATCATTTTGATTAGAAAAATGCCCCTTCTGAGTGCCGGGCTGTGTTTGAATACTCGACCACCATCACTACTAGAGCTGGGTTGAAATAATCGAGTTTCCGATTTTTAATCGATTCGCATATTAATGACCGATTATCGATTCGTATGTCCAAAGATCGATTTTTTTTTATTTTTATCTTTTTAAATTAAAATTCTTTTCTACATTTCCCTCAGTGAACTTCAATCTACCTTCAAGAAAGATAATTCAGGACTCCTGGATTATCTTTCTTGAAGGTAGATTGACCCTTAACCTTTTCATCAGTCTTCCAGCCATCAGTAACTACCAATACTTGTAAGATTTGCTGTTTAATATTGACATAATACTAGTTTTAATATGTTGCTTCTCTACACAGTCATGAAGTGAAGGAAACGGTTCAAATACATTTTTAATTTTTAATAACATTAACCCCCGGATCGAATCGAAATCGGATCGAATCGGAAATCAGATCGAAATTGGAGCGAAACGGATGGGATCTGAGAAATCGAAAAAAATCGATTTTGAAACGTAAAAATCGGAATCGAATCGATTCTTGAAATTTGAATCGAAACCCAGCTCTAATCACTACAGAGTACTGCTATTCAGCAGAGCGATTTGAACATTCAGTTCACTTTCTCCTCACGGCGGATCACGTGACTCTGGCGTCTGTGAAGGAATAAAAAGGTTGAGGAATATTGATCATATCAATACACATTTTATGTGTACTTTACTTTACTTTATAAAGTATGTTTTTACTGGGTTCAGCCCTATGTTCCCTGGTACCTATGTTCTCCGAGACCTGGGTTAGGTTATATGATGCTATATTTTATGCTGTAAAACCATACATTCATGCACAACTATTGAGGATGTGGAACCTGAACCAGTAGCCTATTCTATAATTTGTGGAGGTACCTATGTTCCCCCGTTCATAGAAAAGGGGGAACATAGGTACCGGATAATATAGGTACAGGGGAATATAGGTACGCACCCTTCTTTATTTACTTAAATTATTTTTTGCTTACGTTCTTATGCATTTTTCTCTATTTGTGTCTGTATCTGTTATGTCTCAAATATGAGTAATAAGTAAAATTGTATTTATTGATTTACAGTTTTTTATAGGACTCTCTTTCTTTGTTTTTTTAAAATTGCTCTAAAACCCCAAAGCGAGACCTCAAATACTGTAATTTGACACAATAAACTACCAAACATGCTAAGCTGTGACATGGACGCATGTCAGGTGAAAGTGTGTGGAATTTGAAAATACAAAGGAGCTTCATGGAAATAAAACACAAATACATACTCATTTTCATAATAAAGAATCTTTACAATCATTCAAATGACAACCAAAACATGCCCAGCAAAAGGAAATTACACATTTTTCATAGGAAGACAGCCGTGGTTTTTGTGTCTCCTCCTCTTCTCTTTCCTTTTGCTGTGATGTGTCTGTGCCATGCAGTGAAAACAGGACGTGGCTGATAGACCGAGTGGCTCCTGGGGGCCCCTGGGCACCGGTTGTGTGTGCATTTGAGCCTTGTGTGTGTGTGTGTAAGAGAGAATGAGGGGACACAGATGTCAGATTCACACTTCCTCTACACACTACAGAAATAAATGGATTGTAGTTTTGATTAGTTAAAATGTTATTAGTTTTCCGTAGACTTTTTACAAACTATATTTTAAAGGTCATAAATTGATCAATTTAATCATTTTATTTTGTATCAAAGAGGAATTCTGTTTTAATCTGCCGGTTAATGTTAGGACATTCAGCTACAAAACAATAAAAGAAGCAAAGTTAAAAGCCACATAGACATAGTAAATAAATAAAAAAATAGTAAAAAGCAGTTGCATAAGCAGTTAGCAAGCACATTTCAGTAGTAAAAACTACACAATGTAACTGCATGTTTGATTGTCCAGGAGCCAAAGTCTTACTGACCTAGAGAAGGTTCTGAATGTTGCGATGTTTCTGATATTGACTGGGACAATGTTCCAAGTGTGAGCTGCACTCACAGAGAAGCCCATCTGCTTGTAGCTTTTTCTGAAAGAAATATCACAGGTGCCGCTGCTTTTGGCTCTCCTGCCTACATTGTCTTTAAAGGGCAAATATTATGCATTTGTATTGTTATTCGCTTTTAAACATGCTTTTGAGTACCTTTAGTTTGGCATCTCATGTTTTAGTGTTACTGATTGTGATTAGTAACAATACACAAAACGAGTCTGCCAATGATTTTAGACTTAAAAGACTCACGTATGGAGTGATTTTGGAGGGAGAGAACTTTCTAACCAGGATTCATGTTCAAGTATATTGAAGTGCTTACCTAAGGGAAAAAAATATGCTATTGAATAACTAGAACATCAGGATTCAAGTAATTTGAACTCCTGTGGATAATATTTTGTGGTGTTGGCTGTTTCCAAAGTTGACCTGGCAGTGACCTGGAAGCACTTCTCAACACCAGCGCTCAAGTCTTCCTGTTTGGTTCCTCTGCCCTTTTCTTTTCTGCACATGTAGCCACCGATGTGACCGGATGTATCTGCTAACTCCAAAGACACAAAGCAAAACATGTCAACCTCTATCTCACCAGAACATTTCTTCAAGTGTCACTGATAGCGAAGCGGATGCAGCGTTAACCCATGCAACTCTTATATCTTTGACATGTGGCATTCCACATTATGAGTGGAAACACTTTTTTATACTAGGCTTTTAATAAAATAATATATATTAATGAATAATCAGCAGTATTATTGCTTATGTATATTTTAGCGTGTGGATGTGTGTGTTTAGGGCAAGGATGTGGTAAAGCGCTCCACTCCCGAGGACGTGTTGGGTGCCGCCTGGGGCTGGCCCGGAGGCATGGCCCATCTGGAGGAACTCTTTGCTGGGCGGCAGCTGAATAAAAGATGGGCAGAAGGTGTCAGTGTGGAAGGCCACGAGCGCTGGGAGGCCCCAAGTCAAAACGCCAAAGACAAACAGATGCTACATGAGACAGGAAGAATATGAGAGGCATAATCAGAGGGAAAAGACACTGTGGCAACTGTAAAATCCATTCACTTACAACCCAGTGGAACTTAAAGATGCAATATATAACTTTTCTACTCAATTGTCTGCCACCTACTTGCCTCTATGGATATATCATTGCTTTGCCACAGAAAGGTGTGATCATTTGACATGGAGACAAGAAAGTCACAACACCAAATCTGTGGCAAGGCAACACACTCAAAATAAGGCTGGGCAAAATAATATGTCTGTTTGCCATAACCCGACCGACCAGGTATAAAACTAGCCGACTGAAGAAAAAAAAATCAGCATTTTGTTAAAAAACGCCAAATCTTTTTATTTTTCAAATATTTCGCCGACTCCACGCTGGTAAACCTATCTCTCATCCCAAGGGACAAACAACGCATTGCGAAATGCATGTGCGTCTTCATATTCGTTCCTCCATATATTTCTGTATTAAACACACCATGCAGGAGGGAACCTATATTGTCTTTTACACATTGATTTGGCTCTGTCAGCGCCACTGGCCTGGCCACCGCTCATATCGTCCTGCATCATGGTGTGGCTTCATTAAAATTTGACTCGCACATTGCATTCTGGGAGGCAAACACGCCCAACAGCGTCATCACAACAAACATGGCGGCGCCCCTGTCCCCCGCATTTTCGGCATGTTTCCCCCCGCTCGCCTTTGCTACCAAAATAAAGGATAACGGCGTACAAAAGGTCAATTGAAATATCTTAAAATCTGAAGATTTAGTCTCCTGATCGGGTTGATTGAGACGTTTTCCGTCATTGACTGTTGAAGCCTGACCCCTGGCGATCACTCCGAGTCAAAAAATGGCAAAATTTAGATATTTTTTTTACCTTCAATGTAAAAAAAATAAGAATTTACCTACAGACCGACCCACTTGAAAAATGTTGGGTCGGGTTACAGAAAACAGATAGTTTATTGGGGTAGCCTAACAATTGTGTCAAATGTTTTTTGATAAAAATTTTGATACTTCCTGGATACAAATTGATTGTATCCAGGAAGACTTTAACTTGCATATAGCTCCTTTTGAGTAGTTCTATTGTGCTAAAAAAAATGTTTTGCCATACATATTAAGTTGTTGTTTTTTGTTATCAACAAATACCTGCAATTGTATTTGTATCATTTAAGTTTCTTTGAACAGAGATTAGCAGAGATTAATTTCTTTGAGAAGAGATTAGTTTCATGCTTGTATTTGACCACGTGACATTTGCACAACTCCTAACCACTGTTAAGGGCACAGATAGGGCTAGAGCTTAATGATTCAGGTTACCGTTAAGATGAGGCACCGGTGCTGTTATGATACCGGGGCTCGGTACACATCTCTAATCATTATCTTACTCAGGGATGTATTTTGATTGATTCTTGCATGTGTGAATAATCCTGTATTGTCCTTCAGCTGAGGCTTGAGTGATTTGATTTTCACTTACCTCTTTTTCCCACCCACTGCTCTGAGCTTCAAAACAAAACAAAACATAACCATTTCTCGAAAATAAAACATTTCAATGAAAATCTGCTACTTGTTAAGTAGCTATGATGAATTGTCCCATGAAAGGTTTTGAACTGGAAGTCAATGGACCTGTTTCTAAAATTAAAAAAGAGAATTTTTAGATAAAACCTTTTCTTATTGATTGGATTCATAACACTTTTTTGGAGCCTCAAAGATGCTTTACATTACATTCGTCATTCACTCCACAACTAATGGTTATAAACTGCCACTGTAGCCACAGCTGCTCTGGGACTGGTGGAAGTGGTTTTTCCAGTGACGAGATTGGGCATTAATAAGAAGTTTCGGCAACAAATATTGTACTGTTCAATGAACATAATGCAAAATTGTGTTCTATGGATCTAATAAAATAGTTAAGCACTACACTTTATGGTGGCAAGCTGAACAGGTGCACTGCTGCAGAAATTAGCTTTAAAATAATTGTTTGACCCACATAATCGCAGAAAATACAAACAAGAGATGAGTAAACAAGGAAAACACAAGACTGGTAAAGCTACGGGACCAAGACAAACAAAGCTGCCAACCCATGGCCCCATTGGAAAACAGTCTGCTTCACAAGCAATACCCAATTCATACACAAGGCAAAGTGCTTCACACAAAAGGCAAAAATGCATTGAAAGATCTGACAGAAATCACAAAACCTTTTAAGATATAAACAAGAAGAGTGCAGATAAAATCCTTTCAGTCAGATGCACAGCTAAACCCCATGTATAGTCCTGACTCAGGGCACCAGCAGGAGGCCGGTCCCTGAGGTCCTCTGAGTCCGAGATGGTTCATATGGAGCTAACATATCTGAGACTTTTTGCAAGGCCTTGGAGAGATTTGTACACTTGCAGAGCTGCTTTAAAGTCTAAAGTCACAGCTCTTCCCCAGCAGAGAGACAGGGTACCACCAGCCCAAATAATTCATCTCACGGCTTTCTCCCATCATATGGAGAAGAAGAGATGATGCTACACCAGTTAGCACTCATGATGTGTGAAATAAAACGCAAAATGCAGCATGACATGGCGTCACTGAGAGCAGAGAATGGCAGGCGGCCAATTCAATCAATTTGAATGCGACATAAGGTGAACAGTGTATTTCAGACAATACGGATGATCTGCAGACACAAAGGGCCAAGATGGTGGCGTTGGGGACGGAGAACAAGAATATGAAAAGTAAGATCCTGGATTTGGAGTTCCGATCACGTAGGAACAATCTCAGATTTGAGGGGGTACCTTCTTCCTCTGTTTGACGAGTGGAATAAAATAATCTCAAGATTGGTATGGCAAGGGAAAAAAACTGTATCCGATTCAAAACTTTACAATTGTCAAAAGAAGAGGCTAGGGCCTACCTTATGTGAAAAATATTTTAATTTCAGATCAAATCAGAGCTTTGCTGTACTGGTGTGACCCAGAATATGAAGCTCATTGGAAAAAGATTGGAATTACTGTTATACATATCCTGTACAGGCCTTACTGGCAGATGACAATTGGTTTGAGTCATTTGCAGAAGACTGGCAGGAGGCAAACGGTTTGAGTCATTTGAATCCCTGGGTAAAAATCTGTGCTTACTACATGGAAGGAGCTACCGGTAATCAAAACTTAACAAAGATGTTAACTTAAACTGGTTGACTTATGATCAAAATTGCACACCTAACAGCACAGACTCAAGATTTAAAGTGTGGAAAACAAAAGGTATAAATGTTTTTTTACCAGATTGTAAAGAAGAATCACTTGAAAAGCTTAGATATGTTGAAAATCCTTTGACTGGAGAAGCAGGACTTTTATAGCTATTTACAGCCACCCTGTAGAGGAAACTAATTTCAACCGCTTGTATCCGCGATCTTGTCCTTTTGGTCTTTACCCAAAGGTCATGACCATAGGTGAGGGAACATAAATTGACCGGTAAATCGAGAGCTTTGCCTTTCGCCTCAGCTCCTTCGAAGCTGCACTGAACCGCCTGTCAATCTCACGCTCCATCCTTCCCTCTGTCGTGAACAGGACAGTATACTTGAACTCCGCCACATGGGGCAAGGACTCCACACCCACCGATAGGGGGCAAGTCACCCTTTTCCGGTTGAGAACATGGCCTTGAATTTGGAGTTGCTGTTCTTCACCCCAGCTGCTTTACACTCGGCTGCAAAGCTTCCGAATGCATGTTGCAGGTCCAGGTTTTATGGAGCCATCAGGACAACTGTAGTAGGGCTCCCTTTAAAACATAGGCGAAGTCGAATTCCAAGTGATCAGGTGGATTTATTGTGCCAAACTCCAAAGTACAAAAATAGTAACATATTTACAGTGAGGAAGAGTGATGTCCAAAAATACATATATTTAAAGCGTTCCAACGTAGAGTTTGTATGGATTATTAAAACCCAAAATGTATGTACAACAAGCATGTGTGGATTCTTCTAGCAATGCAAGACCAGTCCAGATTATTATTATTATTATTATTATTATTATTAAATAGAATGCGTAAAACTGTGTTTACATCATGGATGTCACATGGTCAGCACCACGGCGCGAACAGCGGCCATGCAAGACAAAATAGGTAAGGGCTGGCGCGTATGATTATTATAATTATCCTTAGGCACTTAAGTGTGCACCCTTGGCGAATTAGTGCTGGAGGAGTGCGGGAAAATATGTCAATGATATGTGTGGAGCGTCTGGTGCGAATGAATGAAACAGCAGGGAAAGCGGGGAATGAACGAGTGTGTGTTGGTCTGTGCGCAGGCATGAACAAGCCCTGCGGTTGTTCAGCAAACAAACAGAGACTACAAACAGAGACGGATTGGCTCCGTCACAACAACATCATCTGCAAACAGCAGAGATGAAATCCTGTGGTCCCCAAACCGGACGCCCTCCGACCCCTCATTGCGTTCAGAAATTCTGTCCATAAAAACAATGAACAAAACCGGTGACAACCCCCCCCCCCCCCCAAAGGACACCACATGGGACACGGGTGAAAGCCTTCTCCAGATCCACAAAGCACATGTGGACGAGTTGGGCAAACTCTCAAGCATCCAAACAAGAGTATAGAGCTGGTTCAGGGTTCCATGACCAGGACAAAAACCACACTGCACCTCCTGAATCCAAGGTTTAACTACCAGTCAGATTCTCCTCTCCAGAACCCTGGAATAGAGATTATCAGGGATGCTGAGGATCCTTGTTTGTTGCGCTTGGGCCTGCCAAGTCTGTTCGGCCAGGTGGCCCCCACCAGGTGGTGAGCGGTTGACAGCTTGACCCCTCTCTTCAACCGAGTGTCCAAGACATGTGCATGCGGCCCAAGGTCAGATGACAAGACAACAAAGTCGATCATTGACCTCCGGCCTGCACTGATGGACACTCTTGTGCTTGAACATGGTGTTCATTATGGACAGTGGCTAGCACAAAAGTCCAATAACGGGTTCAGATCGGGAAGGCCACTCTTCAATTCAATTCAATTTATTTTTGTAAGGCCCAAAATCACAACAACAGTCGCCTCTGAGGGCCGAATCAACAATGTCGGTGGTGGCGATGGAGTCAGACAATGTCTGTAGTCAGACAATGTCTGTGGTGGCGATGGAGTCAGACAATGTCTGTGGTGGCGAGGGACGATGTCCCAGGGACCTCTGTCCTTAGACTCTCCTTCTCGGCCAGGAAAAACTACAAAATAACCTCCTTGGGAAAAAGCGGAGAAACCTGGAGGAGTTCCAGTGAAGGAGAGATCCGACTCTCACAGACGGACGCGAGGGAGACTGGAGCTGGACCCACTCTTCAGGCAGATGAGGGATCGTCTGAGTCGAGCTGGACCCACTCTTCAGGCAGATGAGGGACCGTCCACACGGGGCAGGGACCACTTCACCAGGAGAGGGGCATCTGGGTCCACAGGTCCTCAGGAGTGAGAAAAAGAAAAAGAAGGCGGTGAATAGTTTGCAAGTGGAATTAAAAAATAAATATTTTTGAAAGAATAAGTAGTCAGAAGAAGAGGATAGTGCTCAAGCTGCCATACTTCCCCCAGCATAGTTACTCCTAGGGCAGCGTAGCTAAAGCTGTGGGTTTATATTTCTGTTCCTAACTGGTCTGACAATAAGCGATTTCAAAGAGAAACGTTTTAAGCCTGGACTTAAATGAAGAGACTGTGTCAGCATATTTAACATGGGTCGGGAGCTGATTCCATAACACAGGAGCTTGGTAGCTAAACGCTCTACCTCCTACAGTACTTTTAGAGACTCTTGGGACCACCAGAAGGCCAGCATTCTGAGAGCGAAGAGCTCTGTTTGGATGATATGGTACTATAGCATCTTTGAGTCACAACATCACAACAACAGTTGCCCTCAGAGGCAACTGTTGTTGTGATTTTGGGCCTTACAAAAATAAATTGATTTGATTTAAATTGATTTGAGGTATGATGGGGCCATGTCATTTATGGCTTTGTAGGTCAGGAGTAGAATTTTAAATTTGATTCTAAACTCGACGGGGAGCCAGTGAAGAGACTCCAGCACTGGCATAATGTGCTCTCTTCTTTTTGTTCCTGTTAGTAATCTTGCTGCTGCATTTTGAACCAGTTGAAAGCTTTTTATGGAGCTTTTAGGACACGCTGCGAGCAGGGAGTTACAGTAGTCTAATCTAGTCGTTACAAATGCATGGATAAGTATTTTAGCATCACTTTTAGGCAGGATTCTTCTGATTTTGGCTATGTTGAGCAAATGGAAATAGGCTGTTTTACAAGCTTTATTTATATGAGCTTTAAATGAGAGCTCCTGGTCAAATAAGACTCCAAGGTTTCTTACAGTAGAACTGGAGGCTACACTACACTGTGACTATCTGCTCAGATAGAGTGTCTCGTAGATGCTTAGGGCCAAGCACAATGACCTCGGCTTTTTCAGGGTTAAGAAGCAGGTAGTTTAGTGTCATCCAGGTTTTTATCTCCTTCACACAAGTACTAAGTCTGTCTACTTGATCGCTCTGATCAGGTTTCATTGATAAATACAGCTGAGTGTCACTTGCATAGCAGTGGAAGTTAATGCCATGCTTTCTGATAATGTTGCCTAACGACAGCATATAAAGAGTAAACAGAATTGGACCGAGTACTGAACCCTGTGGCACACCGTAAATTACTTTAGAGCAATGGTGAGGAGCTCTGGTTTACATTAACAAATTGGTACCTATCAGATAAATAGGATTTAAACCAGCTGAGGGCTGTTCCTCCGACACCTACATCACATTCTAACCTCTGCAGTAGAATGTTGTGGTCGATGGTGTCAAACGCTGCGCTGAGGTCCAACAGGACCAGGCTTGAGACCAGTCCATCATCAGCAGTTTCAGTGCTGTGGTGGGCTCTGAACCCTGACTGGAAAACTTGAAATAAGTTATTGTCCTGCAGGTGGCGACAAAGCTGTTTTACTACAACTTTTTCAAGGATTTTAGAGACGAAGGGAAGATTTGAAATAGGTCTGTAGTTTACCAATAGGTCGGGATCTAGATTAGGCTTTTTCAGAAGAGGTTTAATGACTGCATGTTTGAAGGACTGTGGGACATAGCCACTTTCGAGTGAAGTATTTATTATAGTAAGGATAGGGTCTATAATTAGGGGGAGAATATCTTTGAGGAGTCTGCTTGGAATGGGGTCTAGGACACAAGTTGAGCTTTTAGAGGACATAATGGCTGAAGTTATTTCTGCTTGATTTACAGGTGGATTTATATGGGACATTAGATTTACAGCTTGGCCTAGTTCAGGGCTAATAGCGGGGGTAATTTCATCTAATTTATCTCTGATTGTTTTTTATTTTATTGTTAAAAAATAGGAGGAAATCATCAGAGCTGAGAGAAGCTGGGATTGAGGGCTCTACTGCGCTGTGACAGTTTGTTAGCCTGGCTACAGTGCTGAAAAGAAATTTAGTGTTACTTTTGTTGACTTCTATTAGATTTGAATAATATCTGGTTTGGGCCTTACGCAGAGCCTGCTTATAGGACAGCAGGCAACTTTTCCATGCTTATAGGGGTTCTTCTGTGTGGGTGCGGCAAAATAATCCCTCTAGCTTTCTAACTCTTTGTTTATGTGAACGCAGTTATTCGTTGTACCATGGGGAGGCGCGCTTTGGCCTAATTACCTTCTGTTTTAACGGCGTTGCAACATCAAGAGCAGACTTCAGAGAATTCATGGTCAAGTCGACACATTGATCACTTAAACTGGGACTAAAACTGTTCTCAGCAGGATCACATGACATGTCACTGAATATTGGCTCTATTATTTCTTTAAATTTTGAGATAGATTTTTCAGATATTGTCCTTTTCATTATAACTTTATTCTGTGGGGCTGGATGATCTTTAAGAATAAACTGAAAGGTAATTAGGAAATGATCTGACAATATAGGGTTTTTATCAACAAAGACTACGTTGTTTTGTTTGAGGGCACCATCTAGAACCAGCTGTTGTATGCTGAAAGACGGCTGTACAATTCAGCATTGATCCGATTGGGCAGGGGACCAGAAAATATTACGGTGTCTGACATCGACTTCGCTAATTCACACACCGCGGCTACTTGAACTTTGAGCACCTCTGATTGTCTCCGCTGCGTGGATCACCGCTCGGCGGAAACGGTCCCTACTCTGCTTTAAAATCCTAAGATTTCCATCAATGTCACCCATTCTGGCCCCCGGGTAACACCTAACGCTAGCAGCTGGCAGCTTCACGTCTCTAACAATAGAACTCCCGATTACAAGAGTTTCTCTAGTGTGTTCAACGGGCGTGTGATCGCTGAGGGGAGAAAACCTATTAAAGACGTGAAGCTCACGGTGCGCTAAGGTTCGGGGTTTAGCGCCTTGTCCCCTCCGAACTGTCACAAATTGGTCCCTATTCTGTTCCTGGTCTAGTCCCGGCTGCACGGGAGACGCTGAGGGGCTGAGCTCGGCCTTACTACTACTGCTAATGCTAATGCTACGCCCTGTAGCGCGGTCCGGTAGCCCTCGAGCTAATACCTGACTGTAGCTGGACTTTAGCTCCTCTAAACAGCAGATCTGCGCTTCTAACTCCGTAACCCTGGCCTCCAAAACTACCACTACACTGCACTTCATGCACCTATCATCAGAGAAGGAGCCAGGGTTCTGACTCGACATATGACAGCTTAAACAGGTAAAGGTAGATCCAGCCATGACGCTAGCGGCTAGGCTACGCTAGGCTAGTTCAGGCTGGATCTAGAGAGTAAGGAGGGCTTTTAAGGAGACTATACCTTGTCCGTACCGCTCAACTATCTGCCCAAGCTCAGGCTCTTTCCCCCCCAATGAGGTGACGTTCCATGTACGCAGAGCCAGTTTGTGTCATCAAGGCCCCCACCGTCGAGTTCTGTAAAGATCTCTCGGCACTGGCCCCTTACGTATCCTCCTGCAGGTGGTGGGTCCAGGGGAGAATGGCCCCATTCTAAGGGGCTTTTGAACCGATCTTGGTCTGGTTTTTGTATTTATATCCTGAAACTTTTTTTTTTTTAAGATGGAGTCGGTTCCCCCCTCTGATGTGATGAGGAATTACATCAATCACCATTACTTTAAAAGTTTACATTGGTTTGAAAGCCTTAAAATGCAGGCCATGCAGTCCTATACAGATGCGCCAACAGATGCAGTCCAGTCTATAGATCACATGTGTAGTATTACAATTTGCAAAGAGGCAACAAGTGAAGGCCGGTAAAATCCTTGAACGATGTAGATTCCTTCCATCCTAAGAGCCACTTCTTTACAATGTTCCTTTTTGGGGGGGAAGGGGGGCATTAGGCTTTATTTGACCGGATATGCAGTAAATTGTCGAGAACCTGAAATTCACAATGCTGCAACCTGCCTCACACAGCCGGCAAATAGGCTTATACACTTAACAATGAGTGGCACTCTTTGCAATGTTCTATGTATGTTATAGATTTATACAAAATATCTGACAAAACATATGGTATCTTTCAAAAAGAATGCATTTATTCCAAACTCTTCTCAACTCATTGATTTTCAGTATTTTTTCATATTAGTTGACTCAAATATATGCACAGTTTCACTCATAGATTATTATGTTTTATTTATTTGACAAAAAATTTACAAAACCAACATCAACAACATTAGCAATGTACTGGCGTGTAAATGTAGGGTATAGCTGTTTGTCCACATGTGCCCTGTACATGTGTTTAGAGCGTTTAGCATTTGAATAACACTGAAGAGGCTTTGTTATTCTGGTGCTAACGAGAAAGAGCCACACACCTTTCACATGCTTCAGACTCAGGCTTTTTCATGTGTCTGCACTGTTCCAAACGAGCTCTAAACACCTTCAATATGCTGCCTTTGTCAATACAGGCCTGGCTGGGGGATTTGTTACCACCATGTGAAGACTGGTTTGTTGTAATCTACAACATAAGTAAAAGTAATATTATGGATATCTGAAGGAGCAGTGCAACAAATGTTCAAATAATTTAACTTTGTCAAAGCTGGGTATAGTTAAGTGTTTTTAAAAAAATACCAATACTTTAAGGATACTTCCTTTACTATACAAATGCCTGTTAACAGTTATTTTTTCAGTACCTATATTTTTATACTTTAACTTAGTGTAGTAGTCAAGACTGCACTAATCGGGACCAAGACCTACCCGAAACCGAGGCCAAGGCCTGAATGTCGAGAGAGTGTCAAGGCCGAGACAAGACCGAGACCGAGACCAATCTAAGATTGTGCCCAGGACTAAACATTGCACCAGAATAAAACTAGAATTGACAGAACCCAAAAATATGTATTAACAGGTAGTTTAAATAAATTACAAATATGCATTAATTATAATATAGTGCTTCTCAAACTTTTCCTGGTGCATTCACTTATGGGAAAAAATAATATATATATATATATATATATATATATATATATATATATATATATATATATATATATATATATATATATATAATACCAGTTTTGTTTAGCTGTGCATATGACTGAAATTATTTTGTTTGCACTCTTTTATATCTTTTATATCTTAAACTATTTTGTGATTTCTGTCATGTCTTTGTGATTGTAAAGCATTGTTTTCCTGTTGTGTGAAGCACTTTGAATTGCACTGTGTACAAATTGTGCTCTACAAATAAGTGTGCCTTGCCTTGCCATTTCAAACCACAAACTAAATGGTTGGAAGTTGAATCCAGTGCATATCAAATTGTCTTTGTATACTTGTATCAAATCCATAACATCAGTAGCTTTTTACCAACTCAAAACATCTATATGCTTTTGTTTCCAGTAGGTTAGTCTACAGTAAAGGCCTGCTCGATGTGCAATAGCTGCATTAAATCCAGAGCTCACGGACCGGCCTCCTGCTGGTGCCAGAGTCAAGACTAAACATGGAGATCAGGGACCGGCCTCCTGTTGGTGTCAGAATCCAGGCTAAACATGGAGCTCAGGGACCGGCCTCCTACTGATGCCAGAGTCAAGACTAAACATGGAGATCAGGGACTGGCCTCCTGCTGGTGCCAGAGTCAAGACTGAACATGGAAATCAGGGATCGGCCTTCTGTTGGTGTCAGAGTCAGAACTAAACATGAAGTTCAGGGACCGGCCTCCTGCTGGTGTCAGAGTCAAGACTAAACATGGAGATCAGGGACCGGCCTCCTGCTGGTGCCAGAGTCAAGACTAAACATGGAGATCAGGGACCGGCCTCCTGCTGGTGCCAGAGTCAAGACTGAACATGGAAATCAGGGACCGGCCTTCTGTTGGTGTCAGAGTCAGAACTAAACATGAAGTTCAGGGACCGGCCTCCTGCTGGTGCCAGAGTCAAGACTAAACATGGAGATCAGGGACAGGCCTCCTGCTGGTGCCAGAGTCAGGACCAAGCATGGCCAATCAGCATTTCAGTTTTATGCAGCTAAAATCTGGAGCTGTCTTATTGAAGATGTGAGACAGGACTCAAATCTAGGAAGAATACAGTTCTGTTTAGCTGTTTATGTGACTGAGAAGATTTTATCTTGAAGTCAATTTTATAATAATGCTTTATATTTTGTATCTGTTTGTATTGTGATTTTAATGTATATTTTCCTGTTCACTTTGAATTACTTTGTGTATCAATTGTGCTCTAGAAATAAACGTGAAGTGCCTGGCCTATGACACTTGAGTGTGGGCCTGGCAGCCACTCTACACTAGGGTAGCTGTGGCTATTTTATATAAACTTTGACCATTTGAAAAAGCACCATAAACCACAAAATTATAATTTTAAAATCACAAAGACAGAATTCGCAGTATAGCTAAGGCTTTAGACCTTAATTCTATTTGTCAGGAGCCAGCGATAGAGGTGAGTAAAGAGGAGGATGTTCCATGCTAGTTATCTCAGCCTTTCAGTGTTAGCTAATAGAATTGAAGTGTTTTGCATACATGCTAATCATTTGCACAGGCAGAGGATTATGGTTAACCACTGCCAAGAGTGTCCCTCCGTCTGTCCCTGCCCCGTTTTCTCGTCCAGCTTCGGCGAGACCTGCCTTTGCCGCTGCTGTGCCCTTGACCTTGTCCTTTACGCGGTATCGATAAGTGTTTTGGACAAAGAGCTTTGGACATAGATGGTGCCAGGCAGGGAGGGAGCGGCTCGATGCAGACTAACGACAGATGCACAACACGCGGGGCCCTGTACAGATGGAGTGGGTTTGGGGGCCCTGGCTTTCACACCACAGGGTTATCTAGTCCCCAATACCAGCCACTGCATGTGCAAATATTTGACTAAAGATTTCATGGTTCTGGACAGCCATCTCGCACCAACGCACCCGGCCCAAAGTCCTTTAACAAACGGCAGGGTGTGTGGAGCCTGTGGTATCCGTGTCGGGGCCAGAGGAGAATGGGGAGGGGCAGGTGTTAGTAGTTGGAGAGGCTGGCCTTCGATACATCAGCGGGGGGTTAAATGTTTGCAGGATACTGTCTGAGGATTACAGGCATGTTAAGTGTTAGGGAGGAGGGTTTCACTGCTTTACTGATTGAGGTTTGTGAAGCTACAAGCTTACTTGGTGGAATAATACCTTTTGTAAATATAAGTAATAGTTTTTTTGTGAAGAATACTATCTTTATTGAAGGTTGAGGTCCTATACTAGTTCTGTTAAAGTTCAAGACCATTTTAAAACTGTTAGTATCAATACTTGCTCAATTGAGTATACATTTTTGATACTTGACAACCCTACATCACAACAGAGGTGTTCTCGCAAACGTTAATTATATTTTCAATGTTTAGGCCCGGTGTACAACATGGTCGCCGGGTAACATTCAGTTGATTTGGCAGATTGTACACGGGATTTGCAAAAAATAAATAAAAAAAAATGTAATTGCTATGCCATTTTTGGTAAGACCGTTTATACTCAAATTCTAAATAAGAACTCAAAAATCAACTCAGATTTACTTAAATATAAGTAAACTAGAGAGTTTCAAATTTATATATCTAAAGATAAGTAGGTGTTTTTTCCTATTCACTTGCTGTGTTGTGTAGAGGCACCAATTAGATTTTTTAGTTTAGAGATTAATATTGCCTGAATAATTAAACAAAACACTGCTCCAGGAATGTTTTTGACAAGGAAGAACATTATAACACAGTTGGACAAAACCAGTTTTGCATAATATATTCCCTTAACAACCTTTTTTGCATGAGGTGTCAAGGTACAACAGCATGACTTCATAGAATGTACATTTATTAAAAACAGCAGTGCATTATTCTATTATAATTCATAACCTAAAAGTATAGAATATTAATTGATTAAAATTATTGACGAGGATATAGACCCGACGGACAGAGCAAAGTTCCTCAGTCACAACACCGCCATCGGCAAAATACGAGGCAACGCTAACCTCAACGCTAATATATGAAGACGTATAGAGTATTTATAACTATCTGGATTATGAAGATCCAGCAGCATACGCATCACTTTTGCTTCATAATCTTGTGTTTTCACCCCCGGGCTACACCATGTCTTCTCCTTTATGTCAGCCATAATTGATCAGAATGAACAAACCTTGACCTATTAGTGTCCATTTGAATTAAGTGTAGTTTGGTCTGTGGCTTCAGCCCTCTGTAGACTCCTCTCTTCTGCTGCTAATGACATAAATATGTACATTTACAATAACAAGGAAGGAAGGAGGGTTGAAGTCAGCCAAACATACATAAAGAATAATAGGTGTGCATATGTGAAGCAATCATGGTGGCTCAAAAGTACAAAACAAAATGGCTTTCCCACTTTTGTTAAAATAGTTTCCCACTTTGTTCAAAATGTTTTTTTCAGTTTTGTTTAAAAATGTTTTCCCTTTTTTGTTAAAATGTTTTCTGACTTTTGTTGAAATGTTTTCCCACTTTTGTTTAATTGTTTTCAACTTTTTGTTAAAATAATTATGTTCCACTTTTGTTAAACATGTTTCCACTTTGTAAAAAAAAAAACAAATTCCAAAATTAAATGTTTCCATTTAGTTTAATTATTTTTCACTTTTATAAACATTTAAACGTGTTTTCTGATTTTTCTAAAATATATTTTGCTTTTGTTGAAATATTTTATGTATTTACTAAACAGTTTTCAGCATTTGCTAAACTGTTTTCTGCTTTTCTTCATATGTGTTCTGCTTTTGATAAACTGTTTTCTGCTTTTGTTCAAATGTCTGTGCTGTTATCTCCTGCCTCCTTGGCTTCTGTCATGCCTTGGCTTCTCTCCCTCCTTGTTTTTCCATTGCACTCTCTCTTCCTCTCCGTTCCATAGTCAGTGACTGTCTCTCGTCGTCCTTTTTGCCCGCAATGTCAGACTACAGCTGGGCTCGGTGAGAGGGCACCAGCAGCCTTCGAGTGGCATATGTACACACTTCCTTCCAAGAAAAGAAAAACTGAAGCCGGTAAGAGAGCATAAAAAGAACAAATAAAAATAAATAAATACATTATCAATGCCAGGTACAAACAATGGTTTTCACCATAATAGTGTCAAATAAATGTATAATACATTCACCTATTGTAAAAAAATAATAATAAAATTTGTTTGAGTTGTACATACAGTAGGTCTATACTTAACACTGTATCATACATTGTTAACACAAAGCAATAATTATCAGTGATACAAGTGTATTCTATTTTGAGTAAGTTATTCTTTTATTTTTATTTTTTTTACATTTTACGGCAGCGGTCCCTAACCTTTTTCCTCAGAAGGACCGGTACGATCACAAGGTTTTTTTTTTAGGGACCGGTTGAAAGGGAACAGAGCATGTAACAGGGTCAAATATTTACAAACCCTTCTGTAACTTCTAAAATACGTTAATACTTATGTTTGCTGTTTATTAGTTTCATTTGCTCTTTATTTTCATCGTTAAAACACATAATATTGTGAATTAGAAACAGATTATTAAACAAAAATAATAATACATTGCCTCTGGGGACAGGTAGCAGATGGCCTGCGGCCCGGTATTTGGCCCCGGTCCGGTGGTTGGGGACTCCTGTTTTACAGTACATGTTTATTTCATAGATTACCACACTAAGCATTTTCAATTAATGCAAAATCCAGTTTTTTAGGTATGTCAGTTGGTCCAGTCCTTTTGTCAATTTTTTTGTGCCTTTTCACCAGCCGCCAGAAGCATGTTCCAAATGTATCTATTTATTGTGTCCCTGGCAGGGGTTTTGAGGCCGAAATACATTTAGTGGGATGGTGGTGTGTGAACAACAGTCTGCAATTTCTGTCCAATATGTTTGTGCAACAAGACACTCCCAGAACACATGATAACGGTTTGGCTCCTGGAAGCCACAGTTTCTCCAACATTCAGCCCCTCGCTGTCAATAGTGAGCCCTTTTGACATGGTGGTATAAAAAACGGATCACATTCTTCCAACAGAATTCCTTCCAAACATGAGATTTTGTGGTCCTCCATTGTGAAGTACACTCATCCCACTCCTCAATCGGCAAAACAAAGTACCCTCTTCTCCCATCTTAATGTATTTAGTAGATTGGCTGCCCAGGTCATTAATATATTTATATACTTTAGATAGTATTCCCCTTGAAAGTTCAATTAAAGGGTTATAATAATCGTTGCTTGGTTTTGTTTCTTGATTTCTTTATTCACAAATAACTATAAAAGTCCTGTTTCTCCAAGCCTCCTTCAACAAATTAAATAGTTACATTTGATATTCTTTTACAATCTGGTAAAAAAAAAAAAAAAAAATGTATTTAGTTATCCAAGTCTTAAAGTCTCAGGTAAGTGGTATTCTTCTGTCACAAGCCAACTTGTTTAAGATTTTAATTTATTTATTTTTAATTTATATGTTTGATTTGGTTTTCTCATGTCGCAAGCACAGATTTTACCCAGGGATTCTCAATTTCCTCCAGGTGTCAGCCATTTCTCATCTGCAAGTATGGCCTGTAAAGGAACCTCTGGCACAACATTGCACTCAATATTTGTCCATTGTGCCTCGTACTCCGGGTCACACCAGTACAGCAATGCTTTGATTGAAATAAGCTGAAATAATGTAATTTTTCAGGCCCCGAAATCCTTTATTTTGTATTAGTTGTAGGGTTTTAACAAGTAATTCTATCCCTGCGACTAGCTGGCCTCTGCCAAAAGTCCCTGGAATAGGCCTCAGTCACCCCTAATGGGAACAAACGATGGAAGATGAATGAATATCTTCCACTGCTTGTTGGAATGAGTTTTTACACAAAATTATGTAAGACACATTGAAATGCTTCTATAATTAAACATTTTACTCTTGTAGTGGTGGCATTTCACTGGAACAAGCAGCAGATTTTCATTTACATGTTTGCATGATATAACATTTTAGAACGCCACATGTTTCAATTCAAATTTTTCAAATAATCATAGCTAAGTACAGAACTGTGGGTGGCGATGAGGAGTGGATGAAAACAGGGCTTTTCTGAGAACTTGATCCTCAGTAGTAGGACAATATAGGAATGAATTAAACTCTCATTAAAGCTGATTTTGCATAATATGTCCCCTTTAAACTCAGGAAAACAAACACCCAAAATAAATTCAACTGACATTTTGCCGGCCCATGTGACTCCAGCGATAACATCCTTTTGCCGACACAGTGCGAGAGTATCACTAACTCACTAACTCCCTGCTCTCTGATCCTCCTTCTCATCTTCTGTCAGACCTCGGGGCTCAATCTCCTGCACTTGGTCTAATCTTGGTGTTAAGACACACACATGCTCCGCTCAATATGGCCCGTAATCCTGCCAAGAACCCGCTGGACCCAAGGAGCGGCCACAATCACACCAAGCTCTCGACTTTGTAATCCCGTCCGTCTTAAAAGTGTCACAGGGCAAGTAGAATCGTGTAATCTTAAACATCCAACAGTTGTAATCGGCAGCAGTGGTCAGCAGGGAGACGAGGAGCATATGTAGACGTGCAATCAACGAGGAGGTAGCATATGTGAGTCTTGGCCTGGGTTCGTCTCCTCCGGCCACAGCCCCTAGATCCTCGTCTCCTTGGCTTCTCTCGCCTTTGGTCATGTTACAAATCACATGCCTTGCTGTCGTCTGGAAGCAAACTGCTCGTAAATGGGTTTTAATGAATTACATGTTGTCTTGACAAATATAGGTCCAGGTTTATTCATTCTGATGTGCTGTGTAATGTAGAAGAAATGAAACAGTAAATGTTATGTGTCCAATTTTGTCTTATTGGTGTTGATGAGAAAACAAATAAATAAATAAAACATGTAACCAGTGGTGGAAAGAGTATTGCAAATTTGTACTTATGTAAAAGTACAGTTCAATTTGTAATAATGTACTGAAAAGAGATACAAGCCCACTCACTGTAAGTACACGTGTTTAATACTTTTGTCGGTGCAAAAAAACACATTAAACAAATATAATAATAAAAACTATTCCATGGCTATCAGTTTGCCTCACAGCCAGAAGGTTGAAAAAGAAAGCCTCAATTTCCTGATACAATTAATATTAAATAGGAATGAAATTACATAATAATACATTTTAGCCTAAAACTATAATATGGCCACAAACCGGCTCGTCCTGCTTGTTTCCATATATATATGTTGTTCCTTTGGCTATAATATTCCACATTATGCCATTAAACTCTTTCTTTTGGAGAAAGAATTCAGAATTGTGGGTTTAACTTTATATTTCCAATGAATTGGTTGTACTGCCCATGGAAAAATACACTTCAGCCCATCCTCACTGTCCTGGCCATAATAACTATATTTATATCTGAAGGAGCAGTGAAAAAAATACAAATAGAATAACATTGGTTATAGACATACTGTTTCGACTGGAAGCGATGAGTGTTTACTTTTTGTACTTTGCCTTTTTATAAACGCAAAATTGGTTTTAGTTTTTTCTGAAAGGTGTTGGTTTTTGTCAACTAACATCTTACTTGGCATTTAGCATAAATATCATGACTTTACACAGACTTGAAATAGGCAAAGTAGGCACTAAAAGTTAAACAACAACTTCAGCCATATTTAGTGCACCACTATTACTATACACAGGGAAAGACACTTACAAGCCATATTTCTGTTGTTTAGAAGAATTATAGAGATAAATAGTCTGTGGTATCAATAGAATAGCTGTTGGCAAATAGCATGCAGTGATAAGAGTGGAAATAATAGGCAAGCGGGACAAACTATAGACTAATATACCATAAACTTTGGAGTCAAGTTTGAACCCTGTGGACTATGCAACGATGCAGCTAAGTTATAGATTTTTATGGGCTTACAGCCTCTATGGGCAGGCTAGCTGGAAGTTCTCTCTCACTAAGTACAAGCGCAGGGGCAGAGCCAGAGCCAGAGCCAGAGATGGAGAGGACAGACACAGGTAAATCAGCTTGAATGGTAATGGAGTAATATTTATATCGTTTGTAACGATAGAAGGGTTCCACCCCACAAGTCCAAAGGTTCACAAGTCTGAATGCTAATGCTAATGCTAATGCTAACCCTAAAAAGGTTATAATTCAGGTACCATTTAGATTTGATTTACAAAGAAAATGTCAGTTACTCACCTAGGTAGAATTGAGATTAGGCCTTACACTGTAAAATATTAGTAGGACAAGTGTGGGCTCTGAAAACTATAGTGACATGTAAAATTGTACTCAAGTAAAAGTGAATTAAAAGTGTGCGCTTTTCAATAGCTATTTATAGTGATTTGTATAATCATAACGCGCATATGTATTAAATTCTTAAAAAGTCAAGCCGCCAGCCCTATGGCTGTTTTTCATTGTCCTCCTCCTAAATCCCTGTAGGTCGCCTTTGGCTCTTATCGTCCCAAAATGTACAATATGTTTTAGAGATGAGTTTGAGGGATGATGAGAGGGAGAGCACTTCCGTGATAAACTCCTCCATAATTCCTGATTGTGAAGATTTAGTTCAATTTCATAAAAAGCAACAAGCCAAACTGATTTCCTTACGCTTTCGTCCCCTCCTTTTCTCCTAATCCTCTGCCCATCCACAGCCTCAGTCTGATGAAATGACCACATCTAATCCCACGCTCCTCTTGGGAGAGCTCTAACTGTATTAAGACACTAAACCCCTGTCCTTATGTCTTCTTTTATTATCCCCTCACTTTCTCTACGCCCAAATCTCTTCTTCATAATCTTATCGTTTATTTCCGAAGCTCTCAAAGTGGTGCATGAATAATCTCACATTATGTTTTGGTGGATTTGTGGTAGGGTCCATCTTTTGTCCTTTTACTAATACTGTAGCTGAAAGTCTGAAGTAGCAACAAGTTCATGGAGCATATGAAGCGTCACATATGAGGCTAAAGGTGAGAGATATATCGCAATTGTTGTTTTGGAGATATGAAAAATTATGAATTTATTTATACAGGGAAAAACCTCAATGAGAGAAACTCTTCTACAAGAGTACCTTGTTGAATACAAAACACACACAAAACACAAAACAAACAGTAACAGAATGGCTAAATAAAGTATAAATTAAACTAAATAAATAAAATTGATAAAAAACACACATAATAAGATTGTAATTAGACCATCAATAAATAAAACAAATATGAATTACAAATGGCAATGGCAACAAAATGTTTTGTCTTTTTTATAAGCTAATATTGCTCCTGTAGCTTATCAGTTCATATTTCAGTCTTGCTTACAATGTGCCATTTGAGTGGAGTTCTTTTTAAACATACTTCATAACTGGAATCGCAATTGCTATACTTTCTTTCTAAATTTGTGCAGCCCTAACAGAAAGTGTCATCTCAGAAAGTAAAAAGTAATATTTCTTACCTTTTGTGGTTAATGTTAAGGTCCATTAACGTTTAGTGCTATACTAGAAACTACAACAATTAATTTACAGGCACATTTTAGAAAATGCTTTTTATCTTTATGAATGCATCCTTCTCGCATTTCGTGTGGTGTCTTTTTCTTATCAAGGAATACCATCTGAGGTCATACTTTTACTGCGTATGTCATATTTAAACAACATCTCAATCCTTCCCTATTTCTTTACACTTATGCAGGATTAGCTAAACCATACTCTTCGGGACAATTTTTACAAGTTAGTTACTGAAAAATTAGAAAGTAGGGCAGGATATGGGCTTTTCTGTGTCTCTGTGAGGTCTGTGTGGTGTAGGGTGTAGGGGAATACAATATGCGAGAAACTTACCTGGCCAAAAATACATTCTTCTCCAATACTTTACAAAGTTGAGAGTTTGGTCACCAGTTTCATCTCCCCGAGATTAGATGGGGGTTATAAACAAGTGGATAAGCCAATCAGGGACACGAATCACAGAGGACAGAATTTGCAGCAGTATAAATGAGCAAAGCACAAAACGCTGTTATATTTATATTTACTTTACTGTTCTTTCATTACACCATATTTAACATATGGGATTGAGATCTGGGGAAATACATACAAAACTAGAACCAAACCAATTGTCATCCTACAAAAAAAGGCCATTAGACTGATCAATCATGCATCTTATAATTCGCCGAGTAACCCTGCTCATTCAATCTAAGCTTTTAAAACATGCCACTTCTTTATTTCAGTTTCACTAGCAAGGACCACGCCACAACAATGAAATACGAAAGAATGTTTATTGATAATAGTGATGATGGGTCGATGAGGGGTCGATGAGAGATCGATGAGAGAGCTGAGAGATCGATGAGATTAGAGAGATCGATGAGATGAGAGAGATCGATGAGAGAGATCGATTAGAGAGATGGCTGGGTAGAGACTCAGGATGGGGGCTCCCCCCCCCCCCCTCCATGGATGGTTATGTGTTAAGGTGAAGATGATAGAGACATGGGGTGGGAGGGTGAGGTCAAGAGAGCAGAGACAACAAGAGATGCTGGGATTGGCCTGTGCATATATAGGCCTTCTGGGTAATAAGAGGCGTGGTTAAAGAGTGGAGATGTGGTTGCTGGGGAAGTAAGAGGTTGAGGCGTGGTCCTGCTCCCGTACCCAAGTTAGCGATTACATCTCCAACTACACTTCACGAGCAAGGACCACGCCACAACAATGAAATACGAAAGAATGTTTATTGATAATAGTGATGATGGGTCGATGAGGGGTCGATGAGAGGTCGATGAGAGATCGATGAGAGATCGATGAGATAGATCTGAGAGATCGATGAGATGAGAGAGATCGATGAGAGATGGCTGGGTAGAGACTCAGGATGGGGCTCTGTCTCGGGTAATCAGCCCAGCCGATTCAGAACCCCCAAAAATGATTTAAAATTAAGGAAGTTGATCTGGATCTTGACGTAAGCCTGGCTGAAAATAATGTTACGAGTGGGACGGGGGAAGAGGAGCTGGATAGCCAAGCACTCTTGAAGAGTAGCTGGATGGAATCGAAAGCATTCCGTCCGTTACTGAGACGAGGGTTAATTCTGGTACATTTGAATAGTATTTTAGCGTTTGCGGGTCGTTGACGGAAGTAGATGGAGAATAAGGTGCAAGAGTGATAGGATTGGACGAGCAGTCGATAGAACTGGATTTATGGTGGAGTCGCCTTGCTCCGGAGTGGAGAGCGAAATGCTTGCATGGATTTAGGAGTTGACGAGCTGCGGGTAGAAAAGAAGTCAATATGAGCGATGAATGAGGGAACTTAATTGAGCTGAATGAGTGGAATGAAAGATATGAGGGTAGTAGTATTGAGGAGTAGGAATTGAAGCGATTGTAGAGCGTCGGATTTGGGACGGTGAATGGAGAGTAGAAGTTGGTCCATTACGGTGACTTGAGTATAAGCAATGCAGGAGACGGATTGATAGAGGGGAATAGACTGGGTATTATGAGTTGCGGCATAGTGAGATATCCCTTATTGATCTACTAGAGAGGTGTTGAGTAAGTGCCTTCCGACTGATCAAACCCCCAAAATATCTGGAACGTTAGTGGGGTATAATTCTGGAATTATGTGAATGCCTGGTAGTAGACTAAGCGCTTGAGGACTGTCTAGTGCGTATGGCAGCTGGAATGGGTTGGAAGGGGCTGGAGTGCTCTGAGCGGTCTTCAATGCATCAATTGATGTGCGGTGGATGAGGTGTACGTTGAGAGATGTTTCTTCTGAAAAGAAGGAGGGAATGTGAGATGAATGAGCATCCCGGTGCCCGGTGCCTGTTCCGGAGAGAGACTGCATCCCGGTGCCAGATGAGACCCTGCTGAGGACGCAGAAGAGCTTGAGTGGGATGTGGGATGAATGGGGAAGGGGTCGAATGGTTTGGATGAATGGGGAAGGGGAGGGGGGGGGAATAGAGCGGGATGAGTGATGAAGGAAGGGATGAATGAAGAGTTGAAAGAGATCGAGTGGAGAACGGACTCTGTGCGAGAAGAGGGTCGAAGGAGAGACTGTTGAGAACCAGAGGGGCGTATCCCGGTGGCTCGGTGGTAGACGTCCCTGTGCCCAGTGGCTCAGAGAGGGGCTCTGGGAAATGAATACGTGGATTGGGGCGAGTGTGAGGACGCTGCCGTGGGTCGGGGCGAGCGCGTGGGCGCGGCTGCTGGTGAGATTTGTGCTTGGAGTGAACATGTTGCTGGCGGGGCTCTTAGCGAGCGTGGCTGCCGGCGAGCGTGTGGCTGCGGGCGGGGCTCTGAGCGAGCGTGTGGCAGCTCTGGGGCGACCTTGGATGCTCTGGGGTGAGCGTGGATGCTCTGGGCGAGCGTGGCTGCCGGCGGGTTCTGAATGAGCTGTAGTTGTAGTTGTAACTGTGAGCTGTAAACTGTGACATGTGGGTTGGCTGAGGGCTGTAGCTGAGAGTAGTAGCTCAGAGCTGTAACTGTGAGCTAGGAGCTGTAGCTGTGAGTTGAGCTGTTAAGCTGTGAGCTGTAGTTGTGAGTTGAGCTGTTGAGCTGTAGCTGTGAGTTGAGCTATTTAGCTGTAGCTGTGAGTTGAGCTATTGAGCTGTAGCTGTGAGTTGAGCTATTGAGCTTTGAGCTGTAGCTGTGAGTTGAGCTATTGAGCTGTGAGCTGTAGCTGTGAGTTGAGCTATTGAGCTGTAGCTGTGATTTGAGCTATTGAGCTGTAGCTGTGAATTGAGCTATAGAGCTATGAGCTGTAGCTGTGAGTTGAGCTATTGAGCTGTAGCTGTGAGATGAGCTATTGAGCTGTAGCTGTGAGTTGAGCTGTAGCTGTGAGTTGAGCTGTAGCTGTGAGTTGAGCTGTGAGTTGAACTGAGAGCTGTAGCTATGAGTTGAGAGCTGAGAGATGTGCGTTGAGCTGAGAGCTGAGAGATGTGCATTGAGCTGAGAGCTGAGAGATGTGCGTTGAGCTGAGAGCTGAGAGATGTGCATTGAGCTGAGAGCTGAGAGATGTGCGTTGAGCTGAGAGATGCGAGTAGCGTTGAGCTGTGCGTTGAGCTGCGCGTTGAGCTGCAAGGCAAACATGGTAAGATCAGGTAGCGTGAAAAGCAAGAGCTGGGAAAAATTAGACTTAAGGTAATATGCGAATGAGAAGATGAGAACCTTCCGGAATGCTAGAAACAGAATCTTTGAAGATACCTGTGGCGGCGAAGCCAGACAGCTGAATGTGACATGAAAGTAATTTAGTGGAAGCATAAAGTTTGAGCCTACGAGGTGTGAAGGTTGCATGAGAAAAGAAAAGGAAGCTTGAGAGTTCACGTGAGAAGAGTAGGAAAGATGAACAGCATGAACAGAGGGCTAAAAGAAAGATTAGCTTAAGCCAGAATGATAATGGATGGTAAAGAGCCAGCACGTAGAAGATGGTACGTTGATGGTACATGCAGTAGAATGTAGGTACAGAGGAGGGATAGAGGAAAGCATGTTGAGGGAGTTGAGTGCAACTGCAGCGAAGGTGATGAGAAGTTATGAGAAAGTTTGAGAAAAAGAGGGAGCGTTTGAACTCAACATTGTTAAGGACAAGCTGGGAGATTGCCGAGTCCCTATGAACATTGTTTAATCTTGCTATAAATTGAGTTGTACAACCTGGCTCCCGCCACCAGGGGGAGCTGAAAGGTCGAGCTGGGGCCCGTGGAGCAATAGTGACGTCATCGGCTGCGCTCCTCCGGACGGACGTGGAACCAGGGTTGGCACTAGGTCATATAGGGAATTGGACAGGAGGAAGTGACGACATGGCCCGTGACGACATGGCGAGGACGACATGGCGGGAGCCGGGCGGAAGTAAACAGGTGGTCGACCGTAGTAAACATGGCGAACGGTCCCGCTAATTCTGCTGATCCATCAACAATTTTCACTCTTGGGTCCAAACCTGAAGTTTACGATGCATTTGATGTGTACAAGGACCAAACTGAGTTCCTGGCGGTGTTATCTTGCTGAAAAAAACAATTTAAATGGGCGTGCATTGAATGTAAAACAAAGAATTGTGAAAATGTAAATCACATGGGTCTGGGTTTAACCCTAAACCCTAAACCCTGACCCTAACCTTAACCTTAACCTTAACCCTAACCCTAACCTAAGTTTTAGGTTTACTTCGTTTGGTTAAAACTAGTTTATACCATGACTTTGTATTAGCAAAGTGTAGCTAACTCATCCCAAAACAAACAAGACTGCAAAAAAAATGTTGAACTCGAGATAATAAAGCTCCATGCAGGAATCGAACCCACAATCTCTATGCACCAAGCCATGTCTCTAACCATCAGGCCAGCAAGTGTGTTAAATCAATAAATTTAATTTCTTTTACGACCAGGTGTAGCAAAACGGTGCAGCAAAATGGTGAACCGTAAGTGATTTGGGCCGCAAGAGCACCGCCATCTTGGATTTTGTCACTTCCTGTCCAATTCCCTATATGACCTAGTGCCAACCGTGGAACCAAGAAGTGAGGCTGACGAAAACATGGATATTTATTGACGTAGCGTCCGAAAGAAGTGTCCACCGGCTTCGGCCCAGTGCGCCCGCTGTGGTACGGTCTCTGATGTCCACCTGAGTGGAGGCGCGGGTGGGCGCAGCACACGGAGCGGCACACCGGCGCGGGAGCTGTGCCCCGCTCCGGAAGCTCGGCTAACGCCCGGTTAAAATGAGGGGCAGAGAGCGAGAAGGAGAGCGCGTGGGTTCAGGCCGTTGCTGTGGAGTGGAGGTCGTGTTCTGTGTGGACACCCGGAGGTGGGGTCCGTGAGAGACACAGGTGCGGAGGAGCTGATGGTGTTTGGAGCTGTGGAATCACGCTGGTGAGTCCTCTGGGGAACTGACCGACTGAATGTTTCAGACTGAATTGTTCGGATTGGGAACGGATCAGAATCTGTGGAAATGGCCCATGGTTGGTTTGAAGAACGCGCTGTACTGAGTGTCTCTCTGTCGAGAGAGCAGAGACAACAAGAGATGCTGGGATTGGCCTGTGCATATATAGGCCTTCTGGGTAATAAGAGGCGTGGTTAAAGAGTGGAGGTGTGGTTGCTGGGGAAGTAAGAGGTTGAGGCGTGGTCCTGCTCCCGAACCCAAGTTAGCGAGTACATCTCCAACTACACTTAAAAGGATCTTTAAGAGAATAATCATAGAAAAATATTTTGCAGAATAAAAATGCTGTTTTGTTGTTATAAAACTTGTGAGCATACTGTCTAGTATTATATAGTGTTGTTTTTGTTGATGAACTGTTGCTTGTGTACTATAAAATGTCCACCAATGTTGAGAGTTTAAGAGAAGGGGCCTACCCTTCTCTTAAACTCTCAACATTGGTGGACATTTTATAGTACACAATAAGCCTTGGCTTCTGCCTACACCTGGTCAAATAACATAAATGTATCTCTAATTTTGTTTTGTGCTTGAATGTTGAGCATCATGTTGATGATGATCAGAGGAGCACCTCTGTTTATTATGCATCACTGG
Organism: Eucyclogobius newberryi; assembly: GCF_026437365.1. Lineage (NCBI taxonomy): Eukaryota > Metazoa > Chordata > Actinopteri > Gobiiformes > Gobiidae > Eucyclogobius > Eucyclogobius newberryi. The sequence goes on from NW_027315723.1 coordinate 44,943,177, forward strand.
TATAAACAAACCAGATTGCATGGTTATCCGAAGACGCAGAGGAGGAGGAGGAGGAGGTGACTAGACTTGGAGCTTCTGGATAGAATATACAGAGAGAATGAGTCAGGATCCCACGCAAGCGATTAACTACTCACCATGAGCACACAACTGCTGATCGTACTGTTGATTTGTTGTGCACGATAACCTAACCTCAAACTTTGACACAAACTAACCATAACCAGTGGCGGCACGGTAGATACAGATATGCATATGTATATGTATATGTGAGGCATTTCGAGCGGTAGAGCCGTCTTCGTACCCATAGTATCTGCTTCACATGTAGAACAACGCCACCCTGTTTTTAGAGCAAAAAACACCTATTACACCTTAAAACACCTATTTTCATCACATGTTACAGTTTGACATTTTACTCGCATCCAGCGTTGTCACCACTTCACTGTAACGTGACATTTAAATAGTCCCAGATCATTTAATCACATACTCTAGTCTAGATGGAAGGGAGACGAAGAGGAAAGAAGAAGAAGGGGAGGACCGCATGATGTTACATTCTATGCCTGCAGCGCGTTTGGAGACGCCACCGAGGCCGGCTTCCCGGAGGACCCCAAACTACACAAACAACACGTTATAAGCTGTAGTTTAGAATACATGACTGACGGCTGTATTAGGTTGCTTACTGCTGATGAATGGTATGTTAGACTCCTGAGTTAAGGACCAGAGCGACGCAACAAGCCGACACCTGAGCCTAGAACACAGACGAGTTAACTCCCACTACACAATAGTGCAGAAAGTACGTATAGATTCAACTCACCAAGTGTGAGCTAAACTACCTTGAGGCCACGAGGCTCTACGCTGTAAGTAGCACTAGTTTGCCACTATCCTTCGGCTGCCCAGTCTGCGGCTCTGTGAGCTGCCATCTTTGTTTGACGTCAGAGGTGAGAGGTCGGGCAACGTAACAGACCCTCCTTTTTATAGGGCGCCCTCACCTCCGTCATTACCTGCAGGTGGACAATAGACCGTCCTGCTACATATGTATATGTATATATCCTTCAGTATATGCAGCGCTCACGTGATCCTCGGGAGAAAAATGCACAACTGCCCACACAAGTCTGAAAAACAACTTGGGAACTCTGAGAAAGCTCCGCACCTGACATCACTGTTGTTGTTCATACATCTTAACATTTGAGCTCTTTGACTAAACAATTACATATTACGGGTTTACAGTCTGTTGTTGCCATATCAATTTGTATTTATATTACACTGAGATTTAACATTTCTTTTTCAGGGGAATCCAGACCCCAGAGTGGAGAAGCCTATTGTACAAGTTTTAGTGGTAGGGGAAACTGGAGCACCTGGAAGAAACTGGAGCAGACATAAGGTGAACATGCAAACTGCGCTACGGTGCTGCCCATACATCATAACACGCTCCACTGTTGAATTAATCACCAATGTTAGAATAGCAAGGTAAAGTAAATAATGTAGAATGTTAGAACAATAGTTGTTGCAAAGGCTAACCATCTTAGAACCACAAATTCTCATTTATAAAACCTGGACCACATGAACACAGCAGTTCTAGCCTCCCTAATGCTGTAATATTATATGTTCTGCCCATAAAGAGAATGAACATCTCTGGTGACAAAGGGCAGCCCTGGAGGATTCCAACATGCCAAGAACAGGTTGAACTTCTTGTCACCTCTTCTCAGTGCTGTCCAGTTCTCAACCTATAGATCACCAGACTTTACGAGACCACAGATAATATTCAAACCCATCCATACTTACTTGCATTTACATTGGAAATGTATTGTTTATATATAATTTTACATATTTGATAAACATTGTTATTCTCCAGCTTGTAAATATTTACTGTACTAGATAGAATGTGTAGCAATATTGTTTGATTCTTTTTTGTTTTCTCCTATTAGTGAATTAAGTGTATTTTTGACACTGCATTTTTATGTCATTTATTTAACCTCCAAAAATGATGATTGTACAGTGTATAATTTTAATAAATGTTATCACACCACTCTTTTCCTTCAGTCACACATATTAGTAGGCCTTTCTTTTGTATCTCTCGACCATTGCTCTCATGTAGAAGACTTTTGTGCAGGCTGTATGCAGATGTGTAGTTTCTTCTTCATTACACATTGGCCCCTGTGCTGAGGATAGAGCCTGCAGGTGCGAGGGGCCCTGCCGAGTGGACCAGCATAAGAAAAGTGCAGCGTTTTTCTGCTCCATCGGGCCCTCAGTCTGGAGCAGGTGTCTCCCACTTCAGACCAGTGCACTAGTATCATCTGTGTTGTGCACTTGATTTTATGACCACTGAATATTAGATTGTTCACTTACACATTTGAGGAGGCAGTCATTCATGTGAAGTGAAACTCATGAAGTGGTGCAATTACAAGATTCAAGAAAATAATAGAATGATTATAAATGGATGGATGGATTCAAATGAAAACGACACTGGACACAAGGCAAAATATTCTTTATTTTTTTCTCTATGAAACCTTTAGATGAATGATCATTTTACATTTTGTTCATTTTAAATTGCAATATTGATTTAAGACGACTTAATAGAGGGTTCCTGTTGAAAAATGGAGAGCTAATTTCTGCCTGCCCCTTTACGGTATGTCAGCATAAACGCAACAAGTATTCTCACACTTGTACTTGTTTGGTCCCAGTGTCAGCTCTATTTAATTCTGATGTAGTCATAGATTTGGTCCTGATACGCAACACTCCTGAATCCTGAATATCTTATTTCCAAATGAAAACATTTCATTATTAAACACATCAAATACATTTATTTTATATTTACTTATCTACAGGAACATTTTCAAATTGGTACCTTTAATTTGATATATTTTTCCTATTCACATTCTGTGTCTTGCATATTTATGTATTCGAGTAAGTAAGCATCTACAGTCAGACCTACTGTATATGACCTACACAAAATCCTTAGATGCGACCAATGCAACAGTGTTGTGAATTACTTAAATTCACATTAGTGTTCCCTCGTCACTGCTGAGATATGGGGAGTATATGCAGGAGGCTAAACAGACCACCATGATCAATGTGTCCACAGATATGTCTCAGTGTATTTATTCATTTTATCCCTTAAACCTCATCACCAGAGCTATTGGAACCAGAAGCTCAGAGGATTGACAATTATACACAAATTATTACAAAACAAGAGGAGATAAAGAATAGATAGAATAGATTTTGAATTCCAGGAGGGATGCTGCCCGGTGGTCGAGTGGTTAAGGCATAGCCCACATGTGTCAGGCTGCAAGTGCAGCCGGTCGCAGTGACGTGAGGTTAAATCCGGACTCTGACAATTTACTAGTCTCTCTCATTCCCTGTTTCACACTTTCCTTTCCTGTCTAATAAACCCTATGGGCCCAAAAAACTTGAATACAAGAAGGGATTAAAATATTGGTAAACACTTATTGGTAACTACACTCTAATTAGCCCTAATAAAGCATGAACATAGACTTAATTCATGGTGAACAAATAGTTATAGATCCAAGCACATCTAAGTTTAAATGATTGGACTCCATCCATTTGACAGGCCAAACACGTCACCATGCATGCCCAACAACACTGAAAGCACATACTGCATTGTTACATACTAAATTAACACCATCATAAAGTTGTCATCACTGATCTTTTTTGTAGCTTTTGGCCCTGGTCCTGATCTTTCCTGCTTCATTTAAGGAGGACCTCGTGCGTCACTCCGATGACACACAAACTGCCTGCTGATGCCCATTCACAAAGGCTAAATGCAGGTTATTCATGGGAGCATTGTTAGCTAAAAAAAAAGCTTTTTTTTCTTGCTGTTTTCTCCAAATGCATAAATTGCATTCAAAACACTTGGATCCTTAATTGCTTTCCATTGTATTTTCCATGTGGTATCCATCCTGCGTTCTTAATGGTTAAAAAGTCTGCTGGCTCCGCTCGTTTCCGCGACAGAGAAGTGCAGAATAGATGTTGACAGATTAACGTTGTTCCGCATTGGACAGAGTTTAAGAGTGTTCTTCTCCATAGCGCTTAACTACCTGGGCATAGTGGATTATTACCGCGCAGGAAGGTCAAGTCTCACGAGGAATACATTTTGATTTTACAGTGCTATTGTTCAAATAATTGACAGTTCATTTCGAGTTCAAAATCAGAATGACGAGTGGAAACTTCAGTTAGAACTTCTATAATGCAAAAAGCACTTCGACGTGGCACTTTAACATGGTATTATGAAAAATCATGTCAGACTTTACAACATAATTCCCTCCAAACATGTGATTTTGTGGTTCTCCACTGAGATGTCAGTCAAGACAAAGTTACCCTCTCTTTTTCATTTATTTTGAATTATTTAATAGAGTGGCTGCCAAAATTGTTAATGCATTTATATAATTGCAATATTATTTGCTTTGAAAGTTCTGATTTATAAGCTTTGATAAATATATCAATCAAACGTTTTCGGAGGTTGTTGTTTATTTAAATTCCTCCTTAATTGTAAATACCTATAAAAGTATTGTTTCTCCAAGCCAAAGGAATCTTTTATGATCTGGTAGAAAACATTTTGCTATCCAGACTTCAAATCTAAAATCTGTACTATTAGATGCAAATCTCTGATCATAAGACAACTACTTTAAGATTTGAATTTATTTGTTCAGATTATATGGTTTGATTACTTCTTTCCATGTTGTAAGCACAGATTTTGCCCAAGGATTCTCCAGCTTCCCCAAACGACTCAACTGTCATCTGCCAGTACAGCCTGTACAGGAACTCCCGCACAACATTAATCTCAATATTTTTCTATTGAGTTTAATATTCTGGGTCACACCAGTACAGCGACGGCCTTATTTGAGCTCAAATACAGTTCTTTCTACAAACAGCCGGTTGGGGATGTAAATGGGAAGAGTCTGGAACAGATAGAGAGATCTAGGCAAAACAGTAATTTTTATAGTTACTAGAATGGGATAAGAGTCAAGTTATTTAAAAAAAAAAAGTATTTCTAAAGGTCAAAAAGGGTTGGCAGGATTAGATTATTTTAATGTTTTTGTACATTTAAACTGTATCCAGACATTGGACCAATTTTTCAAAGAAAATGCATTACACTGGGCAAGGAAATCTCTCGTTTAGTCGAATATATTAAAGCATCTGCGTAGCATGCAATTTTATGTTCCATCCGATCAACTGTAACATTGTTGAATGTTTTTGATTGTTTAATAATTAGGCCTATGGTTCCAAAGTACAAAGCAAACAGGAGGCAAGACAAGGCACAGCCTTGTCTCGCCCCTCTTTCCAGAATCAGTGGATCTACCAGGTGACCATTGACTTTAATTCTCGATTTTTGACAGTCGTAAAAAGCCCCAATATTTTTTACAATTAAATCGTTCATCTGAAATTTCTTACGCACTTTGAATAAATATGGCCAGCTTACAGAATCGCAAGGCTTCTCACCATCCAAACTAATTATTACAGCTTTGTTCGGTTGCTTTTGTATATGATTCATTATGTGCAAGGATTGTCTTATGTTACCTTGCGTCTCTTGTCCACCAATAAATCCTGTCTGATCATTGTGGATTAAGTTTAGTCCATTCTTTTGGACATAATTGAGGTGCATATACAATAGTCCACATTCAGAATGGAATAGGGTCTATATGAGGCACAATCAAGTCGGTCATTCTCCTCTTTAGGTATTAGAGAGATGATGGCTTCTTTCCAACTATAGTTATTTTAAGTGCCTAGGTAAAAGTTGTTAAAAGCAAAGGAATAAGTGTTTCTTTTAGAGCTTTATGGTGAACCCGTCACTCCCCGGAGATTTGTTTTTTAGTTTCTTGATTGCACCTTGTATTTCCAACGCTGTTATTTCCGCTCCTAAGTAATTTATATCATCCTCTTTATCTCCTGGAAATTTTGAAGATTCAAATGCTGATGGAATATGGTTTTGTTTGGTTAAGTTTGCATTAGTTTGCCTGTATTGAAATTGTTCTTTCGGCTTGTTGTTTTCTAAGTTTCCACTCTAATAATTTTGGATATTTTGAGCCATTCTTTTTATTTTACATATTTGCATAGTAGACAGTAGACATCCAGCAAATAATAAAGAGAAAGAAGAGAAAATAATGGCACACAAAACCCAAAGAATTCGCCTCATTCTCAAGTCTATAAAATGTATCCATTCTCAAATTAAGACCGAATGCAATTTTTTCCATTTTACAAACGTCCAGTACAATGTTAGTCCAGTCCTTGATTGCCGGTGCATTTCATGTCATAAATTTTTTTGTGAGGGTTTTTGTCAGGATTCCTGAAACCAAAGTACATAGTTCTGAAATCCAGTGGGATGGTTATGTCATAATTTGTCTGTTAGGCATTGTTGATCTCAGTCCAATACTTGTGAGCAACAGGACAGTCCCAAAACATGATTGTGGTTTGCCGGCTGGCTGCCACTGCCACTCTGTCGCGTGTCACTTTGAAACGTGACACATAACAGAATTCTCTCCAAACATGTGATTTTGTGGTTCTCCACTGAGATGTACACATACTTTCCCATTCTTCATCAGCCAGAACAAAGTGACACTCTCTTTCCCATTTACCCTTAATGTAATCAGTAGAGTGGCTATCCAAATTGTCAATACATTTATATAATTTAGATATTCAACACCATCCTCCCTGCTCTGCTCCAGGACAAGCTCTCCCAGCTCAATGTGCCTGACTCCACCTGCAGGTGGATCACTGACTTCCTGACAGATCGGAGGCAGTGCGTGCGGCTGGGGAAGAATGTCTCAGACACGCGGACTATCAGCACAAGAGCTCCACAGCGCTGTGTACTTTCTCCCCTGCTCTTCTCCCTGCACACAAACTGTGGCACCTCCAGGAACGACTCAATAAAACCGATCAAGTTTGCGGACGACACCACCCTCATCAGGCTTATCTCAGACGGGGATGAGGAGGTGAGGGATGTGGACCGGCCCTGTCCTGCCGCAGTTAGCCTGCTTGCTTTGTTCTCCAATGGAGTTGTGGGCCATCAGCTTTGATTGTTTATGTCCCGCAGCGTTCACTTTGTTGTTTTTCCCCTGTTTACTCAGATCCTGTTTGTCTTTTCTGGGATTATGTGGGTGAAACTGTGATTTCAAAGCAAAATTCTGCAGCTGTGGATCGAGTGAGTCTGTTTAGCTCGTCAGCATAGCTGGAAGTCCAACATTTTGACTTCCAAAAATAATTCTCAATCTGTGGACCTGGTCTCAGGACTCAGATTTTAGACTATTCTGAGTCATGTAAAATCTGCCCTCAGGGAGGAGCTTCCTGATAATCTCGTTAATCTATTTGTTGACACTTATTGGTGTAAATCACTGTCCACCTCTGAACCTCCCACTGAGTCGCAATACAATTAAGTCATTTATTTTTGAAAAATATATGTATTGGGTTCTTTTTTGAACCAAGAAATTATATGGCAGAGTCAGGAATAGTGTTTGTGAATTTATTCCCAGAAGGGCAAAAACAAAGTGCTAAAAACAAACCGGTGCAGAACAGACAAGAATGGATATTTACAGATCGGTGAGGCAGTACAACAGATAACAGTTCTTGGCTTGCTCTGGAACTAGTGCCTGTGGTGTACTCCTTGAACACACTCTGCTTTGTCGTGATAGAAGGCCCAATTTTATAGTAGGAGGCTCCTCCCCCAAATCAATTAACAGGAAAAAAAATCTAACTTTCTCTTGAAATAGAAACATAAAACTTGAATAAATGATACAATTTACAACTATATTTTCACGCAAATCTCTTTCTATGTGTAGTGGTTTAGAGCAAAAAAGAAGAAAAAATTACAATTTCACGAGAAAACGCCGAGTTACATAACGTTTGTGACGTCACACACATACGCACAACATGTGACGCAATATGATGATGAAGACCGCAGGATTCAGGTTGGCCAGCCGCAATATGAACGGCTATTGGTCAGGTAAGAGAACCGTCGGTAGAGGTGCTTATGTGTGCGTGTGTGTCATGTCGCCCTGGCCTCCCCGCACTGGCTCACCAAGCTACTTCGTCACACTAACCTCCCTCGATCCCAAGGTTGCCAAGGTTGGGCAACCTGGACGGGTAATCTGCCACCACATTGGCTGTGTCTCTTTGATGTCAAATTTTGAACTTGATAGGCTTTAGCTAGAGGTACCATCTTTTCAGCCGGCCGTTATTGTCCATCATGCTGTTGATCCAGGTCTGGGCCCGGTGGTCAGTCTCAAGGTCAAATTCCCTACCTAGGAGAAAGTATTGGAGACTTTCCAAGGCCCACTTGATGGCAAGATTTGCTCTGCAGACATTTTCGGCTCTGGTAGAGAATGGGCCGTTCCTCACCGGGATTCCTTGGGCCAGAACAGCACCCACACTGACTGCCAATGCATCCACTTGGACCAGGAAACGCTGGGTGAAATGAGGGCTGCAGAGGACGGGTGAAGAGCACAGGCACTTCTTTAAGGTCTGGAACGCCGTCTCACAATGCTCTTACCAATTCATCATGTTCCTTTGGTCCTTGGCAGTCAGGGCTGTGAGTGGAGAAGCAAATGTGGGAAACCGGGGCTTAAAACGTCTGTAACACCCAACAGCACCCAAGAAAGACCTCACTTCTTTCTTTGTGTGGGGTCTGGAGCAGTTGCAGATTGCTTCCACTTTGTCAACTTAAGGCCACACCTCACCTCGGCCAAGTTGATAGCCAAAATAGCGTACTTCTTCTCAGGATTACTCACATTTCCTGAGATTGAGGGTGAGCCCTGCACTCTCAATCTTCCCAAGGAGCACCTCCCACGTCCGACTGTAGATCACAACATGGAGACCTCCAACTGGAGGAAGGGGCCAAAGACTGTGCTTTTAGTAGAGGATTGTCAGGTCCTGTGATCACCCGTGCCCAGGCTAGAGCAGGGGTGACATCCACTCCAGCACAGGAAAAGGAGCCAGACCCTGAACCCGTCTCTACGCTTGACAATAGCTTGTTTGACAGAGGTACAAAAGGTCAGAAAAAGTCTCGGTGCCAGCAGCGTTTTGAAAAATGGGCTGAAATGCAGGGGACCAGACTGTAAGGAGGGGCTAACACAGGACATGTGGGAGGTACATTGCGGCTTTGCAGTGGGAGGATGAGTCTCTAAAACCAGTGTTTGCCAAAGTGGTTGGGGGACTGAATATGGCAAAGAGGGAGAAAAATGGCTATAACCTTGAGAATGATATGTTGTATGCAGTGGCTGACGGTGTTAAGCACCTCATGGCTCTTATGCTATGTCGAAAGATGGTCCTGCTCCTGGCACACACTTTACCTTGGGCTGGTCATCTTGGTCGGAACAAAACTTATTTGCGAATAGCCTCCCGGTTTTACTGGCCTTCCATGTACACATTGTTGGCCCATTAGGACGAAGTAGTGGGGGGCACCAATACATTCTGATACTCTATGACTATGCTACACAGTTCCCCGAGGCTTTCCCCTTGCTGGCCCTGCTGTGCAACGTCTTGTGCAGTTGTTTTCCAGTGTTGGCCTTCCGGACGAGATTGTGACCAACCAGGGAACCAACTCCACCTCCAGACTCCTGCAGCTCCTCCACCTGCAGCTGGGGATTACAACGATCAAGACCTCCCCTTCAACCAGACCCTAAAGAAGATGCTGCAGAAATTCATGGCTGATACCGGAAGAGACCTGCTCTTCGCCTAGAGGGAGGTTCCTCAAGCATCCACTGGTTTCTCCCTGTTGAAGACATTGGAGGCCCCAGAAATCGCCATTGACAACAGTGTGGTCCAGTTTGGGCTGGAGATGGGGGAGTGGCTCGCCAAGTACTGCGAAGAAGGAGAGGCCAGCCTTCGTGCGGCCCAGCCGTCCCAGAAGGCGTGGTACGACAAACAGGCCTGACATCGGGAGTTCCAGCCTAGCCAGAAAGTCATGCTTCTCTTGTGGTCTGCTAACAGAAAGTTACTTGCCAAGTGATAGGGCTCGTACGGTTCTCAGGAAGATGGGCCCTGTAACTTATGAGATCCACCACCCTGACAAGAAAAAGGCGAAGCAGACCTACAACATGAACTTGCTGAAGGAGTCTCTAGCTCCTGTTCCTGTGGTGTCCCTTTGAGTAACGGAGGTGGACAGGGAGGGGGAAGTCTGCAGTCGACCATCTCTCTGTTTCCCAAGCCAGTCAGCTGAGCCAGGTTTTCCAGTAAGACTCCAAGCTGTTTGCTGCCAACCCGGGGAGACCATCCTAGTCGAACACGTTATCCTCCTTAAAGACAAGGGCCCGTTCACCAGCGATCATACCGAGTGCCTCAACATCTGAGTTTCTGAAGAAGGTGGAGGATATGCAGCGCCTGGGGGTGATCGAGCCATCTTAGTCTGAATGGTGCAGCCCGGTGGTCATCGTGGTGAAAAATGCAAAAAGAGTGCAATGCATACCCAATGCCCCGGATCGATGATCTGCTGGAGAAGATTGGCCGAGCCGGGTTCATCACTTCATCACCACCCTTGATCTCTGCAAGGGCTACTGGCAGGTGCCCCTGGAAGAAGCAAGTCGTCCCTACATTTTTTTCCAGACCCCTGCCGGCCTCTTCCAGTTCACGGTGATTCACTTCGGTCTCCATGGAGGGGGTGTGAAGATTGCAGTGCTGCCTGCCTGGATGATGAGGTCATCTTCCGTGACAGCACTCGCATCATCTGGAACAAGTCCTTGGCCAGATCCAGCAAGCAGGCCTGACACTGAATCCTTACAAGTGTCAATGGGCCAAGGAAGAAGCAAAATACCTAGGCTACTGGATGGGACGAGGCGAGGTCAGGCCAGAAGTGGACAAAGTCGAAGCCGTCCGCAGCTGCCTGCGCCCAAGAACAAAGAAGGACGTGAGGTCCTTCTTGGGCTTGGCTGGCTGGTATCGATGATTCGTCCCGCAGTTTGCTACCATCGCAACTCCTCTGACAGCTCTGACAGCAAAGGATCAGAGAAACCCCGAGGACAGCGAGATCGCCTCTCGGACCCTGAAGACCTACCTGTGCTCATCGCCAGTGCTGAGGAGTCCCAACTTCAGCAAGAGGTTCCTTGTCCAGACTGATTGGGGGTTGATTTATGCCATTTTTGTGTTTCACCCCATCATTTGTTGATTGTTTTGCCCAGGGAAGGGGCTAGGGGGTAAAGAGGGAGCTCTGCTCATTTTTGGCAGAGCGCCAAGGAGAGCATGTCTGTTGTGGGACCCTGTTTTTGGATCCTGATCATACTTTGTTTGTCGCCGTTGGCTCACTGTAGATATTCTACCACTGTTTTGGGGACTGAGTGTAAATAAAAATAATCTCACAAATGTTTTGACTGAGCCATAATTTTTTCATGGAAGCTGAAACGAATCCGTGACATATACCTACAAGAAACCCAATTACACAACTTAGAACTTTAAAAAATGACTACATTTTGTTTTTGCAGACTACCTTTCCTCATACAGGGGCAAACAGCCATATTGATGTCAAGCAGAATATCCTTAGAGCAGAGTTTTGAACACAAAGATAAAGATTTGTATTGGTCAAAGGAAGTATTATTGGAAGTGTGTTTACTTTGATAAATGCCTATGCTCCACCAGGAAGCAACCTCACTTTCTATACTTAAGTTTTGGCTCTGATTGCAAGCCACTCTGATGGAACCCTTGTCCATGGCAGCGACTGGAACTTAAATGTTCAGCCGACATTGGATGTCTCAATCTCACAAAGGACTGTAAATAATAAATAAATAAAACAAAACAAGTAAATGAATACATAATGTTTGGGTTGATCAATATCTGGAGGGAGATTAATCCTAATTTCTGCCAATATACATATTTTTCCAACCGACATAAGATCTATACTAGAATAGACTACAAAGATGGGTCGATAGATTCAATAGATCTATTCTAAGTGATCATGCTCCTATTTACATTACTGTAGAACTAGAACAGAAAGAAAAAAAATAACTTTTTTTAGTGCTTATCTAATCAATGACCCACAATTTGAAAAATATGGCAAAGAACATTGAAACATGCTGTATGTAGGGAAAAATCACAATTGTGAAGTTTCTCCAATCATTCTCTGGGATACAGCAAAGGCAGTTTTGAGGAGCAGGGTAATTGCTATCACCTCGACCAGAATTTTTTTTACCGTTTACAGAAGACACTAAAGCAATTGGATGATAAACATGCCGAAAAAAGGATCCTCAAAGGTTACAGATTATTAAAAAAAAGACAAGGGGGAGTTTACCTGGCCTAATTGGAATTTTTTTAAAAAGAAATCTTCACCAAACACGTATTATTAAAAACAAACCCTCTTTTGATTTATTCTGTTTTAGTTCAAACTTAACATCACATGAGAATCTTTAATGCTCCATTGTACTTTGGACTTTTCTTTTTATTACATCTTTTTTGCCCGCAGGCTTTATTGATAGGAAAGTAGAGTGAAATGGGGGATAAGAGAGAAGGGCAGACATTGAAATTGTCGGAATCAGGAATCAAACTCACAACACTGCGGCCGGCTGCACTTGGAGCCTGGCATACGACCACCGGGCAGTACACTTTGGCCTTTTCACAATAAGACTTTTAGCAGCGAGAACCAAGACATTGACTTACTTTGACAGTGCCCAGCACTGTAATGCCAGCCCTTTTCACTGTTTCACTGCAGCTTTGGACTCATCAAAGACAAAAGTACATTGCACATTTTTGTGCACACGGTTCATGATAAAAGGACAGAAAGAAAGACGATAAAATGTGGCACGAAACAGCAGTGGTTGAACACACAAGAACCAGGGAGCGCTGCTCCACACCGCTCCATGTTAACCTCCCGCTTGGTTCCAGCTTGCACGCAAACCGGGGAAAGACCCCAAAGCCGCGTCGACCGGTGTGCACAGAGGGGAGAGGCTGAATGCATGTATCTGCTCCAAGCAGCAGTAGCGGGAACACAGCAGTATTTTTGCCCCAAAATACTTCTCCACCTCTCTGTGTCCATGTCTAGATGTGCCAACCCCTGCCCTAAAGGTAGCACCAGGAGCTGCTCCTGTGAGCGCCATATAGAGTTCAGCCGTGTGTTCACTGATGGTGTTAAGGCCTTTAGTTATTTTGGCGATTGATCTGCCAATGGAGTCTCAGTCAACCAAATGAGGATTATAAAGCATACATTTAGTCTTGAAGTGAGTTAACTGGAGATTTAATAATTTATTTTAAGTTCTTACAAATGCAATTTACAACCAATAGATGCAGAGGGCAAGTCAATCAAGAATGTAGTTAGTTAGTTACACTGTTATTTTTTTAATTGAAAGTAAAACCTGATGGACATGCTCTTTGTATAGAGAGGCTAGAATCTGAATGCGGCACAGTAGCAGCGCTTAGCGCTCTCGCTCAACAGCAAGAAGGTTGTGGGTTTGAATCCGGGAAGTGAGGTACATTTCTTTGTGGAGTTTGCGTGTTCTCCCCATGTCTGCGTACATTTCCTCCGGGATCTCTGGTTTCTCCTACCACTAAGAGTGCTGGTGTCCCAAAAATAATAAATAAATATAGCCGCAAGCGGCAATGATCGGCCCTCGCCACGCCGCCGCCACGCCGCAAGAGGAGGGGGCGCTAACGCGCCCCAATTGTCCTTTTAGTACGCCTACTGCTGAATCTGTGACGCTGTCATATCTTCTCCCCTTTGTTTTACCATCAAAAAGCAATTTTATTTTGAATTATTGGCAAAATGTGCGGCTTTGCCGCACAGACACCGTGACTTTTTGAATAAAAATGTGAATAACTTTTGATGGTCCACCCCTGAAGATGAGTCTCACCAAATTTCAGGTTAATATAATATAATTTCGCAAAACTAAACATTTAACCTCCATATAAAATCTGTAGGGGGCGCTGTGGCTCCAAATTAATTTATTTCACTTCAAGTAGGTTTAGGGCAAAGAGTTTAACAACTGATTCTAATTTGACGCAATTCAGACTTTATCTGCGCTAACGGCAGAAATGTAAAATTTTGGAGATTTCTGAAATTATTGCTACAGTTTGCGGCTTCGCCGCACAGAGACCGTGACAGGTATCAATGTAATTTGAATAACTTTTGATGTCCCACTCCTCAGTAGCATTTTCACCAAATTTCAGCTTTTTAGAGCCAACGCCCTGGGAGGAGTTCGTAAAAGTACGACGTTTGGAAAAACTCCGAAGTCATGTTTAGCCATTTTTGAAGCAATATGGCCGACATTTGGTTGGGCGGACGGCGTTGCCGTAGTAATATTTTTTACTTCTCTTGTCACCATCTACCTCTGCGCCAAATTTCATGATTCTACGATCAGATTTTTTTGGGGTCATTTCCCATCTCTCAATGCATTTTTGGTACATTTGGGGGCGCTGACGCGCCAATTTTTTTATTTTAGAAAAGGGAAATAGCCAGAATGTAGAGAGGCACGATTTTTAGAGGTGTGCAAATTTTTGTGACTTTTCGTCAATGTTCACTGGGTGAAAAATAGGGGGGTTGGTCCCGAGAAGAAAGAAAGATAAGATAAGATAAGATAAGATATTCCTTTATTGTCCCACATGGGGAAAGAAGAAAGAAAGAAAGAATTAAAGCCGCAAGCGGCATCCAACGGCCCTCGCGGGCCGCCGGCCTTCCGACTCTGCGCTTTCGACTTGATAAAGATGGCCCCCTTATTGTGTGTTGAATTAAAAAAGAACTTGACAGACGGCGACACATTGGACATGGCCAATCCAGTGCAAATCAACACAAGTGTCAGTCAAATTTGCTGCGCCGCCGCACAGAGACCGTAGCACTTGGAATAAAAATATGGATAACTTTTGATGCACCGCTTGTGTAGATGATATTTCCCAAAGTAAAGCTTGATCGAGCTATTGCCCACGGAGGAGTTTGTTAAAGTTTGAAGCGTAAAAATGTGGTGATTTGAGCAATTCAACGATTTTCCCATAAGGATATCATGGGATGTTTCTGTCATCGTTACGGTTACGCCGTACAAAATATGACTTTGGCTCTCATACTTTTATGATCAGGACTGCAAATTAGAATTTTGTGCAAAATATAATGTCATTTGGAAAAACTCTATTGTTTATAGGCCACTCTGAAGGCCAAATAGTCAGAATTCAGGGAAAAGTTTGCGGCTCCGTCGCACAGAGACCGTAAAAGTTATCCTTAAAATTTGGATAACTTTAGATGCCCCACTTGTCTAGGGGACGTACACCGATTTTGAGGTTGGTGGGCAAAACGCCCTAGGAGGAGTTCGTTAAAGTGTGAAACAGAAAAATTTGGATATTCGAGAGATTTAGCAATTTTCCCATAGAGATAACATGGGAGGTTTCCGTCATGGCTACGACTACACCGTAAAAATTGAGGCATAAGTTTGATTGGCCTTTTGCTCGGGACCCCAAAATAGAATTTTGGGCAAAGTTTAGAACATTTGTGTAAAACCAGTTTTTGTCCATCAATGTTCACTCAAAGGCAACTCTGTAGGGGGCGCTATCGCGCCCATTTCAATTTTGTCATCATAAACTGGTCCAAACTTGAAAGTTTAACAACTGATTCAAATTTGGTCCTAATCGGACTCGTTTTGATCAAATGGGAGCAATTTTTAGATCTGCAATATTCCAAAATAAGTTGTCCAACTTTGCGGCTGCGCCGCACACAGACCGGTAAAGGTATCTCAAAAAATTGGATAACTTTAGATGCCCCACTTGTCCAGAGGACGTCCGCCGATTTTGAGGTTGGTTGGCAAAACGCCCTAGGAGGAGTTCGTCAAAGTTTGACGTGAACAAAATGGCTAACACCGCGTGTTTTCATTTTCAAAGGAAGATGGCGGCCATAGGGTAAGTCTGGGGGCGTGGCCACAATAATAATTTTTTTTTGTCCTCACGAGAGGAATGTGTGTCCCGAATTTCGTAGCTTTACGCCAAAGTTGACCTCGGGGCGTCTCCCATAGGCGCAATGTATTTTGACTTTTGTCAGTGGCGCTGTCGCGCCATTTTTTAATGAAAAAAAAAATGGCCCAGAAAAAATCAAATTTTTCGCCGATTCTGAATTTTGGGCAAAGTTTGGTGAGTTTTTGAGCATGTTCAGGGGGTCAAATTAGAGCTCAAAAAGCAGAAGAACAAGAAAAATAATAAAAATAAAAATAATAATATTTTTAGCAAAAACAATATAGCCGTTTCCACTATAACAACAAATTATACATCGTTTGAAAGCTCTAAGCCTTCCCCATGCCGCCATGGGGTGGAATCATCATTACGAGCGCTTACGCGCTCGTCACTCCCTATTCCGTCGGGATGCCCCGCCCACTCCCCATAGACTTCCATTGATTTGAGCAGATACAAGCATGGCCCATGCCTGCGGCATGGATTCTCGCGTACGGGACGATGCCAGGAGGGTTTTTGGAGGAATGCAGCGCTTCGCGCTGCTGTTGTCAACAATTATTTGATAATTGTTGACTATTTCTGTCATAGCAGGAGTAAGTATGCATGATCCATGCCTTCGGCATGGGCTAGTTCACTGTACTTGCCAGGGGCGACGGGTTACCAAACATGCGGGCTGCGCCCGCATGTTTGGTCAGACAGTTGCAACGCTGCCTTCGGCAGCGTTGCGGGAGCAATAGGCCCTCCGCCCTGCTGGGGCTCGGGCCTAATAATATTCCGATGCGAAAACAATGTTTCCCATTTTTCAAATATCATAAACTATACATTTTCGGAAAGCGCGAGCGCTTTCCTACCTCATGGTGTGGGTCCCTGGTCACTGACGGGTACTTCCGTTAATTTTGAGTGGGCTCCGCCCACTTTGTGTTTTTGGCACTCTATACAGTAATAATGTTCAATTTTTGCATTACATGCTTATATGCACGGAACATGCAAGATATGGGGAATGTATTCGTGAGCTACTTAGCGCAAATGTGTGCTTTATAAGGGGATGACGACCGCTTCAATGTAAAGTGCTCGTTTAGTGCGCACTTTTGCACGGGCTTCGCCTGTTTACAACGGTAATGTTCCATTTTCCTACTACTAATTAGTATGCACGGGGCGTGCGTGAGTGGAGGAGTGCGTTAGTGAGTGTTTGGAAGTGGGCGAGCGTTTCGCGCTCGATTTCGTGCGCACTACGTGCGCACTTTCGCAGCCGTGCTTCGCACGGCCTTACGAGATTAATAGGCCTCTCGCCAGCTTGTGGCGCTCGGGCCTAAAAATGTGTCTCTCACTAGTTTCCCCTATCGACCCAAAACATGCCCTACAGGTCAATTCCTCCAGCTCCGTACCAAGCTGAGTCCAACTTTTGGAGATGGGTTCCCGGGCACTCACTGCTACTCACTGGTCACCCAAGTGACATTGAAGCATCATACAAATGCAGAGGACCAATTTCCCAGTGGGGACAATAAAATGTAGTTATGTATTGTCAATCATTGACTGAGGATCAGTAGCCTCAACCTCCTACTCCTCCTCCTGCAAACACTCCTCTACTTTTAACCACATCTCTAATTTCCCAGAAGCCATATTTATACAGGCCTACCCCAGCATCTCTTGTTGTCTCTGCTCTATCGACCTCGAAGAAGGGGTTCTTAATTGGTTGAGCTGATCACCAGAAACGGAGCCTCTACCCAGTCAACTCTAATCGATCTATCATCAATGTCATCGTTGTCATCATCAGCAACATCACTAATATCAACTAGAAAATCTGCAATGGCTGAAGCCATTGCTGGAGTGTCTGCATCTCTCCCTCACCCCCCATCTCCCCCCCTCTCTCTCCCTCTCTCTCTCTCTCTCTCTCGCTCGACTGGCTCCGTCACAAAATTCTAAAGAATAAAGCCTACAGAATAAAGTCTAAAGAATTCCGCAGACACTCAATGCCCAAATGGGGAAAACTAATACTTTTGAAAATTTGACAATTCTGTTGTTCAAATGTCAAAAGTAATAGCACACGTACTACTGCGAAAGCGATCGTAATGAGGTATCACATGTTGAAATCGGTTGAAGCGTTAAGGAGTTGAAACTGGCTAAATGGAAAATCATGGAAAATTTAATAATAAAAAATACGTGAAATACAAGAACATATAGTGCCTGTGTGACATCACGCAGACACTCAATAAATATTCTCTCATATTCCATTGTTGGGACATGGCCCTTACTAGTGAAGTGCAGCTTAACCTTTATTCAGTACAAACCATGTGGACAGCACTGTGCAGTGGTGGAGTCAGTCAGAAAGTCAATGGATGTAAAATGCTCTGTTATTCATAATTCAAACGCTACACTGTCTGCTAGTACACTTGTTTCCAACACACGCACGCATGCTCGCGCACACACACACACACACACACACACACACGTTAGCATTGATTGAAGCGTTTGGATGTAGCAGCAGACGGGAGAATTGCAGCAGGAGGACAGCGCCTGTGGCAAGGTGACAGAGGCAGGGACAGTTGTTGGGCTTGGCTGGAAGAACGACCAGAGCAGCGATGGAGGCAGAGACAGTTGTGTGCTCGGCTGGAAGAACGACCATACCAGAGCAGAGGTAAAGAGACAACTGCCATAAGCACATGCCTGAGCGGGGTGCAAGGCCTGGATTCAGTGTAAAACAGGTTAAACAGTTTTATGTCCAGATAGATTTTTACAACATTTTAACTTTAAAAGATTCTATAAGTTCAGTATTTTTGCAGCCAAAACATATTTCAAATAAATTTAGCTAAATCATGACTAAATGTGCGGATAAATTTGGAAAATAAACTACAGAAGGATGGTGAGATCCCAATGACAAATGCATTCTATTTCTATAGCGACCCCTTAAACCTTCTCAAACATACTGACATATTTTCCATGACCACGGGATTTGGCGTTCCACATGGTTGTTTCAGAAATGAGAAGCCACACTGCATCAGTTGGGTTGAAATACTTTGTAGATGAAAGACAATCACCCATAAAGCACTTATCCAGTAGGAATTTGTTTGGTCAGATATAGGGGTATATATTGGGCATATCGCAAGGTCCTCCATCTGAAACAACTATTCTTTAAAAAAAAAAAAAAGATTATTTATTTAGATTATTATTATTTAGAATCTTTTCCTAAATTTGCCTAAATTAGTCTCAGTTTTGTCTCTGTTGTTTTTGTTTTGACAGACAAATACTGTACATTAAGACATGAGCATATTTGTTTTAATACAACTGAAAATGTTGCTGTAATAAAGATAAATAAAGATGGAATAAAGATGCGACCATAGCGCAATAATTTCCGATATTGTGCAGCCCGAGTTCACACTTTTGGGCAAAATTGGGACTAAACTTGTAACTGAACCTGTATCATGATTTCTCCCATCGAGGCAACTGCTGTTGTGGTTTTGGGCGTTAAAAAAATACATTGAATTTAACTGAATCAAACCAGGACTAGGTCAGGACCAAACCAAGTCAACAGCAAGACTTGAGTAAAAATACAGTAGAACATTTTGTCAAAATTAACCCTGCTTTTACCAAATGCACTGTTCAAATAACATATGTGTGCATTGACAAAACAAAGACAAAATGATAGAAATTAAATTCACAAAAAAAAAAGGAATCCGTGTGGCTAAAGGCTAACTCCGCCTGCAAACTTGAGATTCATTAAAATCCTCATTGTCCTCCGTCAGGTGTAGTTCAAGGGAACCTCCACTCCGACAGATCTTTTTCAAAGAAACAGTCAAACAAGGCCTGCCCCAAATGAAAGCCTTTTCACATGTCCAAGATGGCTCTGGTTTGTGTGCGTTCACAGTAGTTTCAGTGCAAATGAGCCTGCAGCGGTTGTGAGCAAGCGGTGCTCTGGGCAAAGGGATGGGAAGGGCGCGCATCGCTCAAGGCTAAGCCCAGGAGGTAGGCCGACACGCGGAGGAAACGCAAACTCATCTGTGCTCCTCTCGCCTTTGATCACAGGGTCTAATGACTGGAGTACGGGTCTAATGGAGACCGGAGTGCTCCTTGTCATGCCTGGTGTTTGTACTGCTCAACTCGGATCACTTTTGACAAAGCAGGAACGGACTATTCTGCACTGGAGTAAGTCTCAGGTGGGAGTCCAATATCCACAGGACAAATGGTCAAAGTAAATGCTTGATTAAAATGTGTTAGTTACTGATTAGAAAATGTTTGGATAAGTCTTTAAGCCACATTCACATTTTCAGTTACTTTACAACTTGCTCTATAATTAACAATGTCATTTTCAATTAAAACAAGTCTGCAATCTGCACACTGCTACTTGTAAGCTTGCTCAGTTTTGAACAGGTCATTGGACCTGTTTCTATTACTAAGCCGTCTTTGATCAATCCTGCAGTTTACAATGATTTTTGTATTTATTTATTTTTTTAAACTTGCATGTGCATTAAATGATGGGAAAGATGCCTGTGCTTTTCTCTGACTGGATTCAAACAGTTAAATTTGATTTATCTTGTTCCACCGTTCCACTTCATCATAAAGTTCCTTCGTGTTCCGACCACGTTCAGGGACTTTCCAGATTATCAATCTGGTGTGAGCAAGGTTAATTAAATCATTTAATATTCTTAAAGAGAATGTATGAAAATACTTCAAATTATAATGTTTTATGCTATGTATAAAGAATGAAATTGACAAAAGCGCTGTATGGTAATGGCAAACCAACCAGACATTGTGGTGGTGGATAAACAGCAGAGAAAAGCCATGGTTGATGTGGCAATACCAAGTGATGGCAAAAATAGGAAAAAAAGAACATGAGAAACTGGAGAAATACCATGGGCTCAGAGAAGGTGTGGAAGGTGAAGGAAAAAATGGAGCTCGTGGTCATCAAAGTACTTGGGATAGTGACCCCCAAACTGGAGGAGTGGCCACAGCAGATCTCTAGAAAAACATCTCAACAGACATCTCAGTACAGAAAAGTACAGTGCTGGGAACAGCAAAGACACTTCGCAGAACCCTCAAGGCTCCCTGGCCTCTGGTAGAGAACTTGGAAAATTGATGAAAAGGGATTTGATTTTTAAATAAACTAAATACCTGTCTCTTACAATATTTTCTAGCCTTGTGTAAATGTGTCTTGTTCCTGTTTTAACCATTTGCTATGCACTGTAAGGCCGGAATTATTTTTCTCACACTTTCAGACTGTAAATTATTTCAGTTAGAAAACTAGAAATATCAATGTTAATCTGTACAAATTCTCCTCTGAAACGCCTGAATAATGCATAACAGAGGACCTTTAAATCTGTAGCAGACGAGCCTGTTTCGAGTCGTGTAAGCTTCTGTCATTTCTGTTGTTGGCTGATCTCCTCCGCGCCTGATTGCTGAGATAATTATGCTAATGCTAACTGCTCCGCTAGCTGCGCCGGGTTCACCGTGTCAGCATTCCTCACGTGAACCGCTACACCTTGCAAAATGTCAACCTCCTTTTCTTCTCTATGTCCAAAAGAGATAGAGGTGGATACAGAGGAGAAGTACGCAAAGAAACATGCACGTTCTATTTGCATGCTTGGATGCACACACCCGGCACATATATTAATTAAAGTTCATTGCTTCGGTAATTAGCAGGGCAGGATAATACCAATATGTGACTTATAGCCCCCCCAGGGTCAGCTCTCCCTCCAACTTTAATTGAATGAGCGACATTAAAAACTTGGGAGGTAATTTGGCAAGGTTGACTAAACAGTCGTAAACGACAAAGGAAACACTTGGAGCTCAGGTAAAAGCTGATCCTGATCCATTAAAAGTGTCCTTCCCCTTAAATACCTCCAGGGAGCGACTTTTCCAGACACCAAACACGGGACAAGCCCCGGAAAGGACAGAGCACTTCTCCAACCCTAAGATGAACCTACGTTTCTGTGACACAAGGCATATACTAACTAGAGCAATCTTTGTTCATTCATTATCTTCAACTTATTAAAAAAACAATATTTGCAAAGTGCTGCACACTCAGCAATGTACAAAAGAAACAATAACATCATTGGAGCGATATACAGTAAATAAACATATACAAACAAATACATAAAAGAGGCAGTGAAAGCAGACAGACTTGAGACAATTAAGAAAAAATAAAAAATAATAATAAGTTAAAATAAAAAATAATAATAAGTTAAAGGCCATGCAATAAAAGGGAGTTTTAAGAAGTGATTAAAAAGATGACACTGATGGTGCAAGTCTTACATCCTCAGGCAAAATCTCTCCAAAGCCTGCACCAAAAAGGCTTGATCGTTCCCCACAGAGAAAACAGTCTGGACACGCCCCAGATCAGATGTTTATTAGTAGCTTCACTTGCTAAAAAAAATTGAAATACAACAAATACAAACCTCAACAAAAAATATTGTAATTTGAAACCTTAAAGTTGCATGATGTAACTTTTCTCATCAAAGGTCTGCCACATGCCTCTCTCCCTGGAGATTATTGTGCTTTGACCGGAATTTCCAGATGGTCAAAGTTACTTTAAAATGTTTTGCATTGATCAATGATTCCACACCCAGTGATTGTAAGCTACTTTTGTAGCCACATCCCCCCTGGGGCAGAATGACGGAAGCTAGGTGGCCAATATGCGACATTGGCTCCTCCCAACACCATTCACACACCACATTCACCCCAGACTAGGGTGGAGGAGTTGTGTGACTAGCACACATCTGATTTTTTCAAATCCGACACAAGCCACTTTTGTATGTGGAAATAAATCCGATATGTATCCTGAGAAGTTTGTGAACTAATCAATATAAGGGGTGACAAATCAATTCAGGCAAAACTAGAGGGGTTCGTACTGCAAGCGGGCAGTATGGTCAGTCTGAGAAAAACATCTGATAAAAGACAACATCAGACGTCGCCTCTGACAAAGGCAGTAAATAAACTATTGCTTGTACATCACTGTACAGAAAAGTAAAACTTAATTGAAAAAGAAGACTAAGTACCAGGCCCAGCCCTGATCAGCTTCTGAGATTGGCCATTGACTGAGTGGTATGGCCTAAGCATTCAATCTACCTCTAAGGAGTGGAGCAGAAGATGCAATCAGGCCGTTACCCCTCAGATCCTGGTGAGGATCCATGTTTATCAAAGTAATTTTGAGTAATAAAATCACCCATAAGGAAATACCGCATGTGCATTTAGTGCCATTCTAGGAACAAAAAGTTACATAGTTCACCTTTAATCAGCTAATTCTACCATTGCTCTGAATCTCTTTTTGACTCGCTCTCCTTTAACTACTATAACATCACATGGACACAACCTATCATAAGAAAACACTTAACATACAAACTTAAATTACCTCTACTTTGACATTTACTTCTTGGCTTTTCTGTCCTCCCAGCATGTACCTACTACTGTCTCTGCACTGCCACGTCCTTTACAGTAACTCTGCTTTCTACGCCTTTGTGCTTCTTTAACCTTGAGGTCCCGCTGTGATAATCTCTGCCACTGCCTTCATTACTGTTTATAGACTCACCCGCTCATATTCCGAGACAAGGATCTCGCCAAACACAGAGAGCCAACGCAAATACACTCGCTCAGCCCGGCTGGGAGAAGAGCTATAACATTTAAAAGCCATCTTTGTCTCACTATTGACTTGGATGGCATTAAGCTCATCAGATAGTCCCTGCGCTGAGTGGTGCGTGTGCGCGTAAATGTGTGTGTGTGTTGGCTGTCCTATCCTAACTGGCTAGACGGACACAGCCTCCAGGAATGTCAAACCTCCAGCCTGCATTCTGATGTGGGCACCCGCCGTCTCCGCTCATGTGTCCTCTGTGCTGGTGTGTGAGTGACAGACCCACGGAGCAGGTGCAACGACAAGAGAAGAATCCACTTTTGTCTAATGCACTCGTTTGTGTATAAGGCAAGACACTGCAGGTACAACTCATTTTTAAATAAATAAAATAAAATTGTTGTCACTTTTCTCTCACAACTTACAACTAAAAACATGCCCATCCATCGATTTATATGGGAGATTGTAACTTTGAAGACAGTTTTCTCCAAATGGATTTTTCTCCCATAAAGACATAAAAATCAGTCCTTAAAGTAGCACCCACATACACCAAACTTTACAATCTTAGACTTAACACGATTTTACATTTTATGTGAATTTTTTACATAAAATGTAATTTTTAAATATGAAAAAAATTATAATTACTGTCGCTTTTCCTGGAATGCTCCACAGTATGGCATTAAGCTTTTTTGCCACCACTTTATAATGACTACACCTTGATTAGCCATAACAAGTAACTTCTTAAAAAATATGTACTGCTCGGTGGTGGGGTGGCTAGTACCCATTCCTGCCATGTGAGCAGGCATTTTAAGTTTGAATGTCCTTCCCCAGTCTCATTCCTGTTTCACGCTGCAATGTCCTGACCAATTAAGAAATGTCGTGAAGCAGTATTTGCGCTGTTAACGTGCTAGTTGTTGTTCATCACATAAAACTCACTCAGAAAGTTGAGAAAAACATTTATAAATTGACTGTGGTGATAATTAGGATGCTCAGAATGCATTAGGTGAGGGAGCAATACATGTGGACTGTAGTTTAAAATTATCTGTAAAATGTTTTGAAGGCAGTGAAAATCGGGAGTTTTGATTAAGTAGTTATAAAGCCTGAATCATTCTTAGCAATATATTTGTTCATTCTGTTCATGCTTCATTAAGACATAAATAAGGGTCATTATTATAAAGTGTAACCATTTTTGCAACGAAAACACTTTAATAGTATAAATACATGATGGTAATTTTAATGCCACACGTTAACTATTCCAGGCAAAGCAATAAGATCTCCATGTAGACAAGCAGGCTCACATATAGTGTGCCTTTAACTACTTTGAGACTAGAAGCTACGGCTTTTAGCCACATTTGAATGTCACTGGATGCCACAGCGTTTTGATTGTTCAGATATTTTTTTTACTTTTACTTTTTAACAATTATTTTAAATATTTCAAAATACTATTCAAAGCAAACTGTGAGGGCAAAGGTGTCCAAAAAGCAGTTCTAAATGCCTGAACAATGAATGATATACAGTAGAACCTTTATGTTCATGGTGTTACACCCCTACAGACAGACTTACCTGTATACGTTTAAATATTGGTGACAGTAGCTTGGCACACGATCTGCCCTGCCACTCAGTCCCCCCTCGCTCGCTCGCTCTCCCTCTGTTTCATTAGCACTACTGCACCTCTTTCATCTGCGCTTCCCTGTGCGAAACAAACGCCAGGGTCTCGGAAACTTTTCAATCACACATGCTTTCATCTTTACACTGGAGTTTGGAGTCCTGTAGTCAGTCGGTTGGCTTTGTCTTTGCCCTTTTTTTAAAATCTCACTCAAACATGTTTTTAGAGTGCTTTGGCGTACGAATATTAACTTGAGTGAAAAGTTGGTCAAGTGCAAATCAAAACAAAGGAAAAAAGTCTGAAAATGTTGGTTCTGCTTCTTCAGGTAGTGGTGCAAACAGCGCATATACATATAAAAGAAAACAATAACAGAAAACCATTCAGATCAAGCTATTGTAAATTGCTATATTCATCTATGTGTTATTTGCTGTATGAGTATCCTTCAAACTACATTTATGAATTCAAGAACATTGTAGATTAGCCAATTTGCTACTGAAAATAACATTTTGTACAATTGTTTAAGCTTTATTGAGATCTAATTGATAGACAATTCAAAACATGAGATGCCATTTATTTCCTTCCTCTATGGCTGAAGGTGCATTTATGTCGTGCTTGTAGGATTTGTAATAGCCCAACTTTGTTGAAAAATGGCCGTACACCTCTTTACAAGTTCAATTTAGGAGAAAATTAAGCCTGCTCTTTAAAATGATGGCTGGATAAAAAGACACTATGAAAAATAATTTGAAAGAGATAAAAGACAAGGTAATGACCTAGACGGTGGAGAATGGGGAACACAGCCTCCAGGAAAAAGCATTGAGTTTGGTGTTGCTGGCTGGATTTTCTTCTGACTTGATTATAGAGATTGCAATCACTATTTTATTCTCCAAGTCTGATTGAGAACACGCTCTATCTCCCCCTGCTTTGACAAAACATAATCGAACTCTCACAAAAAAAAATATCCAAGGCAAGTTTTGCCATCTTTGGTACACCATTTAAACCCGAACAAATGGATGTTCCATAAACAAAAACATGTAAAAATTGAGAATAGTGAAGCAAGCCAGTTGGGCGTATATGTATTTAGACACAAAACACCATTTTTTTTCAATGCCCTGACAGCATCCTTGGAGAGATTTAATTTTCCCTCAAGTGGCTGCCTCCAGTCTCTTCATAAACTATGTTGTCGCTTTTGCACAAGGTTTCCCACTCGGAGGATGCGAATCTCTTCAGGCGGAGTTCAAGTGTGTAATCTTCCATGTCTCAAGGTCGGCCTTTGTGAGCACTCTTAAGGGTCTTCATTCAAACAAGCGAGACAAGAAAATTAATCGGAGGCAATGTAAAAAGTGTTGAGGGATGTGCGTGTTGCGTGAGTGGATGTACATGACGGAGTCGCGGCGGGAGGGGCCAGAGAGCTTAGAGGCTGGGGTCCGGGCCCACAGGGATGGAGCACTGGATGAAAGAGGGAGATAAAAGGTGAGCTGGGAAGAGGTGAAGAAAATACTTAGGTTGTGCTCTTGATCCCAGTCAGGTTTAAAAGGGCTCACAAAACGTTTAGGTGCATTTCCAGAGAGATGTATGTGTCATTGTCGCAGTTTGGAATTTTCTCCTCTTGGAAAAACTCAAATTAAAACCTTTTCAGATCACTAATTTTACAAATGCATTGGTAATAAAATATGTTTTTGATAATAATTTGACCATGAAATGTGTATGTACACATGGTGGTATCGGATTGGTATAAAATTTTAAGTAAAAAATTGGGAATTGAACCATAAGTTTTGAACATGATAAGATTTAATTTCAACGACATTTTCCTAAAAGTTGAGGGCTACATTATAAACTTAAATATTTTAGTTATATTTTATGTTAGCTTGTTAGTGATTATAAATGTACATTCCTTTGACTGTTCAGCGATTATGAAAACAGAAGATGGCCAAAGTGCAATACTCTTTTAAAAGCTTGGGACTTGCCTTGCCTACCATTTGTCCTGACGACAGAAAGGAAGTGCCTGGTGCAGTGACTAATAGCAGCTCTGAGGGGTTTCTCTCAACTGGAGGTGAGCTGTATGTGCGGGTATGTCACGGTGCCACACATGTGCCTGCTCCAGATGGCCTCAAAGAGACACAAGCTAATGCCAACATCACAGAGACACACTCGCTCAAAGTGAGGGCCCACCCCTGAGACCCCAGCGCCAAGCGGTTTCAAGCTGGGATCAAAAACATCATGCACAAAAAAGGAGACACAATCGCAAAGAAAGGTGTGCGGCCTTTTACACAGACACAGAATTCTCCTCCCCTACAATAAAGGATCTTTGTGAGCTCATCAAAGCACACACATGCTGGCGGATACACGACACGCACTATCAAGACATTAAATATTTAACCCTTTCAGCCGCTATAAAGAGCCAGCGCCTGTCAACTTAAAAGGAGTCACTCGACTTATACATTAGGAGATTAGAATAGAAGCCATTGTCTCCTTGATAAAATGATTGAAAACAAAGCATATCATGGATGTATTGAGTATACATTATTATTAACCAAGGATAGCTGAAGTTATTTACATTCTAACTGACAAACAATGTCAGACAATGCAAGACACAGAATAGAATATTACCTCAGTTAAGAGTTAACAGTGAAGTCCTTTCGTTGCAGTTTCACCTTACAGTGTTGAGGGGTGTTTTGAGTTTTGAGGATCATGTGGGCAGATTTTAGGGATCGTCCATGACAAAGAGTTGATCATTGGCCACAAAATTCAATTGGGTTCATCCTGGAAAAGGACCATCACAAACCAGTCATGGACTGTATCTCTCTATGCTGAGGTCTGGGACAATGTATATAAAGACTACTTTAATTAGACATTCTGCAAAAAGATTTTGTACATCTTTAACTATGTTGGATACAGAAATCACACCAATCCGATATTCAAACAGTAATAAATATAAAATGGTCATGATAGTGTTTTAGGCCAAAAAAATAGACATTCAGAATGTTTTCGTTAATTTAACTTAAAGAGACACAAATTGAGCTTTTGTGTTTGGGTTTGTATGGAAAAAATGTATATACCAAAATAGAAATTACAACAGTTTACTCAATCAGTTAAAACATGCAGAACTTTATTTTGAGTTACATTTGACTTACTTGGGAATATTAGTTTACTTTATTTTATTTGGGCATGGATTATTTGTATTTATTTATTTTGTTTTGCAGTTTGATGCTTGGTCATATTTAATCATTCATGTATACGTGGAAGGTCAACTCACAGGCCCGAGGTGACAGAGACTCCTTTGTTAGTCGCAGCTTGTCCACTGCACCCGGCTACACGCCCCAAGCAGTTGTGGGGGCAAAAAGTCGGAGAAAGGGCTCAGGGGGTCCATGGAGGAGGACTATCAGTCAGAATCAAAGTATGCCCAGCCTGAACAGTACTAACTGATGTGTTCCATCCCTCCGTCCGCTCGCTGCTCCCCTGTTACTTGGAGCACACGGCTGGTTTCTTCTAATTCCACTAAATGACTTCTCCTTGCGCGCTCTCCCCTCTGTGCTCTGACCAGTGTGTGCGCGACCTTCCTGAACTCGCCCCTCATTTATGGAGATTAGACAAAGTTGGCTTGTGCGTGACTCATCGGCATGCATTAAGAGCAAAAACAAAATAACAGATTTGCCAGACGGCCATCTTAAAGCGCTGGATATAGTCTAAATTAGAGGTAAAAGCGCTCGGGGGTTTTTCCTTCTTTTGTGCGAGATGGTCTGTTTTTCAAAAAGCCGTGTGCAGTGTCCTTTCTGCCCTCTCTAATGGATTTTTGATTTTTCCGCAGCATGCAGCATAATTAGCTCGACTTTCTTTTTTATTAATGACATTTACTCTTTTCTTTATGCCCTCGCTGTTGTTTATTCTTGCTGTAAATTGGCTGGCAAAGAGGTCTTGAGAGTGCAATGACATGTGTGTGGGCGCGCGGCAATGTGCATACTTAGTGCTCATTTATTCTTTGTTTTTTAACTTTCAAATCTACCGTATTGAATTTATGTTTTATATATTTTATGCTATATATTGGTGGATACAAATGCACTTTAGGATAAGCCGTTTACAATGAGTCAGTACACACATAACCGTTTAAGTTCAGAAAATGGAAGGGCGAGAGTGGGAATAGTCCAATGATTTATTTTCAGCTGAAAGATCAGATATTTGTCTTGTCTTGCTTTTGGGGTCAATAAAATATATTTGTTAATAACAATAATCTATAGAAAGCAAGTTGAGTTTAAAGGACATACATTTTGCATTATTACATGCTCTTGTACCTCTGTTTTATCATCTCATATTTTAGAACGTTTTGGACTACAAATGGGACACATGACTTCATATCAGTCAGGCCTTTCCCAGGTCAGGAGGGGAGATAAACAAACTTAGCTCCGTGATGATTTATGAACTTAAAAACAGCCCAGAAGATCTCAGAGTTCTACCCATGATTTTTTTTGGGCTAAGATTTAAACCGGCTTCATCAACATATGTGAATTAAGCTAATTACAAGTCCCTGTAGGTGTTTAATGAGGAAACAATGCAATAAAATGGTTAAAAGTCAAATTCACAAACGTATTTAGTTGTCAGGAAAGTGTTTTGATTCATATTTGTGTACACACTCATTTTTACCTTCATGTCTCTACTATTTCCATTGTAACTCGCTAGTGTGTTTAAAAAGATACATTTCAAGCATGAGGATAAACTGGGACTGACTCTCAGCTAAATATCAGGTCATTTTTCAATATCTAACCGATGCAAATAATAGCACCAATATATTGTCCATCCC
The DNA here is from genome assembly GCF_026437365.1 of Eucyclogobius newberryi. Lineage (NCBI taxonomy): Eukaryota > Metazoa > Chordata > Actinopteri > Gobiiformes > Gobiidae > Eucyclogobius > Eucyclogobius newberryi. The sequence goes on from NW_027315723.1 coordinate 44,972,973, forward strand.
TATTAGGGATGTGTTTTAAAGTTGCAAGACCTTGGAGAAAGTCATGCCTGTACCTTGTGGTGTCCGGTACATGTGTCACCTTTGTGTTGGTGAGGCTCCATGCATTGGCAGTGCATCCGGTGACTATGGCTTCAGTCTGTGTGTGATTCACAGTTACAAGTGTAGAGGTCACCGGACCACACAAAGTCAAGGGCACACCTATTATATATGATGTATAGAATCAGAGTAGAGGGTAGGTATCATGGAGAAGTGATACATAAATATAAGTAAGAGTGCAGTTACTTTGAAATTATATTACTCAAGTAGAAGTACAAAGTAGTTGTCCCAGAAATTACTTAACCCTTCTAGCTCTAAGGGGGATTATTGGGTATTATTTCCTCCACATTTTGTTTTTGTCTTTATGCTTGTAATTCATCACCTTTTATGGTATTATCACAGCCTATCTTCTTTTTAGATTTCAGGATATTTGATATTGTTAAATCATGACTGTACTAAATGTTACAGGAGAAAAAAAATATATAATTAGAAATAAAATATGTATATTTAGTGACAAAACACACAACTTTTTCGACAGTACAAAATATTTTTGGGGGGTTCCAGGGGTTTACAGGTAAAAAGGTCCAGGTTAATAAGAATTAGGCCATATTGTTCTTGCTATTATTTATTTTTGTATATGCACTGTATGTCCCCAAAAAAGACTGACCACAGCACAAAGCCTTCTCCAACACATCTTAAAGACTTGAAGTTTCCTTAGATGTTTTTTCTACTTGATTCCAATAATTTGGACTTTGCCTTGGGTCACTTTCAAAGCATATATCTCAGTCCAGAAAAGTGCAGCAAAGGTACGCTACAGACCCCTCTCCATCTGTATGTGTGGGCAGACCCAGACCCCTCTGTCCTATGGATTCGCAATCCGCGGCAGGTAACGAGCACATGGCCTATGCAGGGGAACTTACAGTACATCCCCTGCCTCTGTTTTTATGCAAAAAAATCTCCCATTCGTATTAAATGAGTCAATTTGTGAGTCAGTTGTATGCAATACGGTGCAGATGAGCCACTGTGTTAAAGGCTTCACTTTGAATGATCCGCTGTGACTTTATGACTTAAAGACAGAGTGGCACTTTGTACCACTTGCTTGTGGGAAGCTAGGCTTATGTAAAAGGACTTTAGTTTCAAAACCATATGTAGAGGATTAATTAAAAACCTGAAAAAAAATCTACAAACTAAGTATGTTGTAAAATAAACAAAATGTGTCTGTTTATAATATTATTATAAACAGACACATTTTGTTTATTCATAGACCTGTCAAGCTGAATGGACAAACACACAGGCTACTATGAACAGCTTTGTCATTGAAGACATCTTAAAGTGTTAACCTCTCATTCAATGTTCAATGCATGCTAATCATAATTAATAAAATAAGTCAAGAATCATTACAATTAACTGAGGGTCTGTTTTTAATTGCAAATAATTGTGCTACAGTTTTCATTTTTGTGCTCGGATTTTATATATATAAAATATATATATATATATATATATATATATATATATATATAGTATTATATTTTTTGGGGTATATATAAAACTAAAATTGGTACATGTATTAAGTGTACATGTAAGCACTGATCTTATATAATAACCATTTTAAGCTCTTTACAGTCCAGAATGTAGTTAATAATGTCAGAAAGATCATTGTGAAATTGATTTAAATGGATTTGCTAAATACTACACTGAAACAATGGACTGCTTGAATAAATGTTTGGCCCTCTATCACTAAGTAATGTACAAATTAATTATAATTGTTATTTTCGCCTAAAGAAAATACATCTACAAGTAATTGCCCTATTGAGTAAATGGCATTAAAACCAGCCATTTGCAATCGTAACACATCTTGCGCTAATTTGCTAATGAAGTGCTCCTCACAGGCAAGAGCTAATGCACCAGTGTCATGCTCCTTATACTTGCACAGCTGCAGAAAAATAAACATTTTTGTTGTTGCTAATGTTTTATGCTCGACCTTCAGTTTAAGAGATCTTCTCAAGACATTTGCACAATTCATACTTCACTCACTGGTGCTGGCAAAAACCAATGCCATAGTTATGATTCCTGCGCTTGAGAAAAAGAGCAAAAATAATTCGAAGTGTGCTCCACAGCGATGTAGGGCTCGATTGAAGCGGTGTAGACTTCTGACGTACAGTAGAATGGAGAATCAATGACATCAAATCCCCCTCTCAAGGAGCAGATGCTGGCTTCCTCTTGACATATGCCCTGACACGAGAGCATGACAAGATGGGAGCAGAAGGAGGGCGCTAAATCCTTACTGACTGCCAGCAGCTTAGGGTGATTTTTTTATACCGCTCAGCATAGTGGTAATGGAAGAACACAAAGCATTACGAGGGAATTTCTATGCTCGAGGCCACAATAGGTTGCGTTCATGGAAATAATTTGATGTCATATTTTCAGATGGATAGTCTTTATAACTCTATGGGAGGTTCGCAGATTTTGAAAGAAATGTCCAAGCTTAAAATGTTGAATTGTTTTGGTTCAGGATTGGTTTCACAAATGTAATTTTTTTGGGGTTTGAAATCCTTTCAACTAATGCTATTGTGAATAGTTCACCACTGCGCCCCCCTTTAATGTACTGTGTGATATAAAAGATTCCTAACACAATTTTATTTTTACAGATGAATTTACATTTTGTTAATGTGTTTTTTCTGTGCCAAAGTATTTTAGTTCCCTTCTCCTTACAGTTGATATTAGGGTGAATGGGGGGTTCACTGGGGTAGCACCTCTGCTGAAGGGCTCCTTGCCCCACACCCGGGTAAACCTCCTTGGTCAGAGGGCCAAGCCAAGTGACAGTAGCGACAGGGCATTGCACTTGCTCCTTGATAAAAAAAACAATTAGAAGAGGAATTGGGACCCACCGTCTTTATCCCAAAGTGAAACACGGCAGTATCAGCTTCAAGCTACGGACGACAACTAATGACGCAACAGTAGTGGAGGCCCACTGCTGAGGTAGTATCCTCTTCAGACCACACGTCTGGGTATTTGGGAGCGTTCTAAGCAAATCAATACAATGTCCATGAAGATAAGCAGAAAACTCTCTACCGGAAAAGTTACTTTAGGCCTGTTTAGACTAGAATGCTTTGGAATTGTCCTGTCATTGGCGTATGTCTCCTGCTCAGTGACTGGATCTGGGTCCAGGGGCTGAGCTCTGTTATATGAGCAACTAGCAGCGCCCAATCATAACTAATGTTTACATTTTTGAGCTTTAACCATGTTCTAAAATTGTTCCTTTATCAAAAATATACCTAGACTGACATTTATTCACACTAGTTCAATGAATCCTGGTTAGAAATTCGAACTCGATTTGTGACGTACCACTGAGAATCTTCTCAGTTTTTTAGTCCATAAATCAGCGGCAGACTCATTCTGTGAATTTCTCTTGTCTAATCATGATCAGTACAACTGCGTCTAGGACTAGGAATGAGAGGCCAATTTTTTTAATATGTATCTTTAAATGTGTATAATCGCCTCACAGCTAGTCCTGTGGGAAACAGCAGAAGAGCAATTTTGTTTGTTATAAAACAAACAAAAGTGTTTGTTTTTTTGCCCATATGTGACCCATATTAACATTTTTTCAGGGCACACATAAGATTTTTTCAAATCCGAAGCAGGCCACTTTAATAAAATCCAATGGAAATTAATCCAATTTGTATCACTTTTAGAATGTGACTTCTTCAATCTGAACGCTCAGGTCCCCAGATCCGACCTGATCGCCATCAATATGCAACATTTCCTGGATAAACGTCACAATTCTGAGTCAAAGCGGAGAGAAATGTCAGTTGAAGAGCGTAAAACTGTCAGTGGAAGAAGGAAGAAGTTTGTGAACTAATCAATATATGGGGTGAGAAATCAATTCAGGCATTTGTGGAGATTGCGAAGGAGTTGGCCAAGTGAGGGATTAAGCGCTCCTGGCTGCAATGCCAGCGGAAATAAAAAGTCTTTGTGCGAAATTCAAAGAAAATAAGAACACCAATAAAAGGAGTGGACGTGGCATGTAACGTGCCTTTTTTACTTGCGTAAACATAATGTTGTGACATTTTGTTCTTTTGTGCGCATGTGGGAAACATCCAGCTGCATTCTGTTCACACCAGACACAAACGGCAGTTGCATTTTTTTGTAATGTGAACGACCACATTAAAAAAATCCGATTCTCACAAAGAATCCGAATTGGGCCTCATACCCTACAGTAGGGGTGCCCACATGTTTTCGGCTCAAGAGCTACTTTTATGGTCAACAAAGTCCGAAGATCTACCTATAGATCTAAATTATTGTATTATTTAGTATTATTTTTATTGTCAGTATTAAACAGGTTTTTATTTTAGTTTAATCATAATTAGGCTATAGAAACACAATGTAGGCTTTCATTAATAGTCTAATATTGTTTATCATATACAAATATGCAATAGAAAAATGGGAAACAAAATCTGCTATTTAACTAGACCATTTAATACAGCTGAGTATTTTGAAAATAAAATATACTGGCCACAACTACGCTAAATGATAGATGGTTGAGCTTAAAGGCGCAATGGACGATTTTTCGTCGATTTGAGAACGCAGGCGGAAGTGCGCATGCGCACTCTCCCGTGCGGACTGATACAACACACACGTGCTTTTGTTTATTAGCGCAACGGAGCGCATCGCATCTCTCGTCTCCTGTAGATTTCTGTCCACTTCTGCGTCAGCTCGTGCGTCGTCTTTCTCCGTCTTCATTTTGCCCCGTACACTGAGGGAACTATATTATGATAGATCCATGCGCTTAGGCACGCGGAAACGTGGGGACGAACCGCACGCGGCTGCAGGTGAGCGGTAGGTGCGTTTTATGATTGATACGTGGCAGGACAAATGATTTATCCACGCCACGAGGAAATATGATAAAAAATCTGCTGAAAAAAATCGGCCATTCCACCTTTAACAAGCACTTCCTCTCTCCTCCTGCTTCTTGCCTCGACTCTCACTCCTCTCTCCTTTGACAGTGTGCGTTACACGCTCCGGCTTGCACTCGTGCTTCGGGTGTCTCGCGCTTCGGGTCTCACGCTGTGTGTCGAGCCCACAGCGGTGTTCTGGCTGAAACTCATGAAAAAGCATGGAAAATAATGCTGATTGTAGCTCTCGGTCCACTCGTGCTGCTGTAGAGCTCTCAATTGTAATGTCAGGCTATAAACTAAAAACAGGCAGGTCTTTGGGATCGACCCTCACTGCTTCTGAGATCGACTGGACGCATTGGGCACCCCTGTCCTACAGTGTGAACGTAGCCCAAAGGTACTCAAAAGCATTATTAAAGGCTAATAACAATACAAATAATTCATAATATGTGTCCTTTAAGAAATCAAATCTCAAGCGTACCTGAATGATAATCATGAGGCTAATCCCAGCAATCCACAAAAAAGACACGTGTCGCTGTGAGACGTGGCTATAGCTAGAGTAAATAAGAAACTACTTGCGGTTTATCTCAAGATAGAGTCAGCGTTTGATGAGATATTTTTTATTTTCTCTTTATATCTGCTTTTTGCCATCCTGTTTTACCTTGAGTCTATGTTCTCTCTTTTACAATAATCTCACGCTAAAGCGCTTCAGGAACCAAAAGCAACCCAGACCATTGTAGAAGCTCTTATGGTCCATTTTGGATCGCTTAAGGTTCACTTAACCGAGTGGAGACACTTTCGATCTGCTCCGAAGTGAACCAGTCGAAACATGGCTATAATGCATGCCCCTTTTTTCCATAATCCATTCAGGTGTGAGGCACATGAAGCAGACTGTACTAAGGATCTGGGGTCATGTTTGAAGCAGCGAAGCGAGAGGGGAAAATGTTTTGCTCGAACAGATGGTTTTAGAGAGAGCCAGATGAAGAAGAGGAGACGGGCCCAGCGGAAACCTTGGCACTTTTGTATTTTCTTATCTTTTTTGTAAATTCAGGTTGATGATGATTTCTAGTTCAGCGCTCGGTATCGGTCGTGGCGTGCTTGTCTTTTTTTGCCAAGTGAAATGGACATTAATGGCAGATATTAATAGCATTTGAATTAATTTCGATAGTTCTCAGGGACACGTGGATGGAAATGTAGGGTCGTGATCCTTATTCACAAGGAGACAGCTTTATGAAAGTTTAGTCCATTCAAAGAAAAATTACAAGAATTTTCTTTCCCGAGGCGCAGGAAGATTATTTTTATTAATAATCTATTTTCCAATGCGTAAACACATAACATAAACTGTACTAACTTGCACACAGTTTTGTACAACGGCTGCAAGGTGAACTCTTTTCATTACACAGAACAAACAGCAATTCTGCATCTCTTGTTAATAAACATAAGATTTTAATTAGCAGCGATTGATAAGCGCTGTCTTAAGGACGAGTTTGTTTGTGAATATGGAGATGTGCGGCGTAAGGAGGTATTATACAGCAATCTTGTGATTTGTGGAGTGTGACGAGGAAAGACACACACACACACCAGTACACACATGCTGGGTTTCCTTGCTTCGGGGGGACTTTACTTTGACTTCCGAGACTGATCCTCACCTTAACTAAAATAACAAATTCAAGTCGAATCATAACTTAGCCTTAATGGAGGTTGTTGACCTGGACTTACCTTAGAAAAGTAAATTGATTGTTCTGTAGAATTTCAAATACACCAGGCAGTGCTAGCATTGCCATAGCATTTAGCCCACAGCTAAAGCTAATTTAATGTAGCTATTTAAAAAAAAAAAAATCCTTCTATCTCTTCAAATCAGATTATTTCCCCTCTAATTTAATTATTAACTTGAATCAGCAATAGGAAAACTGACAAAATGTTAGCATGCGATAATAGTATCTTAATTGAAATACAATATTCTAATGTGCACTTCTAATCTTTAGTTTAATTTCTTATATTTAGTGTATTTAATCTCATATTTTATGCCTCGTATGTAATCTATTGTACCCAATATGCCTCTCACATTCTGTTAATTTGTGTATTACATGTTGTTTGTTGTGTCTATGCATTGTAACTTAAAAAAAAAATCTATTTTAACCCAGATCTGAAAATAGACCATGTTGTTGATCTAATAATAAAGACTTCATGTGATGTGGACCTGTTTTTTGTCCTCATAGGGAGGCAGGAGTGTATACACTGAATTTAGTCCCCACAGTGTGATAAATTCCCGCCCACAGTGAAGATATAAACATTGTTCCAACAGATTAGACGGAGAGTCTAATCATTTTCATTCAAGTTAATTGTTATTTGTGAAATCTGTGGCATATATTACGTTCAGGGGACACAGAGCCAGATCCAGGGCTAATTACATCCAAGGAGTCTCCAACTGAACAAGATGAAGAGAGAGGAACAAGAGAAGAGGACAAAACATATAATTCATCAGAAGGACACCAAATAGACCTGTCACGACACATTTGACCACAAACAACAATACAGCCCCTTACTTGTGTAAAGAAAAGCTTTTACTTATCATTATTGTCCCACGCCTAAAGTATCAAGAAAAGCTCAAATGTGAGTGGACAATATGTGCGCTACAATAAAATAACAGTTATGGTAGTATCACTATTTAACTATGACGGAACAGCTTAAATGCTTAAGCTACAATCTTGTTTGCTAGTGGATATCCGTTGTAGCCGATGATTTCTTTTATTTTTTTGTGATTTATACCGGTTGGTTTATGATCAACGTTTTATACCAAAAAGTCATAGAGTTAAGATCTGGATAGAAAAACATGTAGAGGTCCGAATGAAATTATTTAAAGCAGGTCTATTCAACAAAATTTTCCTGACGGCCAAATTTTCCTGAGGGCCATGACTGCTTTAAAACAGTTTGAGGTTGCACAAAATACATTGCATCTGGAACGTGTTCACTTTTTCCATATTTTCATGTGTTACAGCCTTATTCAAAAATATGATGATAAATAAGATGATAGAAGGTGGTTTGATTTTTTTTAACAATTTTATTAAAACTAAAAAACTAAAAAAGCCCTTGTACATAAGTATTCACAGCCTTTGCTCAATACTTTGTTGAAGTAACTTTCCCACCAAATGTAGCCTCAACAAGTCTTTTTGAGTACAATGCTACAACCTTGGCAAACCAATTTTTGCCAGTTTCTCCGATTCTTCTCAAGCTCCATCAGGTTGAATGGTGAGCGTCGGTTCACCATCCAACCTGTTGTGCCTTTGTTATCCTGGCTGTGAGCTTAGGCTTGTTGTCTTGTTAGAAGATGAACCTTCACCCAAGTCTGAGGTTCAGCGGGCTCTGGAATATGTTTTCATGATGTCTATGTACCTTGCTGCATTAATATTTCTGTTGATCCTGACTAGTCTCCTAGTTCCTGCTGCTAAAAAAATGGATGCCTGATTTCCTCCAGACATGACGCTTGATATTCAAACCAACAAGTTCAATCTTTCTTTCATCAGGGCATTTTGTTTCTCATGGTCTGAGAGTCCTTCAGGTGCATTTTTGCAAACTCCAGGTGGGATCTCATGTGCCTTTTAGGAACTTTTAGGAGTGGCTTCCATCTGACTACTCTACCATACAGGCCTGTTTGGTGGAGTTCTGCAGAGATGGTTTATCTTTTGGAAGGTTCTCAACAGGTTGTCAACAGGTTTAATTATGTGGCAAGATATGGTGAAACTACAACAAATAAACAAACGCTGCTTTAATTCAGTTGTGTGATGTCCAGTTAAAGACCTGCCACTGATTGTTTTTCCCTCTTTTGCAATCCATTTTGGTCTATATTGACAGGTCTGGGACGCACAGGGGCTAGCACCGGTGGGGAACTAACAAGCTTGGATATAGCATTGTTACCCTAATTCTTGCCTGCGTTGTTTTTCTTAGCTATGTTCCCAAAATAAGTGTCCAGTTTCTTCATATGTCTACTCCCACGTAAAAATATCAGGTCTCCCCAGGTGAACTCGCAATAAAGACGGATTATTTCCTTGGGTACGACCACAGTCAGACAGGCACATCTGCACTAAACCGCCATCATCCCGGAAGTCCGAAGACCAGATTTTCAAAGTTCTAAAACAAGAGCATATTTGCTGGACAAGTGACATGTGTCTTTTAATATATGTTCTGTATTTGTAAAGTAGTTTCCTTTTGAAGTTAGTAAGGTCTTCATGCATGCTCAATCCAGAGATATTGAAGAGATTTTCAGTTCATGTTGCACAGGTGGCCCATTCTGAGCATTTTTGACTCTGAGTGAACATGACACCTTGTCCTAAACAGCTGACGTCTTCCACAGACAGAGGAGTGGTGAAAGACACAGATGCTATTAGCTTCACAGATTTTCAGATGCGACAATCGGAGAAGGATCAGAACAGAAGGACAGACGGAGATCCTCAGAGAAAACAGGAGAGATTGTTGGACATACATAATGGATGAGGGATCCTTGGAGAGGCATGTTCCACATTAAAAATGAATGAGACTCAGCTGGAGGGCCAAAGGAGTCGTTTACCTGAGAAAAGATACACCTTAATGAGGACTTTCAAAGATTTTGAAAAAGTGGGCCAGCAAACCTTATGTTCCCAGTAACCAGAACAAATGGAATTAATAAGTCAACAAAGGTTCGTGAGCAAGACCAGGCCTACAACTCAGTTTTCGGATCACACATCTGTGGTCTGTTGCGCAGTGTGCGCTCTGCTGAGAAAGTGATAGCTTCAGACTTACATCTCTGCTTCCATTGTGTTACAGGTACAGAGTGCTTCCTGGAGGATGGGCTGAAACTGCGTGCTGCGTTACTCACGGGCGGGTAGCCCCTGTTCGTCTGCTCATCCGAGGCAAAGGATAGAGACTTTTCTCTTGCTAAAGACTGCAGGAATCAATCAAAAAACTACTTTGGGCACATATATGAGGTACCAATAGCACACTGTAAGAAGGTTAAAATCTCTGAAAAGTCGATTTTGCATGATATTGGACCTTTAAAACTAAACCAAACAATACTATTTACGCATGGTTCACTTTCTCCACTGTTTCCGACTATTTGTACATTTTTGTGTAAATATCTGACAAAGTTTATTTTTCACCGTATTTTATTAGTAAATTCTTAATTTATGCAGGCCATATCTGACTCTGTAGACATTGCTATTATTATTATTATTTTGTTATTCATTGTTTTATGTTGCACCTTAATGCCGAAACAAGTGCCTTTGTTTGCAAACTGTGTGACAATGGCAATATACCTTTTTCTGATTCTGATTCTGACACATCTATACACCAAATGCCTTCGTTTAACAGCCTAACGCTTCAGTCACCACTTTGTTCTCTCAACCCGCCCTCCCTCCACGTGTAATATGCTTCTTTCAGCATTCAGTCTTCTTCGATGAACCAGCTGGGCATATCGCCAAGGGAACACCCGCCCCGAGTTTCTCCTCCCAGCCATCGGTCTGCAGTTTGAGCTGCCATGGATCACCATCTCACATCAATAAATCACATCTTTGTGGTTGTGTGGTCCTTGCTAATTAACTGTAAACTAATCATCAGCTTGAAAAATTAATGTGAATCAACATATTCAAATGTAAAATGCACCCAAATCAGTGCTTGGTTTTTTACCAATTTTGACCAAAAGCAAGAACACTTATTTGAGGAGTAATACTAAAGAAAGTTACCATACGTTAAAATGTTATCACTGTAGCCTACTTGATTTCTCCTGTCTAAAAATTGTGAAAAACAGAACACTTTTCTATGCAGCAGCCCACTTGTTCACATGTATTACTCACTTCCTGACATGGTAAAGCTAACAACTAAAAGTGCACTTCATGGCTTTCAGAGAATAAAACACTGGGTTAGGGTACACACACACACACACACACACACACACACACTTAAAATCAAATGTTTAAGTAGATGTAAGGGGTCACCAACTCAAAACTATAAGTTCTTAAAAATGTTACCATAGAAAAGTGAAACTACAAAATGAGCATGGCACAAAAACAAACATTTCAAAGCAGATTGCTAAAGTCCAATTGAATCCAATCCAAACGTTTGAGCCTGAGTGGAGTTCCGTGCAGAGGGCGAGGCTAACTATCACTTGCACGGTGATATGGATCCAACTCCGTCTCTTTGCACCCATTACTAATGCTAAACACAAAGTTAGCCGCTGCCAGGTCTTGAATGAGATGTAGCGAAAGGAGATGCAGACGTCCTATTGGCCCATGTGTAAACAAACAGGCAACACTTAGCCTAAATGGAGGCCCAATGGTGAATGACTGTCATTTAGCGACAAAGACCTCAGCTTGTCGTCCCCACTTCGCTCTGTCGCTGGCCAATGGTGCTGTGTAATTTCGGACACACAAAACGGAAGCGACACGTGCACGCATACGCACATGAACCAGGATGGCTGTGTAATTACTAGGAGTGAAGCAGCACTAAGAAATAATTACAGAGGCTGTTGTTTTTGTTGTTGTTTTTTTATTCCAACAAATAAAGCAGAACACAAGCAAGATAGAGGGCGAGAGGTGTGTCACGCTTCTCCACAGTGGACATCCAAAAAACAAAACAAGAAGAGTAGGCCAGACTAAAAAGTCTTAAATCAATTATATTTAAACAAATGTCACTAGAGTCCTCAATTACAAAGTTTGGATTAGAGGTTTAGTGAGGTAGCTTCGGGGTTAACCCTGGTTTGTAAAGCTGGGTCACTTAATATTGGGGCAGATATCTATGGTAACAGGCTGTGAACACAGAACCTGCTCCGGACCAGTTTTAGATGGGGATAAAATAAGAACATGACTCATATGAACCAATCAGAGATGTGAATCTAGCTGCTGTGAACCACAATGTAATAAAGTGCTTACAATTTGTTTACATTTTAAACTGAAATATTGATCTAAAACGGCTTGGTAATAGAAACAGGTCCATTGACTTCCTGTTCAAAAAGAAACTTCAAAAGCCCTATTTGAACAGGATTAGTTTTGGCTAAAGACCTTGGGTAAATTGTAATAATGACAATATCTTCTGTGTTTCTAGTCAGTTTGAATTGTGTTTGTAAAAATGTCTGATAACATTTCCCCCAAATTTTCACTACTATAATTCAGCAAACTCAGAAGCCTTCAGGTAAATTAAGTCTCGTGTGAATGCTCATGTTTGTTTTTAGTCCATTCTTGAAGCTTTCTTTATATTGATTCAAAATGTCTCCATGTCAATTTTACGTTTATGTCCAAATGTAACCTAGAATAATGTTACTAATTCAATGGAACCTTTTCCCACAAATAAAAAGTAAAAAACTTTCGAAAACGTTTTTTCTTTGAAAAGTTTGGACCGAGCGGCTGTGTCAGCATGAACGGGTTGTCATTCTGACACTGATCGTAAAAACGCGATAAAGAACAGGGTTAATAGCTTGTAAAAGCTCATTTTACATAACATGTCTCTTTTAATGTCATACTGTGGAACATTCTAGGCAAATCAATAACATCTCCATGGAGACTAGCAGGTGGCAGACACAACACCAGCAAAGTCACTAGTGCAGCTTTAAGAAAGTATACGTTAAGTTAACTAATATACAAAGAAAGATTCTGCTCTGAAAAAGCAACTAATGTGCATTCTTAAATTAATCACAGATGTTTAAAACATCAGCATGAAACTCTATTATCTTTACAGCAAAGATGCACCAGAAAAGATGCATAGTGGACTTTTAAAGGACACATATTATGCCAAATGGACCTTTTCTCTCTTTTAACCATGTTCGAACATTCTTCCCTCACCCAAAACATACCTGGAGTTGCATTTAGCTTCATCCGCACTTGTTTGATGAATCCTGTTAAATAAGTCCCTAACCCTCTACCTCAAATCCTTCTGCCTCAAATCATGTTCATTACAACTGCATGCTTACATTGGCATGTCAGGGACAAGCTAGATTTGCTTTCATTTGACATAAATAACTCCTCCATAACCACCAATCTGGAGAGGAGCAAAACATTTTACTTTTAAGTGGCCAACTTGTAAACCAAACAGCAGGTGTGCACAAGCGTTACAGGAAATTTCACTTTCTCTCCTTTAATACCTCCTATACTACTCTCTTCCTCCGCATTCTACTCTGTGCTTCCTCATACTGTCTCTCTATTTACCACAAACGGCCGCAGTGAATCGTCGAGGGCCAAACCGCTCACCTGTGCTCAAGCCAAATGGAGTGTGAGGTTTTAGCAGCGCCATGATTGTAGGGTACGGCCGCTGAGGGAAACAAATACGGGGTTTGTATATGTGCGATCAGGCAGCAGGTGGTCCAGTAGGCATGGAGCCTTCTGCCTGCCAACATTGGCGGACAAAGCCTCACAAACTTTAAATTTCATATAATGTTTTTAAACCTGTCCACGAGTTTTAGCATTGGAGCGAAGACTGAAACTAATCCAAGAATTCCATGTGTTTCAGAATATAGATATAATATTAATATTTTAAAATATATGCTTTATTTTTTTCTTAACTTTAAATTAAGAAAAGAAAAGCACAGCCATGACTCCTCACACATGCAACGCCACAAACATATACCGCCGAGCACATCCCCATCTTTTTCTCTCTCCTTCTTCTGTCTTGTTCATTTTATCTGTATATTAATGTGTATTGTACGTGTTGTCCCCCCCTGTCTGTAAATACCCCCCCCCCTTTTTTTATTATGTTCAGCGTCTTTGGGTCACTGAAAAGCGCTATATAAATAAAAGTTATTATTATTATTATTAATGTTACCCTTTATTTACTTGAAAGTAATTCTTGAGTCAAGTTGGCACCTATTTGCCAAACTACTGTAATAAATATTTGTCCAAACAGCTGCTTAAATTCCTTAAAGTTGCTTGACTTGAAGATGCATATTTCTGGCCCTATCTCTGTGTGCGAGATTTAGACGACAGCAGCAGACAGAGGACTAGATAAAAGTGTCAGATGAATGCTGCGTTCAGGTACCTTTGTTGTACTGGAGTGCGTGGTGCGTTGGAGAGTCTTTGTTGGGCACATGAAGCATTCACTGGTCCTGGGGAATCACAGCTTGGCACTGCTTTGCCTCTGCACCACTTTCATTTGAGGCCTTTATGCGTCTTTATTCTCGTTCCCACTCGGAGTTTTGACGTTTTTATCTCACTTTAGAAACTATGTTGGATTCATTTCAGATTTTAGACATATTGTGCTTAACAATGCTATTTCAAGTATTAACAAAAATAAAGTGTAAACTTATCACAATCAGAAATGGTTATATTATATATTTGTATATATAATTATACAGATACAGACAAATGTCGAACTAACCAGACATTGTGGTGGTGAATAAACAGCAGAGGAAAGCCGTTGATACCGGCTATATATAGTTTGACCACCACGCACAGCTTGGGCTCTGAAACCTAACTCATCAAGAGGGGTTGGATGATCCACTTCTCTAGCGTTGCCCACGGGGGGAGGCAGAGGCAGCAGGCTGGTGTGGGTTTGCTCATGGCCCCACAGCTCAAACGCCACGTGTTGGAGTTCACCCCACTGTCCCTGCGTCTTCGGGTTGTGGACATGTCTCACTGTTGTATTAGCCTATGGGCCAAACAGCAATGCAGAATACCCGGCCTTATAAGGGTCCGTTGTTCTACTCGGGGCCTTCCACTCCACACAGTCTGTCTGGTCTCTGTATGACTGGAGCAGACCTGTTCCCAGTGCATGTTGGACTCTGCCAGGGCTGCCTTTTGTCACTGTTTCTGTTCAATGTTTTTATTGACAGAATTTCTAGGCACAGTCAGGGGTCGGAGGGTGTCTGTTTTAGGGACCACAGGATCTCATCTCTGCTGTTTGCAGGTGATGTTGTCTGGATGGCCCCATCAAACTTGGACTGGGACAGTTTGCAGCAGAGAGTGAAGCGGCTGGGATGAAAATCGGCACCTCAAAATAGGCATGAGATGAGTTCAAGTATCTCAGGGTCTTTTTTCTCTGTTTTTTGTTTTGCAGTGCACATTAATTGAAACCAAGAAAGCAAATCAAATTAAAAATAACAAATAATTATTTTCCCCAGTATTAAAGTCTAAATATAGCTTTGCAGAGAGTCTTGGAGTAATGCTAAACACATTTACTTGAGCTTGACTGCATTGGCCCCAGGCCCTTACCTCGCCAAGTTAAAGGGGACGAACACCGAGGCAAAATTCTGTCGCTCAATTCCAATTAGAGGAGAGGAGAAAGGGACATTTTGATAGATTATCGTTAGCCGCAGTGATGTGATGACACGCTTTTGCATGCCTTGCTCTCTCCTTGTAAAGTCCTTTTGTAGCAGCTCTTATCAATGTATGTTAAAGTGAACCAGGTCCACTGAAAATACTGTGTTTACAGGGGTTGAAATAAGGCAAAATCCAGAGCAAAATGTAAACAAGGTCTTAAGATTTTAGAATATTCCTGAATTTGAGAAGTGGCTCACCGACCAACCTGAAGGTTGTCGGTTTGATCCCTGTTTGGGCTGGTACATACTGTTGATGTATCCTAAGGAAAGAAACTTGACTTCACCTGAGAATGTGGTGTGGGAGTGGAGACAGTGGTCTGAGATGCTGATGCTACAGATTGGCAACTTCACTTCCATCAGTCATCATCTGTTCCTTTACTATGAAAATCAAATATTTTGCCACTCTTTCATGTTAACATCTACTGCATTTGTCGCTTCATGTATAAAGTATGTACATATGTCAAATATTTACTGTGATAAAATGTGAATATATGAGTATATTTCTGTGATGTATTTTATCTGCATAATAGTGATATTTTATCTGCATCATTAGTCTAAGAGAAGAACGGGTGTGTGACAGCATTTGTTTGTGAAGGGGTCGTAAAGATGGGCCAAAGGATGTTTACCCTAGGGGGGGGTGATAACCCAGAGGAGTCTGGGTAATGTTTACCCAAGGCTTGATCTCTACGGAAAAATACCAAGTGCCTTGATGTGAGGCTGACCAATGAGAAATGTGACCCGCCTATTCCAGAATATCTAATAAAACCAACCAGCATGGGAAAAAACGAGGTGAGACGCGGGGGTGAGACGCAGGAGGGTCAGCCAGGCTCCTTACAACGGCCTGGCTGACACAGTCCCCGCGTTTTCTCCCATGCATGCCACACAAATGTCTGATGTTTCTGTGTCGTTTCATATTCTAAGTTGAATTGTGTTCTCAATGTGTTAAGGAATAGCATCGGTGTATGTCTCCATCCCAGGACATTTTCTGGTCCTATCGAGCCGGACGACCAGCTGCCCTTCGCGGAGATTGACGGGTGAATCGGTGAAGTCTGTGCACAGCTGAAAGAAGTCCACTTTTCCCGTGGCCGCCCATCGCACCTCAGTCTCCGCGAGGAGAGCACGTCGTTTCGAAGCAGCAGGAGAACACAGGCGACGAAGAAGGTCAGACAAAAATTTTGTGTGTGAAAAAGAGTTAGCCATAAAACGTTTTTATGCATTAGTTTGATATTTACTGGAAAAATATTGTAGACTTATGGACGAGATAAGTTTCTCACATAAGCAAGGCAGTTAGGTATTACTGAGGAAATACCCAGTTTCATATTACTGAGGAAATATTGTAGGCTTATGGACGAGATAAGTTTCTCACATAAGCAAGGCAGTTGGGTATTACTGAGGAAATACCCAGTTCAATATTACTGAGGAAATATGAGTGAATGTAAGCGCTGTGCACGAGCGAAGTAAGTAAGAGAGTGTGAATGTGTGAATGAGGATTAATAAGTGATTAACTAACACTAAGTGTGAATCACAATTAATCATACAAGGGTCACAAGGCGTTATTCTGAGAGATCTAAAATTTGCAGTCACGGGTGAATCTTAAACACCACGTTTATGTCCGGAGGAATCTAATAAGGAATTTTCTCTAGAAGCTTGACATTGACCGTGACTGTAAAGCAAGTAGCATTTCTCTCAGACGACCGAGGCCACATAATGCCAGAATTATCACCCCAAACTGTAAAAAGACAAAGGAAAAGTCATAAGAGGATTTTGGAGGGAGACTTCCGGTGTGCTCAGATGACGTGGCAGAGAGGGGGAGATAAGGGGGGTCAACAAGGCAGGAGAATTGGGGGAAAGCAGCTCAGAGGACGCTCTGAACTGATGAAATAAGTAAAACTAAACTCAGCTGGTTTTAAATTTTAGTATTTCAACAAATTTGGGTTTTTTGTTTGATTGACAACAGTCAATTATAAAGATTTTATTAAACTTGATAAGAGATGAAGATGAATTCAGATTTTCATAGATGGCCAATTTTTTGGGGAATGTGATCACAGACAGGACACTTCCTGTCCCCGACATAGAAGACAAAAGTCGTGTTTTTTGAGTGTACAGAACAAACCTACGTTTTGTTTTGTTTTGTTTTATTTTTGGACTTGACGAAAATTATCTTTTTGGACTTAATGCATGTGTTTTTAAATTTAGGATCAAATGCAGGCACAGGCCTGGAAGTGATAATGTGGGCAAATGAGTGACTACTGATGTTTTTGGACATAGGAGTAGAATGAGTAGTAAGTAAAGTGATAGTAAAAGTTATATCAGTAACTTATTTATATGTATTATCATGAGGAAACCTCGTATTGCATGTAGACGTAAGTGAGGGAATAAGTTAAATAGTGACGTCCAATGCCCTCCCAGGAAAGACATGAATGTGTCATTAACTAGGGCAATTGATGCAGAAGTGGGGGGACATGGGAGGATATGGGTCATAAAGATAGTCAGAGATAAGGGGCTATTGACTGGCAAAGACTCTGGAGGAGTGTAATGCAGAAGAATAAATTTTATGAGACCCGCAGATTACCTGAAGATAGTGAAAACTAAACAGGGGGATGGGTAATCAATACATGAGTTTAGAAGCAGAATGACAGGGATATTTTAAAGATAACTAACTGGAATCCCAGGGGATGCAGCGTCTGATACTTATATCAGCAGCAAAGAGAAAGTAAAAGCAGGTTTAGAAATTTGGAAATGGGTGTTTCCTCCGTTGCGAGAGGAAGACAGAGAGAGAGACAAGGGGAAAAAAGGGTTGATACAAAATGATGTGCCTTATAACCAAGGGGAAGGTTTAGGATCGTTTTGATTTGTTAATACACATATAGACTTGCTAGAACAAACTAATACACAATGTTTGTAAAGCACCACATGAGCAGGTGTGAGAGATTGAGTTTGAATCTCACCTGAAGCACATATAGAAGATTAGCACATATTACATTAGATGTGTGACTTTATGCAGGCCACACAAACAGAGGAGATGTGAAATTATTAATTATGTGAAGAATTCTAAGTTGTGAACTGACCCTTATGGCCAGCTCAACGGGGGAATTATTGAGACAATTATTATTGTTTGATGTATTTGTATTGCACACACACACACACACATACGCGCGCACACGTGGAGACACATACACGTGGAGACCAAACATTTAGAGTTTGAAACATTTAGAGTTTGAAACATTTGGAGTTTGAAACAAATGGTGGTAAAACAGATAGGTTAGGGCAGTGTCGGATAACAGACACATAGACGGATTACAGACACACAGGGTGGGAGCCCAGCGCCGTGTAAGGGGGGGCTCAGCCAGGGATGTGACCGCTGAACTGTGAAAGGTCAAGAGGTGACATTGCGGAGTGGAGTGACAGACGCAATTCCATCTCTTCCTTGATTACATCTTGGATTAGTGAACGTTGTAAACTATCTGGATTATTGAATTTTGTTTAAATGTAGAATTGTGTAGAAGTTTGAGAAATGGGCAAAGCCATTTATCAAATGGAGGGATGTACGTGTAAACAAATATTCCGAATCAATAATTACTAAAAAAAAATTGTAAACAAGAAAACTGTTTGAAATACACTGAATTGTCGAAAAGACTTTGTTTATCACCACAGCAGAACGTGTTGGAGATGTGGTGTTTACAGAGACGGAGCCAAGTGGACAGCCAGTGGACGGAGCCACACCGTGTCGTCCTCACACCGACCATTGGAGGGACGAGAACATGGGTGCTCTCATGGGAAAGTGAGAGAAATGTCTGGACAACACAGCGGCAGATCCATAACATCGCAGACGCAGGACTTCGTTTGTATGAGTTTTGTCCAGAGTCTACGGTAGAGTACGATACTCTGCTACGATGAACGAGAGCCAGAGGCTACGGTGCGCAGAGTACCATACTCTGTGGAAAAAGAATCAACAGTTATCATCATCACAAGCGATGACGGTAATATGGGTGCTGAACACCTGTATTATACAATCGGGACAATCGGGACAATCGATCAACATACACAACTGTGTATACTGGTTAATGGAATATAGAGGGAAGAAAATAAGTGATCAACATGAAAGGTTGTGAAATGCATGATGTGTAATAATGTACAATGTATAATTGACATGACAGAAGCTGAAGAAACACAATGGCATATTATACAGCCACAGTTGTTTGCACTAACTAAGAGAGTTTTTTATCTGCTACAACATAACTACATGTAATGTGCTTTCCGCTTGTACTTCTATATTTCCCATCACACCGCACCAAATTATAGACAAGATAAATTGTCTGTTTGTCAAATTACAGAGATTAACCAATCTGACTCAAAATTTAGGACAGTAATGCTGTAGACATGTTGTGGGCCGAGAGAAAAGAAGTGTGTTCAATGTTGAGAAATGTGCATAAACTTTTTGTGTGTAAAAGTGTCATTTTAACACCAATATGAAAGACATGTTGAAAACTGAAAAGAATAATGTGTTTGGCATATGATACAGTAGACTAATGCTTTGATAAACAGGAGGGAAATGTGATAAAATGTGAATATATGAGTATATTTCTGTGATGTATTTTATCTGCATAATAGTGATATTTTATCTGCATCATTAGTCTAAGAGAAGAACGGGTGTGTGACAGCATTTGTTTGTGAAGGGGTCGTAAAGATGGGCCAAAGGATGTTTACCCTAGGGGGGGGTGATAACCCAGAGGAGTCTGGGTAATGTTTACCCAAGGCTTGATCTCTACGGAAAAATACCAAGTGCCTTGATGTGAGGCTGACCAATGAGAAATGTGACCCGCCTATTCCAGAATATCTAATAAAACCAACCAGCATGGGAAAAAACGAGGTGAGACGCGGGGGTGAGACGCAGGAGGGTCAGCCAGGCTCCTTACAACGGCCTGGCTGACACAGTCCCCGCGTTTTCTCCCATGCATGCCACACAAATGTCTGATGTTTCTGTGTCGTTTCATATTCTAAGTTGAATTGTGTTCTCAATGTGTTAAGGAATAGCATCGGCGTATGTCTAATTCCATGACATTTACCCAGAGTTAATTTATTCTTCAGATGTTCACACCTACTCAACAATACACAGCAGATATGATGTTTCCCTTTTAGCCAAAGGGCCGTCCTTCTTGAGTAAGATCTATCCACATTTGATTCTTTAGAAAGACAACTGAAATAAATGTTTAATGAATTTACATGAATATTATAGGGAGGGTGGACTTGTACGATCCGATGCTTTTTTAATGTTTGCATTAAACAATTTTAATATCAGCACATAAAAATAACATAAAATGCAAAATTTGAAAACATGATAAAAAGTACCAAGATCCTGTGTCTCAAATCAGAAGCGTGACAGCCTGCTGCTTCTGACAGGTTGACCGAATACCATTGAAGGACAAATTTCTCGGCACAATGAAATCTGCTTATACAATTTATCAGTAAATTAATTCATAAATAGTCTAAAAGTGCTTGGATTAAATAACGTTAATCTTTTGCTTGTTGAACAAAGGTGTCCAGGGCATATTGTAACGTGCCAAAGGCTATCATGCTAAAACCCAACTGCCCACTCTGTTTGCAGTGGATGCGGGTCAGTGAACCGCTCTCAAAATGTCCTCAAAAACACATTCAAATCTGCTTAGAACAAGTTTGTCTTTACTCTTTCACCGCAATTCCATCCTTTGTTTACTTACATTATTTGAGCAAGGATTTTTCTGCTGCATACATACCCTGTTGTGTTATCTTTTTTTTGTTTGGCTCAGCTACAAAGCATTAATGAAAGCATTTTGAGCAAACATGTTCATTTTTTAGTATTGCATAGGGATCTGAAGGATTGACAATGTCGCAGAAGCTCAGGCCAAAGCGCTTGGGCCACCTCGTCTTTCCATTCTTTCTTTTTTGCTTTCACATTTGTTGTGATAAATTAACGCCAGCCGTACATGCTTGCTAGCTGGAGCCTCTCTGATAGCATTGTTAGCCTCTTCACCTCTCCTCACTCCAGTGCACACACCGGCCCTGTGCAACCTAACCCCCCTCCGCCCACCTCCACCCCCCGCTGCCAGGAAGCCAACTCTGGGGCCAGAGCCGAGTCTTCAGTTGCAGGGATCTGAGCCAAGCAGAAGAGCTGGGGCCCGCCTGATCGGACCAGGCCAGGCTGCCCTTCAGAAGGAGCTTGACGGCTGGGCACAACATCAGGGCAGGAGTGAGTGGTTGGGGTGCTTCAGGAGGGGGGGTGCTTGAGGTCTCGGCAGTGGTAATGGCAGGGCTCAGATTAAGACCTTCTCTTGAGTGGATACAAAAGATGGGATGCGTCAGAGGCAGGGAAGCATGAATAAAAACATGAGCAGTGTGTTGCTCCATAGGGGCCATAAAAGCAAAATTATAAATTGAAGTAGGAAAAATGAAGATGGGGAAAAAGCAAACTAATAAGTGAAAGGTCAGTTGCATTAGTAGTTTGCAATATATTTTTGATAAATATTTGTATAAATGATTAACACGTTATAGGTGTTTCACTTCTAGTTATGACAAGAAAAAAATTATGCATTTACTTTTGAAATAAGTAAATAACAAACTATAACCCAACTGCACATTGTGTAACAACCTGTAATAACACACAACTTATGATATGTTACACACTGTGTAACATTCTGTAGTAACATACAACAATATGTAATGCTGTGTGTAAAAACTTGTAATAACATGCATCCTAAATGCGTAAAACCATGTAATAATATATTACCAAAATGTAATGCACTGTGTAATAATCTAGTTCAAAAGTCAAAGGAAATACATTGTGTAACAACATGTAATAACTTACAACCCAAATGCAATGCAATAAAAGGTAAGGTAAGGTAAGATAACTTTATTTGTACCCAAGGGTAGATTTAGTTGCAGGTAAAAAAGAGTGGGCTGCTCACACACACATAGACAACATTAATGACATTGACAGAAAACGGACGGTGACATAACAGAGACGACTAGTGCTCCAGACATAGAGACATGGATAACAAGTATACAAACAGTTATTAGTGTCAGAATACAGCGGATAAAATACAGAGTAAAGGCCATCATAGATACAAAAAAAAAAAAACTAGTCCAGAATAAATAAATAAATAGATTAAGAAGGCTGTGCAGTCTGGCTATTTAGTATTTTAATAGCTGAGGGAACAAAACTGCCCCTGTATCTCTTAGTTTTGCATAGAGGCATTATGTACCTGCGGCCGGATGGAAGAAGCTGAAATTCACCATTTAGTGGATGGGATCCGTCTTCTAAGATGGACCCAACTAGCCACTCTAGCTGTCTAGAGAGGAGGGATTCTGGGTTCAGCTGTGGCTCTCCAATCAGCCTACTAGCCCACCTCACAATTTGGTTGAGGGAGTCTTATTTTTTAGGGGTAGGTTGCTGAACCAAGACACCAGGCTGAAGGAGATGACCGATTCAATAAAGCAGCGGTAGAACATGGTGAGCATGGTCTACCGCTGTAATGTAATGTAATAATTTATAGTTACATATGACTCAAATGTAATGCAGTGTGTAACAATATATAACCCTAAATCCAAAATTGCAATCATATGCTATTACGGGTTGAAATACCATGTGTTACATTATACTTTAGGTTAGGTACAATGTATTTTTTCCCCTTTTTGATTGACACTACTTCCCCTGTAAGTAGCACATTTATGATTTTTTTGAAATATATATTATTGTTTGTTTTTGTGACTCACTTAGTGAGTAAATTATCTGGATATTTTGCCTGTCTAATTACATTCACCTCAAAAACATAAAGAAAACAAACTTATTCTTACTTTTATTTGGAATTTTGTTACTTTACCTCTACTTAAGTAATTGAGTAATTTTGAAGTAACAGTACCATTTTTGCCTATACCACCTCTGACCGGCACTGCATTTTGGCTCAGATACCTTGTAATCTGCTTCAATAAGACTTGTTTAGCTCCTCTCCTCTCCTCTATATGGTACTTGTGCTGTGGACTCTACGTGCACGCCGCATACATGTGCACGAGACCCTGGAACCCTCCTCTGCGCTGAGAGCTTTTAGCTGTTCTTTGCTAATGTGCTGAATAATGGCGTCTTCTTGATGGAGGGAGCAGAAAGGAGGAAGAGAGGAGAAGAGGAGAGGGAGACAGGAGTCCAGAGGAAGCAGAGCACCAAAAGCTGCGCCATTACTTGATCATTATCCCTCACTGCGGCATACGGAGGCAGGTAATCATGAGATACATTTACTATAGTGGACAAATAGTACTTTTAAGGGTACTTTTACTTGAGTAGTATCTTAAAACCTAGAAACAAACAGACAAGCCTACATCAAGATTAAACTGGAATCAAACAAAAACAAATGGGAAAGTAGGTTTGTAAGTGACGAAAGATGTATGATGACATTTGTGTTAATACATGCTAAATAGATTACTTTAATGCAATACTGCGGAAAACTTCAGGCACAGCTTTAACATCTCCATGTAGTTTAACTTTCACCTGCAGAAAAGTTACAAGGTGTTTGGTCCTGCTTTGTGCCCAGTTTAGTCCTGACTCGGTTTGGTCCTGTTTTGGTCCTGGTTTAGCCCTGGTCTAATCCAGGTTTATTTCTGGGTTTAGTCACAGCTCCAAATTTAGTTTCTTTCTCTTCTAAAATCTTAATGTTGACTTTGTGTGAATATTTGTGTGCAAGTAAGAGTAGCCGATAACCTTCCAATTCACTGACTGAACTCCTCCTGACTCCAAATCTCAAAATGACCATGCTTTCCAGATACTTACAGCCTAATGAGCAGCACAAATCTAAACGTACACAACGTTTAATGGAGGGCAGGGGGGCAGAGTGAAGATGGTAAGAGGTTGCAGGTGGAACACGCAATGTCAGTAGAAATAATTGTCTAAGATGCAATGAGATTGTGGTATCCCATGGAAACCAATGGACACAAAGCTTTTATTTGACTTGTGGTATAAACCCTTTAAATTCCCATGTCATCAGAATTGTCAAAATTCCGTAATTGAAGCAATTGGAATATATTGGTTGTTTTCAGATCCTAGATGAAAATAGGGGCCAAGTACCAGATTTTTCTATTACATTGGACTTAACCATGACATAACCAAAAGATAATTGACACATTTTTAACCTAATCATTTTGATTTGTGGCTAAACCCTAAAATTCACTATACTACAACAAGAATCTGCATTTACAATTATTCATTTGAGTTGTCCCCTATCTTTATTGAATATTGTTGCCCAATAGATTTATAGGCTATAGGGCTATAGGCAATCTTGCTTTTCTATCTATAAGTATGGTACATACTATTGTATTACTATTGCCTCAAAATTGTATTTGGGTTTCATAAAATGTATAATTGGTGGTTTAGTATTAGACAATTATTGTGGTGTAAACATTTGTATTTGTCCAGTAAACCTTAAATATCAGGATTTTGACAATGATAAATGCTTCCTTTTAAAAAACAATACAGTAAAATCCAATTTTAACTGTGTTTAAAGCAGGGTCTGATACAGCGCTTTTAAGTTTAAAATGTTGTAATGTTCTAAGGTTGATCCCAGGTTCTCCAAATCACATTATGTTCCACTTCACTTTTGCCTCCATTCCATTCCAAGATTTAGAATGAACAAGGTTTAGAATGACATTTAGAAAACATTTAAAGGGTCTGTTTTTGTACCGACACAAAGGCGTGAATGTTGTCCATTGAACTTCAAGCCATAATTTTGTCAATAAGACAGGTTTGTGGAGCCAGGCTGGCTCCACAAACCTGTCACAAAAAGGCATTTGAGGAGCATCTGGATCCACAGGTCATCAATTTGCCTGTTCCAACCGCGGTGGGAAAGTGGGAGAAGAAGAAGGAAAAGCAATGAACAAATTGCCAGTGAAATTAAATATTAATATTGTTTGATAGAAAAAAATAGTCAGAAGCAGAGGATAGAGGCATACTTCCCCCAGCATAGTTGCTCCTAGGGCAGCGTAGCCTGGAAACTGTAGGTTTTTATGTCTGTTCCTAACTGGCCTGACCATAAGAGATTTCAAAAAGGAACATTTTAAGCCTGGTCTTAAATGAAGAGACTGTGTCTGCCTCTTTAACATGGACAGGGAGCTGACTCCTGACACCAATTCTCAGAAAGAACAGGATATTTGACCTTATTTACTCACCACACACTGCAAGTATTTTCCAATTTTCCAGAAATCCAATCTCCCAAATCTGGCACATTGATGAATAGATATATTTAGTCACAGAGGGTATGAGCATAACGTCTAATGTTAAAAACAAATAAATCATGTCATCAATCACTTCAAATTAACAGAAATGTATCATTATGTGACCACAACCCGAACTTGCATACCCCATGCTGGTGGCTCCATCTCTCGTACTCCTCTGTTCTCTGTGTTTTGCATCTTCCTTAGAAGAACCTCTGCTTCTCATGGTGTTGTGAGCACATGTAAAAGTCACCAGAGGAGTCGCTGGGAGAGAGAACCCATGTCTCAGCTTTCTCCCCCTGAGCTCCACACAGATGTGGTGGAACCTTTGCCGTTGTTGACGAACTTTGTATGGAATGTCAGAGCAAAGAAGACGCGCTTGCCTCTGTTCTGCAGGTCTCCTTTTAAAACCCTTTAACACCTTCCTTCACACGATCATTGGTTTGCCCAGACGATGTGCTCTTTCGACTGTGATGGGAGGGACTTCATCTCCATAGCCATCAAGGAGCTCAGGAATAATCTTCTCCAAAAATCTTTCTGTATCCTTTCCTTCTTCTCCTTCTTCTACGCCCACAAGCCTCAGGTTAGGCCGAAGGGATCAGGACTCCAAATCCAGGAACTTATTTTTCATGTTATTTTTCTCCGACTCTAGCATTGTCACCCTGGACCACAGCGCCTCAATCAGTAAGGGCCGACCCTTACTGTCTGCAGATTGTCCGTATTATCGGAAACACGCTGTTCGACTTCGCCCATGGGTGCTCCAGCTTCAGTTTCAGCTCAGCGACTACTGCAGCAGATACGGCCGGAGCAAAGGCTGCTATCATTTCCGCTCTGAGATACACCATATCATGCTGCTTTTGTGTCTTATTTTAGACATCATGAGAAATAACTGATGATTAGTTATATTCTCTCCCGCTTCTGATGCAACGAAATCACAAGAATCTCCATCTAGGCAGGCGGGATCCCGCGTCTCCGGCGGGTAGCGACTGCGTTTCTCCCCGTCAATTTTGCTAATCACGTTAGCCATGTTAGCCCCGTTAGCTTCGTTAGCTTGTGCTGCAAGCTGTTTTCCAATGGGGCCGTGGGCCATCAGCATTGTTTGCTTTGGTCTCGTAGTGTTAAGAGACTTGTGTCTTCCATGTTTACTCATCTTTTGTTCTTCCTTTTTGGAATTAGGTGGTTTAAAGACAAGTTTTGCAGTGGCGTTGAGGTGTGCGTTAGCTCAAAGCACCACCATGACTGGAAGTTATCATTCTCAATGACTTAATTGAAACTATTTGTTCATTATGAATTAAGTATTTGTTCATGCTTTACTAAGGTGTAGTTATTATAATGTGTTGCTGTAGTAATTTATCAGAATGAAATGGGAAATTACTAGTTAACACAATAATAGCTATAACTACACTGTTAACAGCCTTAATAAACTAGGAACAAAGACTGTATTCATAATGACCCAAAAGTCGGGCTTAGCAATTAGTAACTACAATATTTAATAACAAATACATACATAATAAAGTCTACAAAAATCTAGATAAGTAACAGTGCATGTAGAATTTCATCCAGCTGCTCTTGATTTTTCAGGTTCCATTACCATGGGTTTACAAATTAAGGGAAATTCGGACTGTTGCCATAGCAATTAACAATTTAAAAACTAAATATTTGCCTATATATTTTAAATTAGAAAAGTCCTCAAGTTTCATCTATAAACACGAAGCTGGAAAATGTTGTGTGTTAGCATTCAAATGAACAGTAAACGAGTTCTATGGACTATGAATATTAGCTGTGTAGGGTTGCAAAGTGATTAATTACAAATACTCATGTTCAAGTAATCAAGTAAAGTTTTTGGAGGTAATTACTTGTACTTGAAATTGAGTCTAATTAGAGCAATTTAATGGTAATTATAAGATACTTAATACTGCCTAATTCAGTGTTTAACTGTTAAAGTAATCAAGCTTCGAAAGCTTGAATGTATTTCTTTAATTTGTTACATACATATACTTTTTCCTTTTTCAACATTTTAATTGCAGTATGGTACCGGTACTTGAAATTGAGTATGGTCAACATGGGTAAAGTAGGATTTTCATGTTTGATCCTTTATATTTTTTAATCCATGCACTTCTATAATTCACAATATGCTATAACAATACATTTTGTTATGCCTATAACTTTTTCAAGTTAATTTAATTTCTACCAAATGTTAAAATAATAGCTCGTGATGCCTGGTGGTCGAGTGGTTAAGGCACAGCACACGTATGCCGGGCTCCAGGTGCAGCCGGCCGTAGTGTCGTGAGTTTGAACCTGACTCTGAATATTTACTGCATGTCCTCCCTTATCTCTTATCCCCCATTTCACAATACTCTCCTACGGGGTACCAACGGGCAAAAAATCTTTAAAAAAATCATAATTATAAAATAAAATACTAGGTCATATTTATTAAGAACACTTGCCAACTTGCAAAAATATCATCTAAATTAGTCATTTTCTTTTTTTTCTTCTTTTTTTATTGATACAACATTTTTTTTTTATTTTGCCACTGTTCCACTTATATGGCTCAGTATGTCAGCTGCTGTTTCTTTAGATTATTATGATATTTCACCAATGACAAGTAAAAAATTATGTATAAAGAATTCATTCATGATTCACTAAGAACACTTTTTGGAACAGGATCAGCTCAGATAACAGCTGCCCTAAGGCAGACTGGCAAAGATGTGGCTGCCTCAGGTGCACAGCCTAGTGGTCAGTGAAATAAAACGCGTATCTTTAAGAGCTTTATCTAACTCTGAGGTGAACACATAACACCCTGGAGATTTATTATTTTTCAGTCTTTTAATTGCACTTTCAATTTTAATAACACTTATTTCAGCACCTACCTTTCTGTTTTGTCTTGCCAAAGGACACAATGACCCTGACAGTTGTGTTCAACTTCCAAATGTTATGTTATGGATGAACAGATTTACAACAAACTCTCCCAATATTCCAGCACACAACTCAAATGTGTAACATAACATGTGGATGTATACATATCTTTATATTGGTTTGAAATCACACAATTAAAACGTGTCCTCCAGCATCACACACAGTCATCACACTTCAGTCTAATAATAAATGCACGTGTTGATTTTGTGTTTTTAGTATTTTCACTATGAAATGTGAAAATATTTGTGGTATCACACTAACATGTGTTTGAAAAGGAATGCCAACTCCTCTTTGAAATATTTCTGACATTGTCTTTCTCTAATGTAAAACAAGACTTTTTCATTTCCTCTATACTAAAAAAAAAGGCTCAAATTCAACGCTTCATTTTTAGCAATGTCACTGTAGACTACTTGAGCACAAATGTTCCGTAGTGCTTTCGCCGCTGCCATGCTATTGCCATGATGCTCCACCAAACCCTTCAAACGATTCAGCCCATTCACTGCTCTCATAACGTGCGCGTATGTATGTCGTAATGCGCGGACACTATTCACCAACAGCGGGATGTTTTGCATGGCACAGGTCACGGGTCACTAACACGCGTGTCACTTCGCCGTGCCTGCCTCTCCTTCCGCCCTCCCGCGTCCGTGCGTGTGTGCGCGTCGCTTGCAAAGACCCGCGCCTCCCCATAATCATCGAGCATGAGGAGAGGAAACACACACACACAGTGGTCCAACATCACTGCTCACAAGTCGTATTTTCCTCTCTCATAAACAGACGTAATTTCCTATTTAATAAAACGTATATACCTTGATCAATTCATCGTCCCGTTTCTTTATAAAATGGTTTTCAAATTATTCCATTCTCATCTTCGATTTGACAAATTCACCACATCCAAATTGGGATTAAGCCAGAACCTAGACCTGGACTAGACCAGGAATAAACGATTACAACAGGACAAAACCAATTCCACATCCAGATTGAAATAGGCTCGATTTAGGACCAAAGAACCACAAGTTTGTCGCATTCTGACTTGGAGACTCGGCCCAAAGACGAAAGTTTGCGTCGGCACGGATATCAAATTCCACGAGGATGTACCGTGCGTAAAGATGGCAAACACTCCTTCTTGTCCTTGGAAACAGGTGGAAACATGCATGAAAGAGAAGGTATACATTCAAAAATAATAATTGTGGGTTTTAGAATAAAAGGCCTGTTGCCACTTTCGCTCAACAATCTAAAATCTCTTCCGAAAGTTCGGTATATTTTATAGATATTGTCGTAGGAGAAATTATTTTTAATAATATCGATTTATAATTTTGAAAACGAGACAAGCTTGCACAACGTTTTCCAAAATGACAATGTTTATCAATTCGTTTCCAATCGCGTACAATTGTTGCCGCGCGCGCAATGAAATGCTCATCATTTTAACTCGGGCTCAGATTTATTACTGACAACAATAGCAGTGTTCTCAGCCGAATTTGGATGACCTTGTTTCACAAACAGAAAGAGAACGGTGCCTCATGTTTGTTTGTTTTTGTGCGTGTTTTTGTGTGTATTTGTTTTTATTAGTTTTTTATCTTAATAACTTTCAATAACACATGCGCTGTATTTATAGGACAAATCGTGTGTTATTTCCTAAAGCGGCCTGTGAGTGCGATAGTGTGGTAACAGAGGGTGCAGGCATTCGTACCCGGAGATGGATGGATGGCACACACTTTACCCAAACTACCGCCGGACACAGCAACAACATGTACTTTTTTTGACGCGTTTAGTCGAGTCAAGGGGAGTTATCGTGCGCGGAAAAGTCTTTATTGAACAACAGAATTGTCGCCTTCTTGACTCTTATTTTTTCTTTTTCAAACCGGTCTCTTGATGTCGCGTAATGGGCAGCACACACGCGACATTGAGCGCACGTGAGACCATAGCATTAACATGTGTTAAATGCAATAAATAAGAAAAAAATGGTGTATGAAAATGCATGAGTTCATTCATTCATTCAATCAATCTTGTTGACATTAGTCAGTGTCAAATGGAGATTCACAAAAAATGTTCTAAACGATTTTCAGAACATGGACACCGACGACGTAAAATCGAATAGTGCATAATTGTACTGACTAATAATACATACAATTACGTTAACATTCTAAAGCCATAATGATAAAAGTGATGTGAAACACGTGGGTTCCACATGGAATTTCCTGCTTCTTTTTATTAGATATAAATAATACATAGCAAACTAGTAAATTAAGGTTTCACCATAAGAAAATAATAATACTAATAATAAATAAAAGTCAGGGAGAGGCACAGAGCTGCGCGTGTCGGAGTGCGCGCAGTCCGTGCGGAGGTACACTTCACTGTCTTGAAGTTCAGCGAGTGTTCTGAGGCGCGACGCGGTGTCCGAACGGTCCGTGCCACATATTGCGCGTAGAGCCACCGCTCTCTCCTGTGCGCTCTCTCCTGTGCGCTCTAGCAAGGCTTGCTTCAAGGCTCCTTATAAACGCGCTCCGTCGTAGCCGGCTCCTTCCTTATTGGTCAGGTGGAGCGATGACGCAGCGTCTTCACGTATCCTTCACGCGCTCTCTTGTTGTTTCTTCTCAGAGTCTTGCCGTCAGTCGTAGAGAGAACGCAGCTCCGAGGCGAGTGCGCACACATAACTGTCGGACCGAACAGAGTACTGACACTAAACATACTCATCCCGGAGGAGCGCTCTCTCTCACCGAACACGCACACACGCGCACGCACGCACGCAAGGACACGCGGTGTGCGCCTCTACTTCCCTGCAGCAAAGTCCGCACAGATCAGTCTCCTGTGCGCGCTGTTTCTTCGAAGGAGCTGCTCCGAGGAATCAGAGCAACCAGACTAATCAAGACAAGAGGAACCAGAGAAACCAGAAGAACCAGAGGAACCAGAGGAACCAGAGAAACCAGAGGAATCAGAGGAACCAGGGGAACAAGTAAGTGGCAACTTTAATCTGCGGCCACGATTAGAGCGCTTTGAAAGTGCGTGTGAGATGTGGCCGTGACACCCAGAACGTGTCAGTGAAACAGAACTTCCACAGCCGGTCCCGGTCCCGTGTGGACCCGAAGCACAGCTTCAGTTCGGCTCTTTCTATAAACACAATGTGTTTAGCGGGAAGTTTGCTCTGAATTTGCTCTGAGTTGATAAAGTTTGACTTAAACGTGAAGTAGTTTGATTTTTTGGCTCGTTGTTGATGGCTTATGTTTATTATAAATAACTGCTCTTGTTTCGCTGGTCTTTGAGCGGCTGTATTCAGGCATTTGCTTGGAGGGACTTTATGTATGTTTCTGTCACTCGTGTGTGGTGTCACTAGTGCTTGAAAAAAATAGACAGTGTATAGTCTACAGTAAACTACACACATTCTACACTAGCTCAACGCCATTTAATACTTTTTCTGATCAAACAGCGTGAGCCTGCTCCGTCCCGCGGCAGTGTGCGTAATCCGGTCCGAGCGCACGGCACGGCAAACGAGTCAAACCATGATGACACATTTGGAAACTGGGGGATAATAAACAAATACGAATCCAACCTAGTTACTTTTACTACGACTGCTTTCAGTTTTAGATTTGACTGTGTTTGCTCATATTTGTAGTTCACATGGACACGCTCAGTTCATGAATTATATACATCAGACTGGAACAGGGCAAAAGCCTGAGGAGTTTGCGCGTTTCCCTTATTGCCCTTTATGATACATCCGCTCCTAAACATACACTGGTCTGTGTGCGGGGAGCGCACAGTTAGAACACTACCGGGTTCCGGGCTCCGGGCTCCGGGATCCGGGATCCGGGCTCGGTCGCTGTGTGGACCGACACAGTTCAGCTCTCAGCGGGCGCTTTCAGACCTCTCCAACAGCCTCATTGCGTCATCACGAAAGCAAACCAAAAAGAGCTCCTCTACACTGCTGTTGTGCATAGCATGAGTTTGTCAAACATTTTCATTAATCTATGATCTGATGCAAAACAGATGCAAACTAAAGTCTGCTGCATTTGCGTGTCCGAGCACAGACGCAAATCCCTCTCGACATTAACACCTTTTCTCTTGAGCTGTTATTTCAATTTCTTTGGATTAGATTGAATAGCACAGATTGTTCTCTCCACAGTGAAGTGAAACCCGGTTAGGCCTTTGTGGAATCCGACTACAGACGCACAGAAAGCGCACCGCGGTCTAACTGTGAGGACGGAAACGCGTTCTCTCCGGAATTCAGTCACATTTTCTAAAACTGTAACAGGCGTGACTATCAAAATATAACAATGTTATGTTATTTATTGCCCTAAAGTGTGATTGTGAACTTGTGAATTTGTCAAGGAATTGGATTTAATCCAAGAGAGAAACTTTATGGAAATTAATAATTGAAAGGAGGAGCAGGACTCAACCAATACAAAACCAGCACTAGCACTAAACTAGGATGAAAACTTGGATGGACAGACTGTGTATGTCACCAGGACTTCACAGAACTAAACATGGACCATAGACGCCGTTCAAGACTGAACCAGGAATACAGCAGCACAAGTAAAACTGGACTGAACCGGAATTAAACCTGGACTGAACAGGGACAATGGTTTTAAGACAGGCGAGATAGTATGTACATGTGCTCAGGAATCAGGACCAGGAATCCAGGAATACAAAACCAGTCCAAAACCAGGACTGTCAGGGTTGGGTTAAAGTCAAACGACTGTTTTTTTCTTCTCGTTATGTAAAATTTTGTCTGAAAGTTTCAAAACAATCCTCATCTATTATTTTCATCATAATCATGACTCTGTGCCTCTGCTGTGATCCAGGACACCCAGAGCCTTAACTGTGTACAAAGACCCAGTGGAGCCTGGTTGTGCACAAGGACCCGGTGGAGCCCATGTAGCTGCCCTGCGGGATGCCTGATCATGACAGCGGCCTCTTGAGCGGACAGACCAAGCGCAGACGAGTGGACATTGGCGTGAAGAGGAGCATCTACAGTCACGGCAGAAACTCTTTAGACGGCATGAACCAGTCACACGGCGCAGAGCACGACGGCGACTGTTCATTGGTCAGCCACGGCCACAGTAACTCCAACGGTGACAGCGAGAAATCCAATGTGCTTAGAAAGCTGCTGAAGAGGGCCAACTCCTATGAAGAAGCCATGATGCCCTTCCCCGGGGCCACCATCATCTCCCAGCTCCTTAAGAGTAACATGGCCAAGAACAGTGGCAGTGACTCCGGCTTCCAGGTGCAACACACGCACACACACGCCTGTACGCGCGCCATACACACGCACTTTATACACATGCGCGCACACACACGCACACACACACACACACACACACACACACACACACACACACGCACACACACACAAACACACACACACACACACACACACAAACACACGACAATCCACATGAAAAATGTAGTGAAATCTTTTTGAACAGACATGTTGACTCAATCTCTCTCTCCTGACCTTTGACCTCAGGGCAGTGGGGCCTTGTCCAGTGGAGGCTCAGAGATCCAGGGAGAGGACGGCTGCAGTAACTCTTCTCGGGACAGGGACAGCCCGTCGTCCTGCCTGTCCCCAGGGCCCACTCTGCCCCCAGCCTCCTCCTCTGCCTTCGGACGTCCTCCACCTGTCTCACTCCTCAACTCACATGGCCCATCTCAGCTGTCCCTGTCCTCCTTCGACCTAGACCGGCTGTCGGACGAGCACCTGCGAGCCAAGCGTGCCCGTGTTGAGAACATAATTCGCGGCATGAGCCACTCCCCATTAGTCCGGCCCAGCACCGGCGACCCTAGCAGAGATGACAGTGGCAGCTCCGTACACAGGGACCCCCACCACGGCTCCTCTCTGCTGGGCTCTCCTGGCTCACGAGGTGGTGTCAGCGCGGAGGTGTACCGAGAGAACAAGAGAAAGCAGCGGCTGCCCCAGCAGCAGCACAGCTTCACTCAGCTAGTGTGCTCCAGGCAGGAGCAGAGGCAGGAGGAGAGGAGGCAGCTCCGGCTGCAGCTGGAGGACATGCAGGTCAGAACCTTTCACACAAAACACTCTGCTTTATGGCTTACACTAAAATAATAAAAGCTACTTCATTCTAACATATTGTTTGGCACCTTTCAGAAACAGCTGCGGCAGCTGCAGGAGAAGTTCTACCAGATCTATGACTCTGAGACTGAAGAGGACGAAGACACAGGAGATGGAACAGAGCGGGGAGCAGACAGGGAGGAGGATGGAAACATCTCTGAGGACAGTATCCGCTCAGATGGGCTGGAGGACAGACACAGGGACAGCCACAGAGACAGAGGGCGCCGAGAAGACCTCTCTGAGCTGGATCCCGGCCTGTTCCTGGACAGGGCCCGGGCCCTGCTGCGAGAGCAGGCTCTGCTGGATGGAGAGCTGGAGGAGGATAGGGAGGACAGGAGCAGGCTGAAGAGGAGAGGGCCTGAGGGGAGGCACCTGGCAGAGACCCTGAAGCAGGAGCTGAACTGTGCTGTGTCACAGGTGGTAGACACTGTGGTGAAAGGCTTCTCCTCCCCAAAGCAGAGCAGTGTGCAGGGCTGTCACAGCAGCACACCGGCTGCAGCTTCCTCTTCCAACTCCTCCTCCTCCTGCCCTCCCCCCTTCAACCCCCTCCCCTCCCTCACGCCAGACTCCAGGTTTGGAGGAGGTGCTCTGGGCCTCAGTCTGAACAGTGACAGTAGTCCCACCCCAAACTTCCACTCATCCAATCAAAGGGTGCACTGTTTTGGAGATGTGCTGGTACCCAGCCCGCTGGACTCTTTTAGCGGCCTTAGCAGACTCACTGTGCCCACAAATGACCAGACAGAAGCCCTTCCTCTGGTGGTGCGCAAGAGTTGTCCAGAGAGCAGTGAGCACACCCTTCCTCCCCCTCCTCCCCCTCACCACCACTCTCTGCACCCCTCCCCCCTCACTGCATCTTTGGGCTTCAGCCCTCCATCCTTTCGACATCCATTCCCTCTGCCCCTGATGGGCTATCCTTTCCAAGGGCCGCTGGGGTCACATGGGACTGGCCCGGGCTATCATCATGGGCCCAAAGACCACCACCGGGTCTCGCCTGACTCCCTGGACATGAGCCGGGAAACCATAAGTCTGAGGACCAAGATGAACCTGGGTCTGAGTCACCATCAGCACAGGCAGAGCTCTCCTCACCATCACCCAGATGCCCTGTCACTGTCCCTCATCAAGTCTGAATGTGGAGATCTGCAGGACATGGCCGACATCTCGCCCTACTCCAGTTCCACTGTATCCTTCACACACAATGACACTGTACATCTGCTGTATTCAGATGTGCTTCTATCAGTGAGTTAAGAGTACCTAATCTCGGAGCTGGCAGCAACGAGTTAGTGACCATCTTAAATATCATTCATTAGCATTCAGTGCCTGGCGCGGTGGCCCTTGTTTCCTGTCTAAGTGGCAGATGAAAGGGCCGCTGGCTGTGGTCGCGGGGTGCACATGAAACGCCCTGCCCGGGCTCTTTTAAGTGTGCAGCAGGTTGTGGCTCCTCCGCTCTCACTCTGAGCTGCTAGTCTCTCTTTCATCACACACTTTGTACATAAATGCTCAAAGCAAATCATATTTGGGTGTATGTTTGCAGAGGTCTTCTGACTCGAGCCAGTCAGTCACTACAATGCCTATCTCTGTGCCATAAAACATATGGGATTAGGATATCGATATCGATATGATATGATTTTCTGTTTTTATACTAAAAGGTATTAAAACAACATAAACATGTATGACTGAAACAAAACACAGTTCCAGCTATGTTTTTGATCAGGAAACAAAAAAGTGAATAGCAGCATATAGGTTTTAGTCGCTACCTTCATGCCAGGTTCTCAGCAGTTGTGTGTGTCCATGTCTTTTAGATTTTTTTTGTTTCGGCGTGTGTTTACAGCCAGGTGTTTTGAGGCACTTGTTAGCCTTGTCTTGCCTCTCCTAACCTTCACTCACACTCACTGAAGAACAAGGTACAGACAAAATCAGACTTTGAACCACATAAACAAACTCCTGCAGCTGCCACGAGAACGCAATCACAGTGTCACCTTCAAAGACCGTTTCAGACCTCGCTTTAATTAATAAACAGGAAAATCTGACACGCCGTTTGATCCCTTCGTGTCTTTCATAAGGCCCGTCCCATTCAAACAGGGGGGCAGTCATCTTTGAAAGTGGACATTAGGATTTCAAAGATATTTCCACACTTCAATGTAGTCTTTGGAGTGCTTTGTACGCAAAAATGTAAGCTAGTTCTTTTGTGTTAAAAGGAATTTTTAGTTGTCGATAAATAACAACAAAATTGAAGAATGCCATCCTTTCATTGCTTTACAAATGAAAGTATTGCTCATCAGTGGGAATAACAGAACACAAATTATAATTTAATTTGTAAAAATGTTTGTGTTTGAAAGCGTTTAGATGGTCAAAATATTTATTGCCATGACACTAAATAGACAAAATGTTTCTTCATTAGATGTGTCATTTCAAAACTTCAATTGATTTCTCCACTTTATTTTGTAGTTAATTTTCAGTACAGCGTGAAATAGGAATGAGACTGGGGAATGCCATGCAGCAAATTGTCCCCCCTATACCTGTACGACTGGCCTCATTTTCAAGTCAAGTTGTTATTTTATAGATTATAAACATAACTTGGAAAGTCACAAAAGTAATATTTAGTACATGCGCACCCTTCATACATAAGGCCCCCGACCAGACCTTGCTCAGCTTCCAATAGGGCATTGACGTGTTAACGTGTTATGGCCAGTAACCTAGCATTAATAGCGTAGTAGTAGTAGTAGTAGTTGTAGTAGTAGAAGTAGTGTTAGTAGTAGTAGTAGTAGTAGTAGTAGAAGTAGTGTTAGTAGTAGTAGTAGTAGTAGTAGTAGAAGTAGTGTTAGTAGTAGTAGTAGTAGTAGTAGTAGTAGAAGTAGTGTTAGTAGTAGTAGTAGTAGTAGTAGTAGTAGTAGTAGAAGTAGTGTTAGTAGTAGTAGTAGTAGTAGTAGTAGTAGAAGTAGTGTTAGTAGTAGTAGTAGTAGTAGAAGTAGTGTTAGTAGTAGTAGTAGTAGTAGTAGTAGTAGTAGAAGTAGTGTTAGTAGTAGTAGTAGTAGTAGTAGTAGTAGTAGTAGAAGTAGTGTTAGTAGTAGTAGGGAGCCTAGTTGTAGTAATTGTAGAAATAGATCAGCAATAAGTAGCCTGGTAACCTAGCAGTAATAGTAGTTGTAGTAATAGTAGTTGTAGTACTAGTAATAGTAGTAGTAGTAGTAATAGAGTAGTCGTAGTAGTATGTAGTTTAACGCCGCTCTAACCTACCTGTTGGCGCTCACTCAGCTTGGGGCATGTTAAATCTTTTGTATTGTACTAGGTAGGTGGTCCCTCCCCCCTCCAGCCCTCCCCCACCATTTCTCTCTTATACAAACACACACACCTGGCAGCAAGGTCAAGTTACATCCGATACTGTATGGACCCAAGCGCTATCTGAGCAAACACGACCTTAAAAGTACTTAGACAAACATCGTCCAAAAGCACCCTGTTTAGCTCGATCGTTATTATGCATTATGCTTCAGCCGCTGACGGAGAAAACAGGGTTAGCAAGCAGGTTGGCATTAATGTTAACAAGCCAATGGTATTGTTGTCCGAAGCTTTGACGTCTATTCTACTAAAATACATAATGGATTGCTAGTTGTGTTTTAGCTAGAAACAGAGTCTTGCTAAAACTATTTTCCATTCCTTTGGCCACTTCAGATAGATTTTGTTTATCATATCCAACTATTAGCTGCTTTGTCAAAACATATCACCATTATTGTAAATCTGAAATAGTAAAAGAAAAATATTCCTAGATTTTGCAAACATATTTTTTCTGTTTGTCTCGTCACTCTAGCTTGTTTCATTTTCTTTGTCATGACTATTACTGCTTCGCCCAAACATAATGTCATAATTATTAATTCAACATAGTGGAGCAAAAATTGTCTTATGAATGCAATATATTGTACGTGTGAGTCCTCTTTAATAAACTGGCGGTTTTGGCTAGTCCTCTTATCTCCCGGGGTTAGCATGTGTGGCGTCGGCGCGCTAATTGACCTTGTAGGGGGTTCCATTGATTGCCTCATCTTCTCTGATAGATTATGGGGTTGTTAATGTGGTGGCGAAATGGCAGGCGCGTGGCAGAGCACAGCTGTTGTCGAAACACACACACACACACACACACACACACACATACCCATAAGGCACACACACGGGGCAGAACGGCACACTGGGTAGCCTCAATTAAGATGTTGGTTTGCTGAGGCGGCGGGGACACAGAGGTTTTTTTGGCCGCAAAGAGGGAGAGGAGACCGGGAGTTGATCCAAAGCCAGCAGGTGCTTTGGTTGTTTGCTTTAGTGACTGAATGCGCTCAGTCACAAACCACTCGCTCTTTGTCAAAATGTATAATACTTGTGTTTAGCTAATGCGGCATGTGTAGACATTGTTGGGAAGAATACTATGAAATGTATTTAATTACAGTATATAATACTGAATAATTGCATCATGTATTTTGAAACCTATTCTGTTACTTGGTCCAATCAGAGTACTTTATTACTATACTTTCTCATTGAGTTACATTGTATTATAGTGTAAAAAACAAGACAGGATTAACCACTTTATATTTGTAGTACTGTTTGTTATGCATTTTTAAAAATCTCTGATTAGAGAATGAAACATCACATTATTCCCTCTAATTACATGACCAAATACTGTGATACATATATTTTTGGGTTTTATCAAAGGAACTGTATTCTGAACACCACCATACAGTTACTCTAAAGTTGTATTCTGAATACCTATATTCGGCACATGTTTTTTGTTTCTTCAAACACTGTACAGACTTAATTCACATACACAAGTTGCCACATAAGTGCAGAAAATGTAGAGAGAAAATAACTGCTCAAAACTCCAGCATATTGAAAGTCGGTTGGATGAGAACCATGTGGAAACAAACCCAGACAAACGTTTCACTGTCATGGTTCAACATCAGAGGTAGAGAAGTGGGCAGGGCAAACAATCATTCTGAAACATGTTCTCATGGTTCCAAAAAGTAAACACCCTTTAAATGGTGTGGAAGGGACTCAGATGGTACAGACATGTTCTTGTAATTACAAGGTTGGCAATTCCAATCTAACCAGTCCACTCTTGAGCAAGACACTTTGCTCAACGTGCGTAGAGTAAGTGAATGAAGAATGTTATGGAACGTGCTTTGGGTATTTAGACATGTGCCATGTTCAAGGCCTATTAAATTCAAGGCCGAAGCTCTAACATTACCGACTAACTTTATAGAACTAAACATAATGTACAGTATATATGACAAATGTGTTTGTTATGTTGGGTCTAAATATCTTAATTGTGTATTGTAAATTACTAATTTATGTATATTTTAATGTATTTATTTATGTGTTGGTAAATGGTAATATCATGAGGAAACCTCTAAAAATCAGTTCAACAAACAGGCATTTATATTGTGTTTTCTGTTCGTTTTAGGTTCTGTCGTAGATGCGTAGTA
Source organism: Eucyclogobius newberryi (assembly GCF_026437365.1). Taxonomy (NCBI): domain Eukaryota; kingdom Metazoa; phylum Chordata; class Actinopteri; order Gobiiformes; family Gobiidae; genus Eucyclogobius; species Eucyclogobius newberryi. The sequence continues at coordinate 45,012,837 of NW_027315723.1, forward strand.
GGGAGTCTTCCTGACAAAGTTTTAAAAACCAAGAGTCTCAGAACTGCTTAAGAGTGAAAATTACTTTTGGAGGGAAGTCAAAACATCCTGATCACTCCTGGATGAAGGGATTCCTCTGACTTTAGATCTGGTTGCCAATTGGATTATTGGTTTAAGTAATAAAACTAATATTTTAGAAATTGTCACTGAAAAGATAGCAAAAGCTAATCTTCCCTGGGCCAATTTAAGAACACAATTGATGGGGGGCTTTTTAATTTCCAGATCTAAAATCACTCAAATGCTTGATTGTCCCACTTTACTCGATGTCCCACTTTAACTGAATTCACCCTATTTTATTTGCTTTGTAATGACTCCACCGTTGAGGCCCTTAACCACGCACCAGATTCAGGAGGGCCTCTCTCCCAACCACCTGAAGAAGGCCAAGCTGATGTTCTTCTACACACGTTACCCCTCGTCCAACATGCTAAAGATGTTCTTCGGCGACGTCAAGGTAAGCTTCCTCTTTGTGCTGTTACGTCTGTACATGTTTAAGCCTCTCATCACGCCGCTCACCCACCATCTACGCCCTCTTCACCTGCCATTACCGGCCCCTTTGTTTTCATGTGAAGTGGAATTGGTGCGTTTGAATGTCGGTGATCAAGCGTTCTGGTGTAGCTTCAGAACAATGAAGGGGTACATTTGAACACACGCTGCATACACCTACACCGCATACACCGCTAGGAAAATGCATCAATATAACAGATTCACCATTATCTAAACTTCTATTTACATTAATTAAACAGAGCTAATTATTGCCATTATAGCCTATTGTCTTGCTGAGGGTGGCATGCTGTTTTACCTGTATGTGTATTCATTATTTAAAATCTACTAATTTGTGCTATTTTGAAGCGTGTTTACATGTTTTCAAAGGGGAAAGTAATGCAATTTTCTACACCAACTTCTACTAATAAATAGTATATTTATCATATATATATATATATATATATATATATATATATATATATATATATATATATATATATATATATATATATACATACATATAAGTATGACCTGCAGGCATTTCTAGCCTGTCTGTGGACATAGTAGCAGTGTGTGTGTGTGTGTGTGTGTGTGTGTGTGTGTGTGTGTGTGCAGTATCAGCGGAGGAGAGAAGAGAAAAACAGACCTGTACTCATCAACCTTAGGAACAGTTAGGAATCCATAAATATGTTTTACTCCACACAAGGTTTTGTCACTTTAGATTTTTTTTAAATGAGCAGCAGTGGAAATAATGCAAACGCACAAGTTTCCATAGCAAAGTGCAACGTGTTTCTCAAAAAAAATATATACATTTTTTGCAAGTGCAACGTAAAACATGTGTCTTATTAGGAGTTTTAGGCTGAAATGTTGTCTGAGGGTGAGACCTGGTGTGAGGCTGCAGCTCATAGACAGTAAGATGTGGAGCCAGGCAGCAGAGTTGGAGCGCCACATTTGATATGACCTGAAGCATGACAGAAACAAAAAGTGTAGCTGTTAACAATTAGATAATGACATATTACTGTGTTGATGTGTCGGAGAAAATGAATCATAATAGTCCATATTTATATATTCTTACAATTGTATGGCTGGTGAAAATGTAATGTGTGAAACAAAAATACTCCCTGTTTACAAGAATTGACATGTTACGTGCAGGCGCAAAGTGTCTTTACGCCTGCACGTAAAGACACTTTACGCCTTGCACGTAAAGACACTTTCAGCATAATATTTAGGATCGGCCTAATAATGCAATTACAAATAATTGTATACATTGCACTTGGGCAAATTTAAAGTGTTTTTGATGAAAACTGGGGGAGGAAAGTACAATGGTCAACACATGGTTTAGAGTGGAGCCATAATTAAATTTGATGTGATTTATTATTTCTTGGCCTCATGTAAATTGATTTTTGAGGTGGTGCCACTGAGGCATCTTTAAATATAATTTTTATCGCAGCATTTTTTTTGCAATTTAAATTTTTTGGAGGGTAAAATTATTAAGAAATAATAATACCTTACCTACCTCAAAACAGAGACTTTTATCTTATTGAAAATCCTGTGACCAATGACAGCAGGAGCAGATGGAGCAGAGTTGTAAACAGGTAGCGGCCATCTTCTCCTCCATTGGATTGAATTACACTTGTTTTTTATTCATTCTCCTTCCCCGTTTTTTTTTTTTTTTTTTTTACAATATTTACGACTATTTTGTGTTGTTGTTTTTGATTGTTAGCCATGCGAGCCGAGAGCGCAGATGGGGGCCGCAGTCTGTCACGTCTTTGTAGCATAATTAGAGTGAGTGGCCTTAATCGGCGCGGGGTGGAGGGGTGGAAGGTTCAACGCCCACTTTTCCTCTCACTGCACCCCCCCTCCTCCCTCGGCTCACCCAAACACTGCACGGCCCCCGCGTTTAGCTCCCTGCTTCCAGCTTAATGCACTTTTACTCTCTCTGAGGCTGGCAGTCACCGCTAAAGAGGCCATATTCACTCATTTACAGTAACACTTGGGATTAAATGTGGCAGAATTGTAATGCTGGAAAAGTAAAATAGTTGTATTACACACGTTGCATGAAGACAAAATGTTTATTATAGTGGACACTGTTTTTAAAATAAAGATATTTCGACTTACATATGAGGGATTATCCCTTCTGTGCCTGAACTGTCTGAAAAAATACTACACATGTTTAGACCGCATTACATTATTTTAAACCAAAATACCCACAGATACCCACAAACTGTAGTGTAGTCAAACCATTGTTGTAGAAAAGAGTGATATGAGCATTGAGACTAAATAGCCCAAGCACAAAAGACTATATCAACACAGGAGGCACTTGATTTCTGGTTAACAATCAGCAGCGAGGTGAAAATGTATTCTTTTAGAGCTTTTAGTCAGGTTGATTCATCTGCAGAAACATTTCGAGTTGTTTCTTTCATACATGTTTGAGTAATCCTGAATACAGTAGTCAGAAAATCAAAACTCACTTTTCCATCTTATGACATCATCAAGTGGTAATCCAGTACTACTACTACAACTACTTTGATGTTTTTAAAGCTCACACACTCACCATCTCTTTAATGAGTTTTGACATACCAGCCGTCATAAAATACCATAGAAGAACGACAGTCTAAGGAATAAAGTGTCATAAAGTCTGGCGGTAATGTAACACTACGAAAAGTCTGAGGAATAAAGTCTGGCGGTAATGCAACAATTGGATGCCAACCGCCATAAAACAACAACAACAACAACAACAACAACAACAACCATAGAAGAACAACAACAACAACCATAGAAGAAGAAGAGTTTTGACATTTAGTAATTTCCTTACATCCAATTCACTTCATTTTATATACCGGTGGCACATTTTCCTTTGTTGCACAAAGACATTAAACAATAAAAAATAATAAATGCTAATCCTAAAAAAAAAACAGTAAAATCAATTAGGGTCATATAAAATGCTTTATTTGGGGATATAAGTAGTAAAGTAGTAAATTTGCTTCCATATCTGTATTTGAACACACACAAACCTCAGACACACACACACATAGACCCAGCCCTTTGGTTCATATCAGGATGGCCACTTCCTCTTGGCAGTGCGACATCCTCAACTGCTGCCATAGCAACGTGGGTCACTGGGACACCGGTCGCTAGGCAAACACCAGGTTGCTAAGCCCATACCTGGCCACAGCGTGAGGGAAGGGAGGTGTAAACTGAGCAAGAGAGAGAGAGAGGAGCTGCTCTGTTAGAGTCACTGAAGTCCTCACAACAACAGGACAAACACTGATCAATAATAATAAGCACCTACTTAAATATCCAATACTTTTCTGGAATTAAACATATCCCTCTCTGGAGACGAGCAAGTGAAGTCACAAGTTACAGGTCTGATCTGTGGAGAGGCAAGTCCGCTCACAGTATACTGTACATGTTTTTCAAAGGTTTTTTTGTAGCAACTTTCTGGAACAATGGAACATTCCAGGCAAAGCAATAACGATCTCCATAGAGACACACAGGTGACAAACTGCACCTGTCATTTTAAGGTCCATTCACGTTATGTGCGATTCTTGAACCTCAACCACGACATTTGAGCATGGTTCTGATTAATTGTTGTAATAGCCACCGAATATCATATTTAGGACAATCCCCCTTTTTGTCTGTATCGCTGTGTAGAAGCTAAGAGAAGTGAAATAAATGCCAAAAAGCAGAGGATGAACCAGAAGTAGTTTCCAGTTTACTCTAGCTTTAGCTGCATCTCACATTGCCACAGACTTGGGAACTATTGCAACCGGCCTTAGAATTATAAGTGTAATTCAAGACATGATTTAGATTTGAATTGTTTTACAAAAACATGTGTTATCTGCTTCCGAAGAGTGCACACGCTTTTTTGCTCGCTCCGCTTGCTATCGCTGCTTTCCTTATTTATTTTGCTTTTTAATCAGTTTTTGTCTTCCAAACATTTTTGCTTTAGACTTTTTCAAGTAAACCAAGGATTTTAAGAACATTTTTCCAGTTTTAACGACATATCTGACGCCAGCGACATGTCCGGGAGAAGAAGGGAGAACTGTGAACGCTGTCGGAAATATCAACAAGAAATTAATGAGCTGAAAACACGGATATTTGTTTTGGAATCTGAAAAAGTTCTTCACGATACCATTCCTGTGTCAACCGACGGTAAGAAGAGCACACTTTTTACAAGAAAAACTGCTACTTTCAACCTAAACTGCAGTGACTCTGTGTCGTTTCCAAAACTGTCTAAAAACCAGAAAGACCAGGCTGTTTCTTGGAACAAACTTGGAGCAAAGCCTAAACGATACAAAGATAACGTAAAGTCACCTAAAATACAGCTCACCAACAGATTTTTACCACTTTCAGAGATGGAATTAAATGAAAAAAGGAAAGATGACGTGGCCAAAATACAGCGAGGAGGATCTGCCAAGGTCACGCAGATTGTTTTGGTTGGGGACGGCGTGATAAGTCACGTGACGCATGAAAAGATAAACACACATTCTTTTCCAAGCGCCACTGTTTCTGAGATAACGTCACTCCTTCCAAATATTATGGCTAAGCATGGAGGAGCTAAACAGCTGATTGTGCACGTGGGTGCAGTGGACATGCGGCGGGAACAGACTGAAGTTTTGAAAAAAGACTTCTTGAAGTTATTCGACGTGCTTGATAAAATGAAAATCAAAACATTCATAAGTGGACCTCTTCCAAACATCGACAGGAGGATAAACAAGTTTAGCCGGCTTCTTCAGCTGAACACATGGCTGTCCAAAGAGTGTTCACCGAGAGGACTACACTACATTGAGAACTTCTATCTATTCTGGAAACGAGAGGACCTGTTTAAGAGAAATGGCCCCCACCTATGCAGAGGTGGAGTGAGGGTGCTGACAGAGAACCTGCTCCACGCTCTGAGGCATTGGACTGGGCCTGGACAGGGTCCTGAGCAGATAGTTAGAGAAGAGAGGAATGAGAGAAGAATTCCTGCTCCATCAGCCAGAGACCGAGCCAATGTTTCAACATCAAAAGCACCCCAACCTCAGCCTCCACCAAAGGATTCATCAGCAGCTGCTCCACCACCACCAGCAAAGGATTCAGCTCCAGCTGCTCCACATTCACCTCCACCGCCTCCAGCAAAGGAACAATCTTCAAAGGCCTTGGACCCATCTGTGACAAGCCCAACAACATCCCTGTCACCGCCCCTGCCTTCACACCAGCCCTGGGTTCCCCCTGCAACATCTACTCCCACTAAAGATTCATCATTCTCCTTCTCATCTCCACTCTCAACCATGGGCCTTCCCAGCCATTTTGAAAGTCTGATCAAATCAGGCATTAAGATGGCTCCACTCACGCCCAATATAGCAAGGGCTATGCCAATACTTATCAACTCTTCCCTGCACAAGCCGACTACACCAACAAAAGCCCCACCACCCATCCCCCCTCGCCTCTCACCTGGTCCCAAACTCTCCTTGGCTACAAAAGCCCCACCACCCATCCAACCTCGCCTTTCACCTGGTATCTCCCATAGCTAGGATGCACTGGGTCTCAGCGTTGCTGGGACTTATTGTCACATTAAAAATCAAACCAACCCGGGGCCCTATGTAAAAAGAGCCCCCCCTAGTGCTATTTTTGTAGTCACATCATCACACAGATGGAAAAACAAAATGCGAGTCAGGCCCAATCTGAGAAATGTGATTCATATTCCCTGTGAAAAGATAAAGCCCAGTCTCACTGAAACTAGTCTGAAACTTGCTGTGCTAAATGTCAGATCCTTATGTAACAAATCTCTCTTAATTAATAATTTTATTTCTTCTTATAATCTTGATTTTATGTTTTTAACTGAAACAGGGCTTGACAAAAACACAGGAAATGTAGTTCTGATAGAATCTGCTCCACCCAACTTTAGGTTTGAATCTGAAACACGAGAAAACAAAAAAGGGGCTGGAGTCTGTGCTGTCTTTAGAGATGAAATAATTACCCGCAGGTTGTCTTTTGGGGTGTTTTCATCATTTGAGTATGTATCCTTTAAAATGGAGCTAAAACGGTCTCCATCCATTCTCTTCATTGTTTTATACAAGCCTCCCCAGCACTGCCAAGGTTTTATTGATGATTTTACTGAGATGCTTTCAGTCATATGCACAGACTTTGATGGTTTGGTCATTACAGGTGATTTCAATGTGCATGTTGATAATATTTGTGACAGAAACGCTAAAGAGCTTGATGCTGTCCTTGAAACCTTCAGTCTTACTCAGCATGTGAGAGGCCCCACCCACAGCAAAGGACACACTCTAGATCTCATAATTACAAAGGGGGTAAATATTTCAAATGTTAATGTGATCGATGTTGCTCTGTCTGATCATTTCTGTGTCTTCTTTGACCTGTCTGTTTCTCCCAAACCTCCGGTTGGTCCTGCAGTTGTTCAGAGGAGACACATAAGTGATGGCACAGGTGCACTGTTTATGGAAATGATAAACTTTGAAAATGTCTCATGTTCTAATGTAAATGATTTGTTGAACTCTGTTACATCTAGTGTTTTGAATGTTCTGGACACCATCGCCCCTATAAAGGCTAAAATGGTAAAAAATAAGCAGAAGGCGCCGTGGAGAAATGATGATTCGGTCAGGGCACAGAAAAGGGAGTGCCGCAGGGCCGAACGGAAATGGCGCAAGTCAAAGCTCCAGGTTCAAAAAGAGATTTACAAAGAAAAGCTGAACATGTACAACCTAATCTTATGTAGAACTAGGGAAAGATATTTTTCTGAAATAATTGGAAGCTGCAGTAACAACTCGCGTGTCCTGTTTGCCACAGTAAACAGATTAACAAACCCTCCAGCTCAGCTGCCGTTAGAACTCATTTCCACATCCAAGTGTAATGAGTTTGCATTATTCTTTAATGACAAAGTTCAGGGCATTAAAAATGCTATAAATCCCACAATGCAAAAAATTACCCTAAAACCACCAAGACACTTAGAGCTAACTCACTTTGCACCAGTAACTGATAAAACTGTCCATGAGATCATCACCAGTCTGAGTTCATCTACATGCTGCCTTGATGTGTTACCCACCAGATTTCTAAAGTCTGTGCTGAACAGTTTGTTAGCACCACTCACTCACATAGTTAACATGTCGCTTCAATCTGGAACATTCCCAATGTCTTTGAAAACTGCGGTCATAAAGCCTCTCCTAAAGAAGAGCAGTCTTGATGCCGCAGTACTGAGTCATTACCGGCCCATCTCTAATCTGCCATTTTGGGGCAAAGTCCTTGAAAAGGTTGTTTACCAACAGCTCACAGATTTCCTCTTAATAAACAACTCATTTGATGTTTTTCAGTCAGGTTTTAGACCTCATCACAGCACTGAGACTGCTCTTGTCAAGGTGACAAATGACATCCGCCTGAACACTGACATGGGCAAAGCCTCAGTCTTAATTCTGTTCTGATCTGAGTGCTGCTTTTGACACTGTTGATCATGGGATCCTCTTACAGAGACTGGAGGACTGGGTGGGCATCACTGGCACTGCCCTAAACTGGTTAAGGTCCTATCTGGAAGACAGGAAGTACTTTGTTGAAATTGGTAGCTGTGTCTCAGACCACATGACCCTGACCTGTGGAGTGCCCCAAGGGTCAGTCCTGGGTCCTCTTCTGTTCAACCTCTACATGCTGCCGTTAGGTCAGTTGATACGCAGTGAAAATGTGTCCTATCACAATTATGCAGACGACACTCAAATCTATGTTTCACTATCGGCAGGTGACTATGGACCAGTAGATTCACTCTGTCACTGCATCCAACAGATCAGTGTGTGGATGCAAAACAACTTTCTCCAGCTGAACTCAGACAAGACTGAAATAATCGTTTTTGGCCCACAGAAACAAAGAGAAAGTGTTAGCGGTCACCTCCAGAGTCTCGCTCTAAAACCTACAAACCAAATTAGAAATCTGGGGGTAATAATGGACTCAGACTTGAACTTTAATAGCCACGTCAAATCAATAACATCAGCAGCTTTTTACCATCTAAAAAACATTGCCAAAATCAAAAATATAGTGTCAAAACCAGATTTAGAGAGACTTATCCATGCGTTTGTCTCCAGTAGATTAGACTACTGTAACGGCCTGCTCACTGGCCTCTCCAAACGAGCTGTAAAACAGCTGCAGTACATCCAGAACGCTGCTGCTCAGGTCCTGACTAGAACCAGGAAGTATGATCACATTAGTCCTGTTCTCAGGTCTCTGCACTGGCTCCCTGTGGCTCAGAGAATAGACTTTAAAGCAGGTCTGCTTGTGTACAAGTCTCTCCATGGCCTAGCACCAAAGTACATCTTGGATATGTTAGTGCCATATGAACCATCTCGGACTCTGAGGACCTCAGGGACCGGCCTCCTGCTGGTGCTCAGAGTCAGGACTAAACATGGGGAATCTGCGTTTCAGTTTTATGCAGCTAAAATCTGGAACAGTCTTCCTGAAGATGTGAGACAGGCTTCTACTCTGACAATGTTCAAATCTAAGCTAAAAACAGTTTTGTTTAGCTGCGCATATGACTGAAAGGATTTTTTCTTTGCACTCTTCTCTTTTGTTTGTGATTTTATTAGTTTAGAAAATCAGTTGGATTGATAATTTTTAATTTAGTTAATTTTATTGTATTTCTGTTTCTGTAATTTCTCTGTGATTTGAATGCATTTTTCCTGCTGTGAAGCACTTTGAATTGCCTTGTGTATGAAATGTGCTCTACAAATAAACTTGCCTTGCCTTGCCTTGCCTTATAGTTGGGGGACGTCAGCTGCTCACGTAGCAGACCTCTGCCGCCATTAACAGATCCGTTCAAAAGTGGTCCAAAGTGAGCCGGTCTGGGGGATCAGGGCCAGTGGAAATTTGGCTAAAAACTCACTTAGGGGAAGGACTCTTAAAGAATTCCGCATGGGATAAATCAAATCGACATTGGAGAGATTTATTCTCCTTCTGATGGATCCTTCGGTAATATCAAGGGAATTGCGTTAGTTTGGAGCTGTTTCAATTAAACAACCAAGCTGGCCGTTATGAGAAGCAATGTTGTTATTATTCTATTATATGCAAATTATCTATCAAATTGAGTTTTAATTGCGCTGTAATCCCGCTTATCCTTTATTCTAGGATTCCGTGTGGGTGGGACAGTATAATGGTGCGTATCAAACTCAATGAGAGCTAATCCTGTTTGTGATGAGCGAGGCTGTTCTTTTCAGCGCCCCTGAGACTAAGGCGCCCTGTTGCCCGTCGCCTTTGGGTGCATCCTAGCTCATTGTCCCGCCCTGTTCATTACCATATGAGTGAATCCGGGTCAGTGTCTCCCTTTTTCACCCTCTTCCCGGGAACAATAAGTAGCATGTGTTACAGGGATCAGATGTACTCACTGTAAGGGAATTAGGCCCCCAAATGGTAAGCCTTAATTGGACTTGAATGGACGTTGTCTCTGGGAAATAGTTCTTAAGGATGATAATGTGGGAAATGGGTTGAGCAGGCAGCAGATGAGTGAGTGTGCACGTATGCAAGAACGCAGAACAGCAACCAACCTGACCCCTTCATGTAAGAATCATTACCCCAAAATATATGTATAAATAATAATAATACTTCACTGGACCTCAAAACAATGATCCATAGCAGTTAAAATAATGGCAGCTTTGAGTTTATTGTGACAGCAGGAACACAGCAGAACACAATTGAAAATAATTATGAAACTGCATTGAAACCTATTTTATTTGATTGATAATAAATAATAATGAAAAAAAAAAAAACATAGACAGACATTAGACATTAAACCATTAAACAGACACATAGTATGTGCACACTTAGATGCTACATTTGAAGTCCATTGGAACAAAATTATATCTTCTTCTTGTCCTTTATGGCCTGGTCTTTCATATTTGCAACAAACCCAAACATTCAAATAAACAAACTAAAACAAACTACTATTCCTAGTAACTTGATTGTTGTAAGTTATCTAGTAGGGCTCATGACAAATTGCTGCAAAGCCAGCTTGCCTATTATGTAAATGTTTTATTATTTAAAATTGTATCTTTTTTTCTTTACAGTCTCATGGGAAATGAATGCTATGTAAAATGATTCACAAGATCCTAATTAACAACCTAGAAACAAAATTGGGGTAATCTTGCTATCAAAATGGTTGTACTGTCTAATTGAGTTTGGCACAAATAAGAGACAACTATATTTTTTGTTCACATAGAAATGTGTTCAACAATTCACCCCAAAGCACCAGAACCAATAAAACAATTGCTGAAAATGTCTCACACACCCTAAATGTTGCTTGTCATTGCTGTGAATAACTAAAATGATTATGAATTGTTTTGGAAAGGTTTTGGCAGTGCGTGAACAGATCTCACAATAACCTTTCTTGAGACGTTTCCTTGTGCCGAAACCACTCAGGGGCCCGCTTGATTTTGGACCTTGTCATAGCACAGTGCAGCAGACTCCTCAAGCTACCGTCTTGAGAGAGTCAGTGGGAGTAATTAAGAGCTTGTTAGGAGTGGAGGAGTACAAATGAATTAAACTGAGCCGCTCCGCCTCTTTGCTTCTACCCGCCTGTGCAAACACACACACATTTACATGGACACGCTCGTGGCACATTTTATCTGCCACTTTTCATCAGTGCACATGCTCACTCTCGCCTTCAGACGCTTCACTGACATCTTGATGCCATCTCAGCAGGAATCAATTAGCGTATCTCTCTCCTCTAACCTGTCTCACCAATTAGAGTTACACAGCCAATTTGGCAATGTCAAGAGAGGAGCTCGCAGCTACTGTAGTGGTATGGTTTAACTTAAACTCACTAATTACTGGGATAATATGTTGCAATTAGTATCAGTATTTCATATGCTTTGATGATCAGGGGACTCAGTTTTAAAACCGTACGTACGTATAAATATGTTGCGTACGTGACTTTTGCTGCTAAGTTTGTGATCGATAAAAAGATAACTTGGCGTGGAAATAAGCGGTTTAGTCCAAAAAACTATATGATTAAGATGGAGACGCTTGAGCCTAGTGAGACTAGCAATTAGCGAATTACAGGAGTCTTGTGGATGTTTGTGTTTTGTCCGTACACTTTTAGGAATAACTCTAAATGAGGCTCCAGATGTCAACAATTTGGAAAATCCAGAATGATTTGGTATTTTTATACAGATCAATATCAGCCTGGTCAGCGGTTTCAGAGACATGCAAAACAAATATGGCTGCTTGTGGCCAAGCCAAAAACGCTGTTACACAAGACATATAATGTTGTATTATGCATTTTGTTGATTGCCAATTGTAATATTTATATAAAAATACTTAGTAGATATATTGACTTCCTGTTTAAAACTGCAGAACTAATAAGCATCTTCATAGTGAGATAGTCTCCATTAAAGGCACAACAGAGGCTAACCAGCTATGTAGTCACTAATCTTATGCATTATGCAGTCATTTTTAGTCCCAAAAATTAATAATCAAGATCTATAATTCTGCTACATTTTCTTTCAACTTTGTGATTTATTACTATTATTTAGCAAGGTTTGACTCTCTGAACGTATACCTTATTTTTGAAAAGTGGGTCTTTGTCTTCCAGGACACGAGAGGTGGGCAGTTCTGCTGAGCTTCATAGCTGGGAAAAAAAACATTTAAGACCTTGAGTTTAGCCATGACAATTCTATCAGGTTGCAGACAACATCACAAAGACAAAAGCTGAACAGCTAGGTTAGCGTCAAACCGTGCACATTTAAAAGTGATGATGGCGAATTAAGTGAGCGGCTTCTTGGAGCAGCGTCGCCCTTCCACGTGCCCCGGGGCAGACAGCCGCCACCACCAAGACCATTTTTAGTGGCAAATGCAAAATGGCATGCACCTACATCAGCGTTTTGGTCCTGAACCGGAATCTCTCCTCTCTTTGTGGCTTTTGTTCGAGCTTTTGTTTTGTGCTGATGCTGCGTGGGACAGAGGGCAGGTGTAAGGGCAGTGCAGTTTAATTTGTCTAAATACTAAGATTGAACCAATTATTCAACACGCATGGTATTCATTTTGACATCCAATTTGAAAATGTTTTTCATCAAGATGTTTTTAGGTTTGGGAAGGTTTTGCTTGTACGCGACTTAGATGGGTTCACACTTGCGCACACATCACATAAAACAAATGTTGGGTTCACCTTCTAGAAGTTTATAAAGGCATAATTTCAAATGGAGGGCAAGGGCTTATGGGAGATTCACTGTTTTAAAGTCCTTTCAACTGGCGACAATCATGTCTTTAGAGTTTTTTTTGCTTATGTATACTGATAGAGATGATGAATTTGAAACCTAGTCTACGTCAAAACGTCATGGGATAAAACTATGACAAAACAATAAATGAAAAAAGCAGCCAAATATGTCTTATTTCATGGATTGCTTGTAGGTTCCACAGTACGGCATTAAATATATCTGCATTTATTCAATTATGGGTGTTAATGGGTGTTATTAAAGCAGAATGCTGGATTATTTCCAGAGCAAACTCCATCTGAACTCTGAACACATGCTTTTGTATCGATATCTGAGTGTAGAAGATTGTGTTGAGTTTTTGTTTTGTTTTTGAATAGCACTGAGTCTGTTGTGTGCTGATGACTGAGTTATCACGTCCCATTGGCATAGTTGTTCTTTTGTGGGTGAAAAACAGCCCCCGCACCTCTCCTCCTCTGGTCCGAGTCTGCATTGTAAACTCTCTCGCTCTCATCCCCGCTCGATGCCTTTTTCTGTTTGCCATTTATCCCTCTCTCTCTCCTCATCTTCTCTCCCAATCCCCCCGCTCTCTCTTTTATTATTGTGATGCTTACATTGTTTCACATGTTACGCTGACATAAAAGGTATGGACGTAATATTTATGTACAAACATTATCAATAAATAAAAAAATCCCAAATGATGTAATCACACATGAGGCAGTTTCTTTTAAATGTTATTAATTTATATATATTTTTTAATTATTATTTTTTATTACAAGGACAACAATATTTGCCCCCCTGCATTTTCCCTTTGTTTTAGTGCATATTAGCCCATATATTTGACGCAATTAATTTCATCTGATCCGCCACATTTCCTTTCACTTTAAGTATACAAATACATTTTGAATATTGTTTTTTACATTCTTCTGTGTAGTTATTGTACCTCTTGTACACATAATTGTATAAAAAAATGTTGGCCTTTTATTAGACAGGGCAGCTTTGCATGAAATGGGGATAAGAGAAAGGAGGACATGCAGCAAACTGTCGCAGCTGACACAACACTGCGTACACCTAATCTTAACGGTTTGGATATATTAGGGCATTTGACTGTCACCCAGTGTTTGTAATGCTGTTACTCATAAGATCCAAAAAAGGTATCGCTCCTCTCATCATTTGCTGGAGTAGTAGATTTTCCCCTTCAAATGAACCTCTGTTTCCTAGTATTTGCTAAATATTTAGTGGAACGTCTGTCCAATCACTCCCTTTACTCCATCCTGTTTCTCTCTAACCCCCCACTCGTTCGTTCTAATCCCTTCTCTCCCCCTTGTTCCTGTGAGACAATGCCGTGTAACAATACTGCGCTTAATCGCTGTGTCAAAGTCGTTTTTCCCCTTCACCGCTCACACACACTTTCACTTGTCTCCTCCGTTTTATTCCCAATGAGAGATGTGAAAAACTGCACACGCCGATACTTATAAACCGCTAGCATGAAGAAATGTGTCTTGTGGAATATTTAATGCAGACAATTCACTTTATCTAGTGAATTGTTTTGCTAGTGCGCCACATAACCGCAGGCTGTAGCAGCAGTATGATCATTGGTCATAACCAGAATATGATCTTATCTGGGTCAGTGTTGTTTGATTAAGAAGTTTCCAGGGGCCCATTGCTTTTCTCGATGACTGCCCTCAAGGTGGACATCTTGTTTGTAGGCTAATGAGGTGAACCGAGGCAAACAGATTCGAAGGTGGTGCATCTAATCTAGTTTATTTGGATGCTGAAGGCAAACCTTTGTAATGTTTGTATATAATGTGCAGTTTTGTATATGTCCAAGATGGAAAAACAAATATAACCTGATCATTTACATACAGGACTGAAATATCCTTGTTAAAAGATTTCCATGTTCTGCTTGAATGTCATGCCTGACTGCTCTGCAGACTTGTAATAATACCCACTATGCATGCATCATGCAAATGGGAAAAATATGAGGCTTCGGCAACCATTTTAAATAAGGTTTCATATGTCACTTTAAAAGAATCATTAATGTAATCTCTTTGTTTTACACAACATTTAGAACATTTTCTGTAATGTACAATGTGAGGCAGTGTGTAACATGTCGTTACATTGTACCGGGTACTTGATTTCAGGGTTGGATGGTTTGTGCAACTTTTTATTATCAAAAATTTGATTTCATAAAGCTGGGCACATATTAGATGTTGACATTAATCAAAGTGAGTTAAGGATTTAACTGGTGTTAGATTGTGGTTTCAATAATTGTGAATAATGTTTTTTAATAAAATTGTAACTCTATAATTTGTGACATCCCTAGTTGTATATCTGATGTTCAACACATTACAACTTGTTACATACAGTTCTACATTTGCCTGTGAACATTAATTATTCTGCTGTCTATTATTGATCAATGACTGCTTCATTGTTTGATTTTCTAACTTTCTGTTGGTAAAATAAAACCCTGCAAGGCAACTGTGTTACGTTCGTGTTACATGCATTTACAAATTGTTAAACACTTTGCATTTAACAAGGTAAAACTGAAAAAGTGTTGCGTAACTTAAAATGTTACCGATCTTTTTTCTCTCTCTCTTTTTGTAGTTGTTGATGCCCAAATGCAATATTGGACTAGACAGTGTAGCGTGACATGCGGATGAGAGAGGAAAAGTGTAAAAGAAATATAATGTGTTACCAATCTTTCAATCTCTTCTGTCCAGTTCAACCGATGCATCACGTCTCAGCTCATCAAGTGGTTCAGTAACTTCAGGGAGTTCTACTACATCCAGATGGAGAAGTTTGCACGGCAGGCCATCAATGAAGGCGTCACCTCAGCCGACGAGCTGGCTGTGAACCGGGACGCCGAGCTGTTCAGGGCCCTCAACATGCACTACAACAAGGCCAATGACTTTGAGGTAAGAGACACAGCACCATACATTACATATACTGTATGCCATGGGTGTGACTGTTTCTTTACTGTTATGTTTTGGTTACATATTGTAGTTGTTACACAGTGCATTATTGTAGACAATGCCTGGTAAATGTCAAAAATACATTGATACATTGAACCTACCTTACAAAGCGATATGTAAAAAACTGCAACACTTGGTAATAACATGGAATTACATTGTAGGTTTAGGGTTACAAATTGTTAAACAGCGCATTACACTGCACATTGTAGCGTTGGTAAAATATATCAAGTGCACTGTTAAATAAAG
The DNA here is from genome assembly GCF_026437365.1 of Eucyclogobius newberryi. Classification (NCBI taxonomy): domain Eukaryota; kingdom Metazoa; phylum Chordata; class Actinopteri; order Gobiiformes; family Gobiidae; genus Eucyclogobius; species Eucyclogobius newberryi. Next base: position 45,028,762 of record NW_027315723.1, read on the forward strand.
CTTACTCATATAACTATATTGAAGAATAAAATAATTACAGTTGAGTTGAGTTACGAATTATTCAAATTGTGTAAAGTATAGGAAAGTGTGTAGTGCTTACATTGTTACAGATGTCCTCTTCACAGTCAGCTGTACAGAGCAACAGTCAGCGCAGATAGTGCTGAGGTGTGTATGTCCCGGAGGTCTTGTGCTTTTGTGTGTGTGTGTGTGTGTGTGTGTGTGCGCGCGCGTGTGTGCGTACGTGCGTGCGTGTGTGTGTGTGTGTGTGTGTGTGCGCGCGTGTGTGTGTGTGCGTGCGTGTGTGTGTGTGTGTGTGTAGCAGGGCGGAAGAGGACTCAGCTTGCGGCGTCGTGTCCTTGTCAAAGCCATTTACACAAGTCAAATTCAGCCCCCTGCTCTCCCCTCCTGATATGGCTCTGAGGAAAGTGCAGAGTCCTTAAACTGTTCAGCCAAACATCAGCAGCATTTAGACGTCCATTAGCGCACGCTTAGTCTCTTCTGTGCGCTTCTGTGCGTTGCTCCAGGAACATGCAAGAAACAGACAAAGGCGCACACAACTAACTCACCCGTGTCGCTAAGGGAATGGGAAAAGTACAATTGTAATAGTTTTATATTTGAAATAGTCACAATTAGATGATTAATTGTTACAAGTGATTTATATTCAGATGTGGAAACAACGTTTATGTGTAATCATATTTCAGAGATCCGCTGATAACTTGTGTTAAGAGAGCAGATTTGCCTGTCCCTTCTAACATTTTTGCATGAGGAGATCCATGGAGCTTTTCCAGGTGTGTGTGTATCTAACCGCTCACACATGCAAATAGTTCAGATTGTTGATTTAAGGCTGCTGTGCGACGCGCTTATTTTGGTCTACAGGTCACAGGGTCACGTCAGAGTCAAGGACTTAGGAACTCAAGACACCAAACAATAGAGGAAGAATGCTTGAAGAAGACTTTTGGCAATCTCTTTAAAGTTTCAAAAGTCAAATTTAGCGCATACGAATATAAATAATATACTAATATTACCCAGAGCTGCCGATTACGTCACAAGTTCAATAGACATTTGATTACTGTCACAAATATAAATTTGTGACATTTATTTTCAACATCACATACCGTAATACAGTATGTATTTGAAATATAATTTTCAATTTGACTAGTTATGTTTATTTCAATATTGAAGAGAGACACACATTTAAGATAAGATAAGATATTCCTTTATTGTCACACATGGGGAAATTTCATCGTTACAACGCAGGAAGATACAGAGGAAAAGGACATATAACTTACAGGAAGTTTAAAAAACACTCTTAATAGAAGAACTCTTATAAACTAAACTCTTATAAACTAAAAAAATGAACACCTTGACATTAATGTTATTACAGGTTGCTGCATGTAGTGTTATGATTATTGTGAGGGAAACTATTTATGATTATTCAGGATTTTTTGGACTATGACCAAACAGTTAAGTCTATTGGATGATCATGCCTCTCTAGCTTTATGAAATTATCATTTATGAAACTAATTGACCGAAAAAGTAAGGATGTTGTCACATAAACAGCCAGATAAGAAAGTACAGTTTGACTTTTTTGGAACATAAAGTATATCGAACTGAAATGACTCACTGTTGACCTTGATATCATTAGTAATATATAAATAATCTATTTTTTTCTTTTTTCTTTCAAGCTAAATGATCTTGACATTATATATGACATATTTATTCAGTATTACTCTAATTTCCTCTCTTTCTTATGCGTCACAGAAGCCACAGAATGAAGCCTTATTAAGCTTTTATTTAGCACACTTAAGCACACGTCCTTTATAGAATTTCAGTGCTAGTTTGTCCTTTGCGCCTGCTAACTCCCTCATGCAGCAGTCCACTCTCCACTCCGCTCTGTCCTTTTCGCCGTTACCTCTGCGTCCTCCTTGTGCTCCTTCATTCTTCGCGCCCTCGGGGAACATTAGCAGCTCGGGACCCTCTCTCTCTCTCTCGCTCTCCTCTCTGTCAAACTCCGAGGCGTGAAACCGGAACCTCGGCCGATTCAGCAAAGTCTTTGGGACACACACACACATATACACGAACACACATACAAAGACACGCTGAAGTCTTCTCCTTTTGCCAAATTTAGCCCGATCACAGTTCCACCTTGGTTCGTCCCCACCTCCGCCCCTCCTCCTCCTCCTTCTGTTTTCTGCTCTTTTTCTTTTTCCGTTCTTGCTGAATCTGTCCTCTGTCAATATACGTCCTCTGCTTTGAACGCACACTCGATCTGTGAAAATGAAGCGCAGCGGGAGGGGGCAAAATGAAACAAAGAAAGGGTTAAAGTTTTATTTGTGCTGCTAAATTGTTAAGTTTGTTATAATATTGTCCCCGGCGCAGTGTTGACTTGTTGGTCACATGAACAATATTTTACACAAATCAATCTACTTTATAGCATATTTTAGCTGCAGGACTATTTCTTTGTTCTCCATTTAAAAGAATGGAGTTCCAGCTCGATCGGAAGTGCAAATGTCATCGAAGTGCTGATTCGTGGAAAAAGAGGAAAAACTGGACGAGCCGAATAAGGTTCTAGAGAGAATGTCATCATGGTAACGTCCTATATAAGATAAGATAAGATATTCATATATATATAATCATTATCATTAATAATTTTGTAATAAATACAAATAATTTGACTATTTTGGTTTTGCACTTTTAATGCTCATGTTCTGCCAAATTAACGTGAAAAAATCTTAAAAAAAATATATTCAATTTTAGGTAATAAATTCTTCTTTACCGTAATGCTCATGAAATAGACAATCAATGGTTATGTCCATAAGGTGACACGTCTTATGGACACCTTATGGATATCTGCATAAAAATTAGACCAGTGCAGTGTTTTTAGGGTGAATATTAATTTTCATAAATCAGAAAAAACAAACTCCTGACAGACAGATCATTTAAAATCTGCTTCATGGACCATCAATATACCATTTTATGTTGAATTTTGAAATGTATTGCGCTGTTTTTTACATTATTAGAACTTTGCTCGTTCTCCACTCGCAAGACGGCGGCCACGATGGCCACGGCAACAGAACCCACATTTTCACTAGCCTGTTTTATATCTCAACAGACAAAAATATCCATAAACCAAAACTGAACTCCATGAATTGTCACGGGTAGACATGTCCGTTAGTTGGTTAGTTCTCGTAGGATGAAAAACCACACAATTTTCTTGCCTCGTATTTTGTATTTGAGCTTTACAAAAAGTATAATTTGTGGTAACGTAATATCTAATATCTCTGTGATATCTATTATCGTATGTAATAAAATATGTAGTGAAGAACTATTGCTGGGTCCAAATTTCTGTGAGTATTTGTCCAGCAAAACCAAACAAAAAATTTACATTTTGCCATCAAGAGTTTAGTTTAACCTCATAAACCAATAATGAAACATCCAACAATACGTTTGTTTAAAGCAGGCTCTAATATCACTCAAATGCTTTTAATTTGACAAAACCATAAACGTGTTTCATATTTTGTGATAATCTGAGGTTAATCCCAATTTCTCCAGTAAAATCACATTTTGTTCCGCTTCACTTTTACCTTCATTCCATAATTTAGAATGTGTTGTTTACAAAGAGTGTATCGCTAGTAATTATGTCTGTTGTTTAATGGTCACTAATTGCGAGAGGTCATTTGCCTGTATAATATAACGTAGGGCGTTTACCTTGAATGTTGTTCATATAATTCATATTTTCTAAAGTACTGAAGTGTGATTTTGGAAAGACTTGGTCAGTTAGTGTTGGTAGTTGTTGAGTGATTTGTCACCAGTGTTGTCTTCCACAAAGTTGGCGTAAACAACACCCGGCAATTATTGCAGCTTCATTAATTTAGCTCCACTCCAGCCATTTTCTTTCAACCCTCCTCTCAAACTTCTACAAAACAATTTGAGCCTAATTGCCGTTTTGCCCGCGACTAATGAGCAAGGCGAAGGGAAGACAGGTAGCTACTGGGAGGATGGTTGGAAGAAAGAGGCAAAAAGACGGGGGATAGCTTCAAAAAAAAAAAAAAAAAAGGTTGTTTGCCAGGACGCTCAGGGAAAGGTAAGTATTTTTTCTGGCAACAGGATGAGGAACGTGAGGTAAAACTGATTGATTTGAACACTGGGCAAGGCGCTTGTAAGGCGTCTCAAAAGACCGAAGGTGTATTGAAAGTTTTGGGTTCAACATCTGAAAGCTCGTACCTGCTACTGTCCAAAGGAACAGATTGCAAAAACACATGAGAGACAGAATTACAATTTAGTTTCACAAATTACTTGTTTCTCTGTTACGATTCCAAAAGTATTAAAGATACGTTTAATTTGTCAAGTTTTTCGGCTGTGAGACTTGTGCAAAGAAAATGTACATACAAGGATTGAGTCTACTCAATGTTTGTGTGGAGTTGGCAACGTTCACAGAACATTTTTGCCAATTTTAATTTGAAGTTGTCCAATTCTTCTTTTACTTTATCCTAGCGAAAGGATATCGAAGGTGTCCGAGGTGGGAAATTATGTTTATGTTGAAAAGTGTGTCTCCGAATATTTCTCCACTCCGCCAATAAACTAGTCATATATCTGGTTTATATTCTGTCATACACCTTAAAGTGGCCTGGAACAGATGAGCTCCTGCAGGAAATTGTATTACAGTTTGATGGAGGAGGTTGTGCCTTCTTTCATTTAGACAGTTAGAAGAACACTTGAATAAGAGTGTGTTTCCCTCTCTCTGATAGACAGTCAGAATCAGAATCAGAAAGGGGTTTATTGCCATTGTCAGTGAACAGAATTCACAAACTTGGAACTTGCTTTGGCATTAAAGTGCAACATACAACATTGATTGATACTAGCAGCAAAGTATATATCAAATAGGGAATGCATATAATTTGGAATTTTCAAATACAATAAAAAAAAAAAGAAAGTTTGATGAACAGCTGAATGAGCAGTGGTACAGTCAAGTGAACGCCTGCAGGGCACAAAGCAGCCCCACACTCACATTTCAGCAGTATCTCATTTCACCTCCTGCTCTTGAAATACATGAGAAGATCAGACGCTGATCTTCTCATGTATTTCCACAGTGTTTGACATCCTTTGTCTTCCTTTATCCTTTTATCCATCCGGTCACTGGTCTGTTTGTTCACTTCCTCTTCATCCCCTGTCACTGAAGCCTCCAAAGTATTCATGCTTTAACTTCATTTACAGTATCCTTCTGTGAACTACATTTATACTATACTGCTGTTAAACTCGTAAGGATGAATTCGCACTCAATTTGAGTGTTTCTTTATTCCGCGCAGTCTCTCCTCACCTGTCACCTTGCAGTTGTGACCTACCCACAAGGCATGAGCACAAACCACACTCATTTAGAATAAGGGAGGCTTTCCAAACCTTGTGGTGTACTGTTTCTTTGTTCGAAGCCTCCATTTCAACAATGTAATAATACATCTTGTGATAAAAACTGAAAATGTAGGCTTAGTACAAACAACTGAGGGGTAGAATTTCATGGTCCTAAAAAAATTGAATCAATGCGTATTATTATGCATAGCCATAATAGTCAGAAAACCCAATCATTTTATGTGTAAGAGAGAATACCTGGTGGCACGTATCAATGAATCAGTGGAATCAATTTGTAATTGTTGTATTTGGAAGACAAAGTACAATTCAATTTAAAATAGTTCCACGGTACCTATGTTCACAGAGACCTGGGTTAGGGTTTGGGTCATATGCTGCTATATTTTATGCTGTAAAACAATACAAGTATGCACAATTATTGGGGATGAGGAACCTGGACCCTGTAGCCTATGCTAGTATTAGCGTAGTATCCCTATTTATAGAAAAGGGGGAACATAGGTATCGGGGAATATAGATACGCACCCTTAAAATAGCTCTCTCAATCTTGAACATTTTCACTTTCATTTTTGTATTTGTCACCTTAATTTTCCTTGTCAAAACCTGCACAGTGTAAACATTCAAAGATATCAGATTACTCACAACAGCTGAAACTGTTTACATAATCGGACAACTCCAGAAAGCAGATTATGTACATAATATTACAATTACTGTTGATAATTTCTTGCATTTCTTCTCAAACAGGTAGAAAAAAGATATAATAGGCCAAGGTAAATTCACTTTGATGGCGTTTTGTATTTTAGCTGACAAATTAAAGCTACAATAAGAAACCTCAACTGCACACTACAATGAAGTGAACATGTGACAAACAGATATTAACTTTTGATCCTTCATCAGAAAAGTTACAGAGTGCACTTTGAGTTAAAGTAACAGTAAGTAACTTTCTGGAGGTGGAAGGACACCTGCATGATTCCATTAAAACCACACTTCTGAGCATTCTCAGTTTAATGCCATACTGTGGAATTTTATAGCTAAAGGAACAAAATACACAGGAGGCTCCACCACAGTATTTTTCTTGTTTTTTATCAATACATTTTTTAGCTTCAAGTTATGTGCTTGGGCTGAGGTTTTGCTAATTTTCAGTAAGATCTAGTTCACTACTAATACTAATACTTCTGATCTCTAAAATCCCTTCTGTGAATATTTTGTATTAAAAATCATGAAACATGTGCAATACATCTTACATTTGTGTCAGTAAACTGCAGAAGACGTTTCAAATGAATGTTTCTAAATGTAGTATTTTGTCCTATTCTCCTGCAGTGTCTCTGTACTCTTAACACTTTATTCCCAACACTGCAAATTTGAAAGCTATGGGCAGAAAGTACCAAGGGGATGTACTTAAATCGATCATAAGTGGGGTATACATCCTTTGTAATGTCTTTTAGTCTCTGGTTGAGTTAGAAGGAGCTCTGTGCCGTCTAACCCTCATTGTGCTGCTGCTGCTGCTGCTGCTGTTACTGACAGAGAGTGAAACGCCTCAGACAATGCCACCTGCCAGTTTCCGTCACTGTAATTATAGCGATGTGCTGGCGATGGCTGGCTGCGCGTCTTGGTATTGGTGCTAGGGTCGAGTGGAGGAGGCATCATGCTTGTCACAGAGCCCGGTCGCAGTCACGCGCGCCGCCCGCCCTGTGTGTGTGTGTGTTTTTGTACTGTAAGTAAGTGTGGCCCAGTTGTCTGCTTAGATTCAACAATGGGCCACGTTAACAAAGACGTAGCCTTCACCGTCATGTGATACTGTGCTCTCGCTCGGTCAGATGATCTATTGTCCTCAGGGTGACACGCGCTAACTTTACTCGGACGCTGCCAAGGAACACTCTTGATTCTGATTACTGTTCAACTTGTCTTCACTACAGCAGTGGAGGAAAGGAACCAAGTGCAAAAGTAAAAGTACTGGACTGAAGTGAAATTGTTCAAGCACCGGTACTGAAGTCATTTTTACAGTGGACACTGTTTACATTTACTTCACTACATTTGAGAGCAGATATATGTATTTTCTACTCCACTAATTTTTTTTAACTGGACTGAAAAGTATAAAACTATTAGGGTTTGAGACCTGAAATGGCCAAGGTGTTTTAATTTCAATCCTCGAGGTTTGAAGTATGGGTCAAATGCAGCGGACACATTCCCCTGCAGGGACAATAAAGTGTACCTTATCCTTAATGCAGGATGTACACTTTTTTGAGGCAGGTGCCATTCGGGATCAAATTAATGCTTCCGGTTACACTGTTGCACTGCAGTGTCCGTATGGGTCTGCAAAAATAATCTGCAAGAAGTCTATTTGTATGGATACCGCAGCGGTTTAACAGGCAGTCTGCAACCAAAATATGTGCCCAACCCATCTTGCATTAGGTGTATACCTGGTGTATGTCACACTTCTACAAAGAAAGACATTTTTTGGACCGTTTTAAGCATTCATTTAACAAAACAAAGGTGTAGTAATGTGAGGCTGTGAGGTCAGTTATGATATGACCTCTTTTTCTTAGAACTTTTCCCCAGGTTCAACTAGAAAGTAAAATTATACATTTAAAGTGAGACAGAAATTGTCATGTATAAAAATAAGACATTTTATGTGTAAAAACAAACAAAATGTCATGGATAAAAAATGGATAAAGCCATGTTTAAATGTCTTGCTTCATTCTGTTGACATATAACTAACACAATAATGTACTGTGGGGATTTTGAATATTTTTTTTTTATTTTGGATATAAGAGCTTACTGAAAATGTGCATAGAAACTCTGCCTAATTTTTTGTAATCAAAACTTAATCAAATCAGACTTGGAATTACAGTTTTTTTTTATTTTGCACCATCTAACAAAATGTTGTTTGGTGCAAGATTGGAAAGTTTAGCATAGCATGTGTCCCCTTAAAAGATTTGTGTATTTTCTTATTTGTCTTGTTTAGTTTGTTGAAACTTTGTTACTCGGACACTGCCAATGAAGCAAATCACAAAACACAGTCAGATCTGAGAAGTGTGACACTGGGGAGGCAGATGTAATGTGTGGTTAGGGGGCCACCGAGGGGGCCACCGAGGGGGCCACCGAGGGGGTAGACACGCAGGAGCGAGGCCAGGACGCAGGCCCTTCCTCTGGGTCACATGCTTCACAAAGACACGGCTTGTGTGGCAGAGGCATTGTCTGAGTGAGAGTGAGATCAGTGAGATGGACAAAAGAGCTGCACAGAAAGGAAACAGATTGAACATGTCCTGGAGGAACCTTCAGTCTGCTCTGCCCACCAGGGAGAGTCCAGGACCAGGCAGAGTCTGGGACCAGGGAGAGTCCGGGCCCATGGAGAGTCAAGGACCAGGGAGAGTCCAGGACCAGGGAGAGTCAAAGACCAGGGAGAGTCCAAGACCAGGGAGAGTCCAGGACCAGGGAGAGTCCAGGACCAGGGAGAGTCAAAGACCAGGAAGAGTCCAGGACCAGGGAGAGTCCAGGACCAGGGAGAGTCAAAGACCAGGGAGTGTCCGGAACCAGGGAGAGTCAAACACCAGGGAGAGTCCAGGACCAGGCAGAGTCTGGGACCAGGGAGAGTCCGGGTCCATGGAGAGTCAAGGACCAGGGAGAGTGCAGGACCAGGGAGAGTCAAAGACCAGGGAGAGTCCAAGACCAGGGAGAGTCCAGGACCAGGGAGAGTCCAGGACCAGGGAGAGTCAAAGACCAGGAAGAGTCCAGGACCAGGGAGAGTCCAGGACCAGGGAGAGTCAAAGACCAGGGAGTGTCCGGAACCAGGGAGAGTCAAACACCAGGGAGAGTCCAGGACCAGGCAGAGTCTGGGACCAGGGAGAGTCCGGGTCCATGGAGAGTCAAGGACCAGGGAGAGTGCAGGACCAGGGAGAGTCAAAGACCAGGGAGAGTCCAAGACCAGGGAGAGTCCAAGACCAGGGAGAGTCAAAGACCAGGGAGAATCCAGGACCAGGGAGAGTCACAGACCAGGAAGAGTCCAGGACCAGGGAGAGTCCAGGACCAGGGAGAGTCACAGACCAGGAAGAGTCCAGGACCAGGGAGAGTCCAGGACCAGGGAGAGTCACAGACCAGGAAGAGTCCAGGACCAGGGAGAGTCCAGGACCAGGGAGAGTCAAAGACCAGGGAGAGTCCAGGGCCACGGATAGTCATAGACCAGGTAGAATCCGGGACCAGGGAGAGTCCAGGACCAGAGAGTGTCCAGGAACAGGGAGAGTCAAAGACCAGGGAGTGTCCGGAACCAGGGAGAGTCAAAGACCAGGGAGAGTCCAGGACCAGGGAGAGTCAAAGACCAGGGAGAGTCCAGGACCAGGGAGAGTCAAAGACCAGGGAGAGTCCGGGACCAGGGAGAGTCAAAGACCAGGGAGAGTCCGGGACCAGGGAGAGTCAAAGACCAGGGAGAGTCCGGGACCAGGGAGATACAAAGACCTTCACTTAGATCAGTTAGAAAGTCAGACCTACCCCAGTTGTGATTATTGTCTTATTTTCCAAACTGGCACAAACAAATAAGAACAGTGCTTAACATCTTTACAGTTTTGTCAATTTGCTATAAAATAAAAACAAAGCAAACAAACAAAAGACATACGGTTATGACCAAACCAAGTCATAATTAGAAAAAAACATGCAAATTTCACACATGCACGTATCGTTGAGATTTTGGGACCTACAGGAACAAACTCTACAGCCTAGCTTTAAGGAGGCCCCAAAGGACAGTGGGGGGACATTTGATTGTAGCCATGTTGCTGCTGCTTGTGTTTTCCTGCCAGGTCTGATCGAGAGAGAGAGGAAGAGGAAGCAGATGCTCAGGAGCTGGCACACAAACGATATGTCCACTCTCAATCCCTCCCTCCCACTTCTCTCTCTCAAAAACATGAAAGAGTTCCAGTATTGTCCTCACGTTAGAAAAATACTCGGCACACTGGCCCTCAAGGCTGCGCTGAACAGCACTGAAATGGACAAACTCTAGCGCGAGGGAAGAACTGAAAGAGATCGCGCAAAGCAATACACAGAATAACTTCGCTTGACGAAAAAGCAATACATGAGATATAGAGGAGCACAACGGCAAAGACAATTGACTGAAACCTTGTAAATTTAGATGGACGTGAATCAGGCATTATTCATCTGAGACCAATCCAAGCATAACAATGGATTTAAAAACCTTATAGAAAGCATTCTAAATTGGAACATAATGCAATTCCAATGAAGATACTTCGATTAGTCACAAAATAGAAAAATAGAAAAAATATGAACATCCAGCGTGCTTTGTCAAAGTAGAACCACTCACTACATATGAGTGAGATCAGAGCCTGATTTAAACTAACAAAAAATAAATAACACATTTGAATTTCTAAGGTAGAAATGTTGGTTGGTGTTATGGTCGCAAAGGGAGCGGTAGTTGTTGTTCTGACTTATTTGCATTCGTGTGCTTTTTACTGTATGTTGGAAATTTTGATGTGAACTGAGCTAAATGCTAAATGCTAGTTATTTGTTTTGGAAAATCTACACCATTTTTACCTATGGCTATTTCAATCATAACGTCATAAGGCGCTGGTACAGCTGGCAGCCCGGTGTAAACGCTCTCTTATGAAATTTCCCCATGTGGGACAATAAAGGAATATCTTATCTTATCTTAATAGGGAAACAGGTCTTTCTTGCACAAATATGTTGCTCTTATGATATGGACGATAGTAAACCTTAAATGCAGTAACGTTTAGTCCAGGGGTCACCAACCTTTTTAGGGTTGAGGGCTATTTTATGAGCACGGAGTTGGTTGAGGGCTACCTGTTCAATTAGTCTAAATGGGCCAATAATTACATTTGTAACCAATTTACATAACTATTAGACTCCATTTTAAAACCCAATCTTAATTCCCATTTTAAGCCTGTGAGTGATAAGAACAATACAATGTAATGGGTTAAACAATGGAAATGAAAGTAAATTAAAGCTTGCACTATTATTCAGACCGATAGAAATTTGATATTATGACATTGATAGTACATATGATTTTTTGCAATGTATATTCTTAGCTCTTTTCCCAGAGTGCATTGGTCTTATTTCAGCACTTCTGCGGCAGGGATGACGAAACATCTCCCTGAAACAGTCACAAACATGCGGATCACAGTACTGAGCGAGCCAAAGCAACAAAAGTATGGGGTCAGGTCAAGGTCGTCGTTCAAGTCCTGCCCTTTTCATAACCGCCCGCAGCCGTCCCACTCCGCTGCTCAAAGAAGCACCTTAAGTCCGTGTGTCTCGGAGCAGGCACGGGGAAAGCAGTTAATGCACTTGCAGCCAAAAACAAGGATTTAATTAGGTTTTGACAGCGGCAGAACGAGAGGGTAAAAGGTGCAGTCGTTTTGCTTTAAGAACATTCACTCAGCTCGGCGAGGCCGTTGTAGTTCAAATTGGCTCAGGTTGAAGGTGCAGACATGTGGGTTTTTAAGATGAGAGGAAATCAAATGTAAGGCAGATCAGAGCGCTGTAATCCAGGAAGAGGAGACTGTCTCAAAAGAGCACATCTTCAAGAACAAGCTCAGGTTTCAATCATTTTGCCTCTTGGTGCTTTCTCAGCAACCGTTTCAAACCAAAGTACAGATCTAGAGGTGTCTTTATCTCTTGGAAACTGTGATAATTAAAAAACAAATTTGTTTTTTAATTATTCACAACAATGATTTAACATAGATATATTTTGGACAATGTTTTTCTTTTGGTTTTCAGGTTATGATAGGGGTGTAAGTTAACGCCTGTAATTAAAACAACAAGAAAAAAGATGCCTCAGAGATGTATATTTTAGCGCTTATATTTCACTGAAAGACTAAAAACAATGTGTAGATTAGAACATATTATATTACTACTATTAAATGTCAACATCAAAATCGGTGTGCAATGTGGTTAATTGTGATCAATCATACTTCAACAGTGTGATTAATCAGATTTTTTATAGACAATAAATAATAGACAGCACTAGTTTTTATACACTCCGCCTCAACAACCCAAGAAAAAAGCCCGTTGTAGAAGCGCTGGGAGGTGAAATACAGTAGTTTACTGTTTACTCTAGCTTTAGCCATTTCTTAGCGACTCAAACTTGGAATTACTAAATGTCTATTTGTGAATTGTTTGGTCTCATTATTAAAAAGTATAGCTCTGCAACAATGTAGATTTGATTTCATAAGTGAACATGACTACACCCATTCATGTTACGTTTGGGTGACGTCAGTTCCTGTTGTACCAGAGCTCTGTCTCAGACACATTCTGTCATTAACAGAAGTGAACCGGTCAGGGGGCCAGGCCAGTCCGTAATAGTTTATGGATCATATCGACGAAATAGATATTGTCACGTTGCTGCCCCTACTGTTAAGTGTTTGCATGTTTTTGCCATGTCTATAGCAGGACAGTGACAGAGGGCCTGATTGAAATAACTATGGTCTCCCGGGGCCGGCTAAAGAGAGAGGGCAGAGAGGAGAACGGCGCCGCACTCGATGGGAGCCGAGGGAACCATTCCGAGCCCATGTGTGGGGCCCATTCATCCAGGCTGCTCAGGCTAACCTTGGCATGTGTGTCCACGCGTGACGGGGGCGCACCCATGCAGACACCCACCTCCCCGTCCGCTGCGTGGGTACTTTGTTTTGGCGCGCACAGGAGCAGCGTGTCTGAGTGAGGAGTCAGCAGCACACAGCAGAGGGAGCAGGTTGTTTAGTGTCTTTGAATGATCTTGCCCCCAGGAGAAAGGGCCAGAAAAGAGAAACGAGTGAACGAGTGTCGCATTGTTCTGTGTCCGACCGCTGAGGACACACACCTACACCTCTGTTTGCTGTCCATGCTTTGTGGCTACATTGACTTCCATTAATTTCTAGGACCTAACCTTAACTATAATCACTACATACTTTACATACTTTCACATATACCACTTTAAAGGTGCTTTACCTATTTTAAACTATTTGCAGTGTTTGTATGTATGTATTTCTCACTTGCGTAATGCATTCAGAGTCTCCAAATTATTTACAGCAATGAGTTTATAAGGGCTTTTCACAACTTTCAGAGGGGGGAGTTCTCACAGGAAAACCAACAAACATTAGCACTTCCGGCACAATAAGTAGATGCAGACAGCACACAGCGGTCTCATGCACACCCTAAGAGAACTGGAGAAAAACAGATTTGAATTTTATTACATGAAAAACGGGTACATTAATCACCTGGTGCACATACATACATATTTACATTGTGCATAGGTATTCAAGGAATGGGAGTTTCTAGAATACCAGAGGACATGATTGCAAATACAATTGGCTAAGGCCTCTTTAATACACCTTGACTAAACCAGGAACAAGCAAAGTCTACACCAAGACTAAACTGGGATGAAGGTAGGACCAAAGCATGAGAAATAAGAATGAACTCACAGGCACAATTCCCACAAAAAGTAATTCAAATTCTTTACATAATGTATATATATATATATATATCAGGGCTGCATATTGAAACATAAACCAAGCACAGTTTTTTAAGTGCCACAACACCTTAATTTAGTCTCAGAACTTTCATTTTAGGTGTGATAACATGTTATTTGTAAGTTATTTGTGGAAAAATCTGATGAAAATGACTGAATGAAAATCTTCCACTTGAAGAAATATGAAACTTTCACAAATGGTTGAATGTCGACTCTATTTAAAACAACTGTTCAAACACACACACACACACACACATACAGGTGCATACATACACACACAACATACAAGCACACACGTAACAGCTGGCTGCTCAAGAGGAAGTGGATAAAGGAAAGAGCAGTCTGGAAACGTACGTTAACAGACCTCACGAATCATACATCACAAGTTTAGTATCACTTTTGTACGATCGAGCCCAAGTTCTGCTTTCAGCAGCACTTGTCCACCACAAGTGTGTTACTGAAAGTGCTGTTAATACTGCTCATAGGAAAGATAATGAATGAATGAATGTCCATGATGAACCTAGATTTAAATTTAGATTTATTTTTCTGTAGTGTACTTTTGTAGTGCAGTTTGTAATACTGTGCCAAATTAAAAAGTAAAAACAACAACAACTTAAAACAGTTGCAGATGTATACAAAATATCCTATTGGTCAGTCATAACTTCCTTCCTCTACCCAACATCCTCATCATTTTCTCCGTTAATAATTAATAATAATTAATAATAATATTTTTTTTACCGTATTCTTGATTTGAGAAGAGACATTTCAGGCATTTCACTGCATGTTACTTAACTGTGTTTTTAATATTGTATATGAGCCCAGGCCCATGTCAAAAATATCAATCTATCAATCTTAATAATATTGAGATATTTACTTAAGCTGTTTCCTTACTGGACAGTGATGTCCCAATGTTTGATCATTTCACTTAAGAGGGCAAACTGTGCATATTTTGGATTGATGAAACCAGATGTTTGTCTTTTCTTTGTTATTTTTTCCCCCCTCATTTTTGCATTGAGTTATTTTTAATCCTGTCACTCATGTGTCATCTGTCTCCTCCAGGTCCCGGAGCGTTTTCTGGAGGTTTCCCAGGTGACTCTTCGGGAGTTCTTCAATGCCATCGTGGCCGGAAAGGATGCGGATCCCTCATGGAAGAAGGCCATTTACAAAGTCATCTGCAAACTGGACAGTGAGGTCCCAGAGGTCTTCAAGTCCCCAAACTGCCTCCAGGAGCTGCTCCATGACTGACTAGGAATGGGGCGGAGAACCTGGACTCTCCATCAAGCACCCAGGCCTTCAAAACTATTCTGAAAAGACTTGGAGGAGAGTGGTTTCAGTGACATGCAGTCGAAATACATTTTGGGCCAGCGCTTGTGAAAGACCAAACAAAAACATACAAACAAGAGATTTTTTCATCCTTCTTGCACTTACAAAAATGTACATTATCTTCATTTGTCTCTGAAAGAAGAGGAAGACGAACTATCACCAGACAAAAACTGAAAATTAAGAATATATTAATCTTTTTATTGTGGATGTTTTTAAGTTACTGGACATATTTTGAAATAAAGTGGCGTTACTGTATTTTTTCCTCCTTTGTAATAAGCTGACATGTGCTCTTCTTGGATCCCTTGGCCAGTTAACGAATACATGTTGAATAGAAAAAAAGCACAGTGACATTCCCACACCCTCACAAACCCTCAAACCCCTCTAGCTGTTGTTTCCACTCTTGTACTGAGATTTTTTTGGTGTTTTGAAAATGTGGCCGCTCTACTCTGAATACCACAAGGTTGCCCCTCTTGCCCCTTGAACTTTGCCTTTGGCACAAATGACAAGTAAACAGCCTTGCCATGATGCAAACTGCATATGATAACGCTTTATCTTCTTTTGAGCACTTCACAGATTTACGTGCAGGACCTACTATAGGTTACTTGATTTGTTTCAGGATATTGGTGACTTTTTACCATTTTGCCTAGTTTGAGCTAAGCAAACAAACTTGATTTGTTTTCTTATTTCAAACATAATCATCTTGAAAACTGAAATGAATATCACAAAACATGTTGAATGTAGTTAGAACTACTCATTAAAATAACCATATTTTGAATATGACAAGTTATATGATTTAATCCAATCAGATATAAATGATTTTCCATGCCATAGAGTGGATTGGGCGCTTTATGATAATGTTTGCGTTTCTTTGTTGAATTTTTGTCATAGCTTGACTAATATGCGCTGATGTTTAGATGTTGTTGGTAAATACGTTCTTCCATTGTTTTAGCCTGAATTCATAATGTGCCATTTAAAAAGGAGAAAAATACAAGATTAACTTTAATTTTTTTGTACTTTGGAATAGAAAAATTGTGGACTCCAAAACAATGCCGTTGTTTATAGGCTAATCATGATTGTTTCTAGCTTTGTGGGGGGCCCCTATGCTAAATGGCATTTGGGGGCCTTTTTGCCAAACCATAAGAGAGTGATTCTTAATGCCTTACTTAGATTATCCAGAAACTTTCAAGAGCAAAATAGAAAATAAAATACAAACAGAATCACATGTATGCTGCTGAGATGAGGCTGTTTGTTCGGCTCTTGGGGCCTCACATACTAGCATACTGGGGCCCAGTATAATGTCCACAGTCCGCTCATGTTTGGCTTTGTACTATCTATATTTCAGAGCGGAATCGAGTTGCTTCTTAAGACCTGGATCACAACCGGCATCATTGGCACAAACAAAAGATCAGCTGTGTTTTAACGAGGCTAATAATAGGCTAAGATGCTTGTGCCCTACAGCCAAATACGTGGAGCTGCCTTGCCCTCCAGTTAGACCCTTGAAGCCCTCAGTCCTCAGAAGTAATCCAGCGTCTTATCGATGTATTCCTGTTCGTCTCGGGGGCAGAGAGGGGCAACAGTGCCAGCCACATCATGTGTGAAGTGTTTAAGGTTTTCACAGCAGAAAAAAAAGAGAATTTGCTGATATTTGTAGCTTGTATAGATGTAATAAATCATTCTGATATTGTTATTTATATTTGAGATTCCTATTAATGTTATTCCAATGATCATTATTATTATTAATGCTTGCTACAGATTTGACTAGTGGTTTACTCATTGTTTATCATCACATGAAATAAATTATTCTTAAAAAATATGCTGTTGTTCTGTGAAAAATTTGAACTTTTTTTAGTTTGTGAATGCATCATTTAAAAGTGGTCCTATAATCATTTGTTTCAGGGGCAGCTTCTATTCTTATTGGGGCCCAAATCAAAACATAGTTTGAAGGCCCCTGTTTGCCAAAACACAATGGAATTTTGCATAATCATAAACAAAACAACTGAGAATTGAGCATAGTTTGAATGTATCCAACTTCCTGTTATGCAGATGACATCACAATTTAGCAGTGAGTGTCAATGATGAGTAATGAAATGTTCTCCTGTAAGAGCTCAAAACACAACTAATATGTTAAATAATGTCCACAGTCTGATAACAAATGTAAAATTATTCACCTCTGCTAAATATCTAGTTTGTGCCTGACATCTAAAAAATAAAAACAATAGGCTACAAAAGCAGATAAACAACAAAACTGCAGCTACGCTCAAATTGATCACTGATAAAGACTTTGGGATCAATGTCACCATTTCTTAACTTACTGTGTTGATGAATTGTGTTGGAAGTGTTTTATACTCCCTCTGCCATCAGCAGACAGCTAGCTAAGCGCTGTACAGTTGGGAAAACAACAGAAAAACGACTTTCAGTTTACATTTTGCCGTATAAAGTTAAATTGAGTGGTGAAAAAAAGCATTTTACACATCAAAATTGTACCAGTACATAACCTCTACAGGGAATATTCTGAGGATTTCACACCATTCAAAAGATAGGATATTTAGTTTTAAACAGTTAATTTCTACTTAATTAGTATGGACAAGTATTCAAACATACTTTTGAGTTGGGGTTTACTTTGGATTATAAATGCTTTATTTCCTTCTTTTGTTGCCCTTTTTTAATTTCCTATGCTCCCACCGGTCCTTTTCTTCTTCTTTTTTTGTGTTGAAATAATAATATATATATTTTTTAAATAATAATAAGTTGTTCATTTCTATATATTAATATATAAAGAGAGCGTGTTTATCCATAGGTTTCAGAATGATGGAAACTATCCTAATTTTCCATCATTCTGAAACCTATGGATAAACACGCTCTCTTTATATATCAATATATCGAAGCAATCTAGTACAAAATATAATACAAAAAATTCTTAGAGGCTGAATTCTCAATATTTAAACCTTTAACACCTTTGTACAGCAGACGCAGACATTGGTAGTACCACCAAGTGTGGAGTGAATGAATAAAGAAGATGCTTCGATAGGTCTGTAACACACAGTGTGTAATGTGTAAATCATTATTCTGCTGTCGTTTAGCATCTTCAGATCCTGTAAATTAAATCATTGCCCTAAAGTAAGAAACATTTATACAGTTCTAATTGCATAATGAAAAAAAAGATGGAGACCAATGCATAATTTTGTTCATACTGTATTGAAACTTCGAGGTTGTTTCATTAAGCAAACTATTAAAGAAGGGGGAAGTTAATGAAGGATGAAGTATAAGAATTTAGTTTTAGCGTGCTGTTTCATCAAGTTGGACAATTAGTTCTTGTAGATCACCTCTACAACAAAATAACATGATACTGCCACTATATTTTGTTATGTTCATATGTTTTCTTTTTTCATGCTTTTGTTCTTTGTTCCATGTTAAAACGTTCTAAATTCCCAGGAAATGATGTGCTAAATCATATGTTATCCACCCATAGGTGACCAGACCATAGAAGTTCATGGCCCAGACAGAATCGCAGACGATCGTCTCCATGCATTCTTTAGGCCCCGCAGTGTTCCAGGCTTGTTGTGGATGAGAGAAGAAAAAAAAATAGAGAAGAAAAATTAATTAAAAATAGTGTTTGACTATCATGAAAAAAAGTGATACAATCACAAAATAACTTTATACTATCATGCAATAACGTGATAGTATCATGTTAAAATGTGAAACTGAAGAAAAACATATATAATATAGTAAACAAAAATAAGGAATACTGGCGGATTTGATTAAAGCACCATTGGCAGCTCTGTGCAGTTCAGTCTTGAAATTATTCCACCACTTTTTCCTCTTTTCAGAATCAGAATCAGAAAAGGTTTATTGCCAGTGTCATTGAACACAGTCTGCAAACCTAGGAACCTGTCTCGGCATTAGGTGCAACATAAACCATGAATAATAAAATAGTAATAATAGCCAGGTCTATAAAGTCAAATATGGCATGCATAAATTAAGAATTTACTACTAACATAAGGTAAAAAAACAAAAATAAACTTGTCTCGGTATGTACACATATATTTACACAAAAAAATTACAGATAATCGGAAATAGTGCAGAAAGTGAACAGTGTGTGAATAGTATTGGTTGAATAATTGTTAAAGTGGCACAGATTTTGGCCACGGATCAACTCTTCCGTTGTAATGGCACTTCAAGTCCAGCGTTTAAATGGAGAACGAGGGAAAAGTCTTGCCGCTAAAAATGTAAAGAATAAAGTAAATTGATGTGTGTAAAATGTCTAATGTTCATGTGACCAACAATTCAACAATGCACCGATTCCCTGTGTAACCCGAAAATGGAGATTATTTTCTCTTAAGACCTACTGTACGTTAACTAATACAACAGGAAGAAGGATAACGTTGTAAGGCAGCGCCCTGACGGGCTTCCGTAATAAGGTGAATTATGCTGACCAGGCCCATGACCAGGCAACACCTTACTTGACAAACCCAGGGTTTGAAGTCCAGAGGGCGGAGCCTATTTCATCAGTTCCTGTCCTCACAGTCAGAGCGGCCGTCTCCAGGCAACATGAGAAGCCTTCAGAGCCCTGCCCGTTTGTACCCGTGTGCGCCACTGGCTCCGGTGCAGCCGACATGTGATCTCTTGTTGTTGTTGCTGATGAATTGAAAAGAGGAGCGCTGCTGTGATTATTGTCAGCACAAAAGCCTCGGAAAGCTGCTGACGCCTAGATTAGCCCGTACAAAGACGGGCGCGCAAAAACACATACAGTAGGTAGGCGCTGGCACAAAGGGACGCGGCCTGTCTGCCCTTGTGGCGCGGGCATCCTTCTCCGTGTCTGTCCTGAGCTTCATTTCGTCTGCCATTGTATCAATCGCAGTTACACTCAAATAGGTATTCAAAAATGTGGGGATATACACCGTTTATATACAGCAATGAGCAAAACATGCTCAGTGGTTTCAAATGCATTTTTTTTAAATGTTGTACCAACCCTGAACTTATTTGAACTGTCAGGGAATATATTTGTGTACCCAGCTGCTGATTCTGATCACACAATGTGTTTCTGTTTTTTTGGATTTTTTTTTATTTATTAATTTATATTTCATTCTTGATATTTTAATTCTAACCTCCGAAACCCCAATAATGATATTATCAAGTGTTTGATATATTTTCCACCTCTATATACATGTAAATTAAATTGTAACAGAATATCAGGACAGACTATTATTATTAGATTACGCTCGGTGGGCCCAGAGTAGGATGAACATCCATGTCCTCAGACCAGGTCTGCAGATTGAGAATGACAGATTGATGATGATTGATGAAAGTTGAAACGTCCAAATTACTAAAAATGAATCTTTTCTACACTCCCAGACGAATGAGGGATTACGCCAACATGTTACAACTTTACACATTTCAACTGGATTTAACTTTTCCTGTAAAAATACAGAGGTATACAAGTGATGGCTTATTTACTTGACGTACCTGATGTTTCGGCGGCAGGACTTCCGCCTTTCATCGCCTTTATCAAATGTTATTCTCAGGCGTGGTCAGTCTGATCTGTCAGTGTCTGTAAGCCAATATAGGGTAAATGCTACTTCGTCTCAATTGATGGTCTATGCGACCGCTTCCTGATTTCAATAGCATTTGCTTTTGGCGCACACATGGGACTCACTTCTGCAGAGACCTCCACGACCACCATAACATCTGATAACATCAGATGTCACCTCTGACGACGTCCTGCCGCCAAATAAGCTATCGCTTGTATACAAATGTCTTATTAGAAGAAAAGTTACATTTATTTGAAAAAGAAGACAGAATTAATTTTCCAATTCTAACTTTAAACTGGATTACTTCCAGAAAGTCAAATAAAAAATTAAAAAAGGTTACGTTGATAAAACTACAGTTTAGTTTTTTTTAGATTCACCATCTGCTTATCTACATGGAAATAATAGATTATGCTTTGCTCGGAATGTTCCACAGTATGGCATTCCCTTGATCTAAATGGCATTTATTCAATGCTTTTATTTCTAAAAAAAATCCTTAACAAACCTTGGGGTGAAATCTAATTATGCCATTTTCTTGAACATATGAGACATTGTAAATAGTATTGTACACATAGATTTGTATTGCCCATGATGAGATCTCTGGAGAAGTCTTACCACGAGGTGTCTGTCTGCGTTATCTTCTCATTTGTGTCTCCACCTGAACTTGCTAACTGCACCATTTGAAAAGCCGACTTACTGACGTGGTACATACGCCAATGTATGAAAATCAAACCTCACAGATATACTCACCATAGGACTACTACAAAAAGGGCATTAGATTGTTCAAGTTCAGCTGCAGAAACATTTTTGCTGAAGTGCAGCTTAGCATGATTTGTCCACGTCAGCAGATCGTGTGCAAGGACAAGATGAGAAGAGTAATAGCCCTCAGGACAAAAGACTCTGTTTTTTACTTTGAACAGGTAAATAAGAAGGTAGAATTTTTTTTCCCCTCGCCCTCTCTCTGTACTTAATGCTCTCCCTTCTCTTTCTCTCTTTTTTTTCTCCTGTCCCTTTCTGTCTTCTCAATAGTTCCCTCTCTCCTCCTTTCCGCTCTCCTGGTCTCCTCCTTATCTCTATCCTCCCTCCCTTCCCTCCCCTTCCATTATTTGCCCCATCTTCTCCCCTCTCTCCTCCATAGTCCTCGTCTCCTCCTCTCTCTGTTTCCTCCCCTCCCTTCTCTCTCTCCCCCTCGCTCCCTCACTCACTCCCTCCATCGGCGGTCTGTGGGCTAATCAAACACCATCTGCCGGCGCTGTCCCCAACCTGTGCAAGCAGCTGCCACGCGCTCTCTTAACAACACTTTTAACAACTGCTCCTCTGCATCTTTGTCTCCACCACCGCTGGCATGCCTCGCCATGTACAGATCCGGCGCGTCAAAAGAAAGGAACATGCCCTGGCCCCTGGCTGAACTTGAGGAGCCCCAAATATGAAGAGCAGGCCAAGAAATAAAATCATTGGAGGGAGAGCAGGATAACGGCGCGGCAGAAGGTACAAACAAAACCATGAAAGCAAAGTGAAAATGGTGATCAGGGGGGAAATGAGCCGCCTGTCAGAGAAGTCTGCACTACAAAAAAGGAAGATCTGAAATGACATGTCTTCAGTATATCAATCGCAGGGAGCACTACAGTATGTAACTTTTCTGGTGGAGGGAACGCCACCCTCATTCATCCTTGTTTGATGAATCGTGTTTAGTAAGTCCTCTCCCTCTGTGCCTCAAAAACACGCCATCCCAAATATTCCGGTTTTCTGTCATACATAAAGATCCATTCTGAACCTGTTTATATCAGCATGTTGGGGCTAGGTTTCTTTGTCTTCCCTATTAAATTCCCTCTACAGCCAGTAGCTGGAGCTCTAACCCAATTCTTGACGTAGAAATCTTTAGACTAAAGTTAAGTCATGTGTGCTTTTTGTGGACATTTTCTTTTAAGTTCTAAAACATGAAATATGCCACAGATCTTACCTGTAACGGCCTGGTAGGATCAGCAGTCTGAGCAGGAACTCACAGACTTTCCTTCGTCCAGTTCCACTCAAGCTCCTTTAGGAGAATCCCAAGGCGTTCCCAGAGAGAGACATAGTCCCTCATGTCTTGGGTCTTCTCTGGGGCATCCTCCCGGTGAGACATGCCTGGAACACCAGCCGAGGGAGAAGTTCAGGAAACTCCAGAACAGATACCCATCTCAGCTAGCTCCTCCCGTGTGACGGAGCTCCTCATCCTATCTCTAAGGGAGCATTCAGCTGGTCATTACCCAAAATTCATGACCACAGGTGAGAGTATGAACCTAGATTGACCGGTAAATCGAGAGCTTTAACTGACTCAGTTCCTTTTCCTCCTTTACCACAACAGTCCGATACAGCGGCCGCATCACTGCAGACGTTGAGCCGATCCGCTTGTCAATCTTACGATCTATCCTTTCCTCACCCGGAACAAGACCCTGAGATACTTGAACTCCTCCACTTGGGGCAAGGACTCTGCCCCCACCTGGAGAGGGCAAGCCACCCTTTTCAGGTGGAGAATTTATTTGGAGGCTGATTTTCATCCCAGCTGCTTCACACTCGGCTTCAAACAGCATGTTGCAGGTCCTGATGTTGTCTTAATGAAGCCATCATCTGCAATATGTTGCACCGAATCACCAAGACAAGTTCCTATGTTTGTGAATTTTGTTTATTGACAATGGCTATAAACCCCCTTCTGAAATAGCAGAGATGAGATGCCGTGGTTCCAAACCGGACACTCTCCAACCTCTGACTGCACCTAGAAATTCTGTTCATAAAAACAATGAACAGATTAAAGACACTAAACTAATTCAATCCGAAAACGCCATAAGAATGCTGTTTTCAAGGTAAAGGTATCTATAATCAAATAAATACAAGATAGAGTTGCTTTATGCCACATTGTGGAACGTTCCAGGCATCTCAATAGACCAGAAAAGTTATGTAGTAAACCTTTAATTCCACACCATTAAAAAAATACCCAAATATAGATTCATTTTCTGATTTCTAGTCATTTCTACAAACACTCCATTTTTTGCAGTGCGCGGAGCTAATGGAGGAGGTAAAGTCTCCCAGCACACGCCAGCGCAAGAACACAATCATCTTAAACTAGCACAGTCACTTTACAATTACAAACTGCACTGCTGTCGCCCGGAACATGCCAAGACATGGTGGAGTGGTGTCTCCCAGGGGCCGCTGGTTGGCGCAGGGCAGATGTTCAGACCAAGCAGGTCTGGCATGCCATCTAGACGAGCTGCCATCTTGGACTCGCCTTTCCACGGACCAGCAGCAAAGGCAGATCAGAGGCAGATCAGCATGTTTTAATCACTCGGATGGAGAAGGAGGTAAATACACAAGCAATGTGGGAGGAATATTTACTACATCTCTGTTAGCATTTCTTCTGTTCTAAGAGGTCCTACATTATGCAAAACGTACTTTGAGTTTGGAATATTCTTATTAAGGTTTATTGTCTTGGCCCTTGTGTTGGCCTGACTCTATATGTCAGCAAGTTGCTCCTGCTAATTTAAGTAATCGTCCACATGTTGATTAATCATATTGCAGTTAAATTAAATATTTTTCCTGTTTATGTGTTATTATGAGACTTTCAGTTGTGATATGCCAAAAGAAACAGGGCGAGGCAAAGTGTTTTGAGGCTGTGACGTTTTGGGTGATTGGGTTCCCATGTTTTTATATACTCCACATAAGCAGAGCATTTCAATTCAAATTGCTCTGTTCAATCCGATCAGTTACATCTATCTGTAATTCTTAAGCATCATTTCATCAGTTCTTAAACATCTACAAACAACTTGCATGCCTTTAAAAACGTAATGTAAATGGATTTGCTGTTTTAAGCTCATTATTATTATATAAATATATAATATTTATATATATATAAATTATATATATATATATATATATATATATATATATATATATTATATTTAATATATTATTATATAATATTATTATATTATTGATTTACTAAAGTGTACAGGACAAATAGGCTTGAGATGATAAACTTAGAGAGACGTGAGATCCTGTTAGTGTGAATCCATGCTGTCTGTGTTGTGCTATGTACTTCTTGTTGTTGTGGTTGATTCTCTCTAATTTATGTGAAGGTTTTGGGGTTTTCCTTTTATTTGGTATCACAATTCATTCTTTGTTTTTAACCACAATTCATGCCACTTGTGTGTCAGTACTAAGGGCATTGAATGGTTTAGACGGTTTCATTTTCCTTTTAGTTCCACACTATTCCCATCATAGTCATTGCTGTGCTATAGTCATGTTTTTAGTCCTTACTGTCCGTCAAAGGTGGCGGGTAGCAAAGTATCTATACTTTGTTACTGTGGGATTACACCAACTTGTAGTATGTTACTGTACCGTATTTTGCGCACGAAAAGGCACACCGGATTATTAAGTGCACCATCAGCTATCTGTGTACCATTTGTACTGGTCCATACATAAAGCGCACCGGACGATAAAGCGCATAAGATAAACAAAACAGATGGATAAGTCAGAGTCAGTTGAGCTTTATTAAACGCGTTCAACTCATTCAGATCAACATTGTTCAACATCAAAACACACTCTGCTATCGCTAACAGACACGTCAGCATATCCAAATCAATTCTCAGTCAAGATCACTTGTAAACACGTAAAATACAAACACAGAACACACTCTGCTACCGCTAAAAGACACGTTAGCGTATTCACAACAACTCCCAGCCTCGTTCAGTTGCAACACGAAAAATACAACACTGTCTGATATCGCTAAAAGACCCGTTAGCGTATTCACAACAACTCCCAGCCTCGTTCAGTTGCAACACGTAAAATACAACACAATACACTCACTTTTTCAGTTCATTCCTCGTCATCAAATCATTCAAATGCGCAGAAGTACATCCCGCATAGCTATGACCAGACGTCCCGATTTACCTGGGACAGCCCCGATTGTTTACGTCCCGTGTCCCGGTTTAATGTCTGCTGGGGCGCATAATGGTAAAAGCAGCCAAAACGCCGATAGTGCTCCGTGCTAAAATCTCTTTGGTCATGTGATCCCGCATCTCGGACCCACGCGGCAGTTCAGTGATGATTCCGGCCTTTTGATTCCCACAGTTGACTGATAATTTAGCCCGTGAGCGCATTTCTAATAATATAAGAGCCATCTTGGGACAAGTTTCTTGGGGTCCTTCATTTACCGGTAGGTGTCTGCGTTGTGCCTGACTGAAAATGTTGTTTACGTTTTGACAAAGTTTTGCAAGTGCCGCGTGCAGGTAGACTACTGTTCCCAGAATGCTTTGCACACATGTTGTTGGGACTTCCGGTTCCAGAGTACTGTACATATAGTCGCGCATCGGCGTCTCGTGTTCCAAATTTTCTTTATACACCATGTACCATACAAAATATCTTCGTGGTCAGTAAGCACAACCAGAAATAAACCATATAGTAAGCGCACCGGACTATTAAGCGCACGGACGGCTTTTGAGGACGTTAAAGACTTTTACGTGCGCTTTATAGTGCGGAAAATACGGTACTTTATGTAAGTATTGTAAAGTAAAATGTATGGCAACTTTTTACTTCTTCTCCTTACTTTTATCCTAAGTATTGGCACTTTCTACTCCTTACATTTTCAATATACTTTTTAAAATCAGCGCAGTTTTTCTTTCACTCCAAAACTTTTGGTCCTGCTTCACAGAGTCACAGGCTCAAACATGATCTTTGAGAAGAAAATAACCAAAGGGGTCCCAAGACAAGTTGCGTAAAAAACACAAAAATAAAAAGGAGAGAGAAGAGAGGAGGCAATCCATTTCATAGCTTGTTATGCTTGTTTCTTCAGATTGCTATATATTCATTTTATAGCACAGCAAAACCAAAACTAATATAGTTTAAGTAGTTTAAAAAGCCTGGATATAACTTATGATATTATGACCTTAAAAAGTGAAGATTCAGCTATAGATATTGGATTCAGCCATTGATCACAGTGCTTCCTCTGCGTGTGTCGAGGGCAGTGCGCCGTTAGGCCCCAGCAGTGCAGAAAGGAGGCCTGTAGAGACGGGGTCAATGGCAGGGGACAGGGGGCCCACACACGGAGCCCAAACACTGGGAAAGTGAGGGGCCACGCGCCTCCTGTCCAATAAGGGCATTAAGTCTGTCAATAAGAGCCTTTCAGGACTAGCAGGGGTCCACACACAATGTACACACAATATACACTCACACACAGTATACACAATACTACACTCACACAAGCTTCCTCCTTAGAGCAGCATTTCAGCATTTATTTATTTAATATACCATTCAGAGACCAAATTAACACTCTTCACTATAACTCCCATAAGTCCTCTTTCACTAATGGTCATTAAAGGTGCTCTATGTGACATTTATCATAGAGCTATTGCTTTGCTTGGAATGTTCCACAGTATGGAATTATACTTATCTTGCTATTATTCAATTACAGGAGTTGACGTTTCTACAGAAAAACCTTGAAAAACATGTTTTTTTAATGTGTGTGGTCCTGGAGATATATTTAATGCCATTGTAAGCAACCTACGGATGACTGAATGAGCTTTTCCATTGTGACAGGAAATGCTGGACATTAGGCTTTTCATTAGTCGATATCTCAGACCCCCTTTTTGGAGGCCCACATTCTTTCAGGAGTTTTTTTTGTCTCTGCTACGAGCAAATTTGAAAATGGATTCAAATGAACTCTCAAGAGGTATTTTCTCTCCCAAGATGAAAGCTAAACCTCAGCATAAAGACTTTGTTGTTTTAATAAAATAATAATTTGATTACCCGCCCGAAGTCACTGGGATAGGCTCCAGTCACCCGCGACCCCGAAAGGGAACAAGCGGTAGAAAATGGATGGATGGATAATTTGATTGAAGACTTTGTCCACATGATGAATTTACTGTGCATAATGTGAATGTTTCAATGTCTTGACTTGTCTTGTGAGCATTTGAACCTGTGTAACTATGCAGCCCTAGTTAATGGTCAAACAATGCCTCAAATGTTTGGGGAAATTCCAGATCCAGACCCCGTCTCTGTCAGCTGACTCACACACTAGCGTGTGTCTGATTGGTTGAAACTTTGCGCCAAAATTCAAGGTGTCGCCTAAACAGCACAGGCAAACCCCAGGCCAGTTACATGCCAGTTCCATCCGGAGGTCCAAGAGAAAGGACGGGGGAAGAAGTCAGAAACAGGAGTGTCTCCTAGCTTATTTTAGTGAGTTTAGCTTAAGCAGGGGTGTCAAACATCCGGCCCGCCAAACGTTTTAAACCGGCCCGCCGAACATTTCGGATTCATATTTTATTTTTTTTCGTTCATAGAACCGTAGTTACATCCGTAACCGTTTTTATCGCTAAATCTACACGTCCCACAATGCCGCTGGTGAATGCCCCTCCCTTTAACTCTAACACACGTCGCATAGTTGCATCTAGAATAATTGTATCAAGTGTCTCTACCTGTTAATGACTCACTTGCATATTCCATGGTTTTAATTAATGTTGAATTATTTGGTCAATAAATCTTCATAAACCACAGTTGCTAAAATGTTGTTGGTGGTGTTGGTGGTGTTGTCAAGTCAAAGTCCTGATCTGAATCCTATTGAGATAATGTGGCATAACCTTAAAATGGTGGTTCATGCTTGAAAACCCTCCAATGTGACTGAATTACAACAATTATGGGGGCCCACATTCCTTCACAGTGCTGCAATAGACTCTGCAAGTTATCGCAAATGCTTGATTGCAGTTGTTGCAGTTATTAGGTTTAGGTGGCAATTACTCTTTCCACACAGGGCCATGTAGGTTTGGATTTTGTCTTATGAATAATAAATATGAATTTAAAACTTGATTTAAATACTGTGTGTTTCCTTGGGTTGTCTTTGACTAATATTTAAATTTGTTTAGCTGCGTTCCCACTTGTGTTTTATTCCGGGGCCGCCCCAGTTTTGCGCCGGAGCGAGTGGGAACAGCCAGGAGCGAGACCAGCAATTGAGTGTCCGTGTTGAGTCTTCTGCTGCGGGTTGCTCTGCATGTGCACGGGAACGCTCACCCGTGTCTCCTGGTTGTGTAGACATCTTTACAGAATACTACAAGTAGTTCACCAAGTTAGCAATACAGACAGGAGACATGAGTGTCTTTCACGTTTGGTAGCCACGCTGCTCAGCCGCTCTGTTTCGGAGAGAGAAGAGTAACAGGATTTATTTATTTATTATTTAAACAGCACGTAACCTTGCACACAACAATATAGTGCCAACATATGCAGTGGTAAACATCGCTCTCTAACAGTTAGGCGGCGGAGTGTAATTGCCGAATTGGCCCCAGTCTCGCTCTTGAGTGTCAATTGATCCGGTTTAAGGCCGGTCTGAGCCGGATCAGTTTAGTCCGGATTAAAACTGCCAAAAAATTAAGAAATCAGGAAGGGGGCAAACACTTTTTCACATTACTGTTGTAACTCGAAGTAAACATACCCACACTCATGCTGTGTGGCAGGTTTGAAAAATCCAATTCTTTAATCAATATCAACTTTGAATGTCGCCCTCTTTCATAAGTGGAAGGACATGAATAACACTACAGTACTTACTATTATATATAATAAACTCTTTATTACAGTATTATAAACAAATAACTAGTACTCATTAATAGATTAATAACCCTATGATGAATTTACTAAGGAACTTCATTTTAATTAAAGCATTGAAATAAAATCTAAATGATCAACAATTGAAGGGAGAACAAAATGCCCAGGAGTGGAACCCAGAACCTCCTTGTGTGACTCAGCGTTCTGTCACTGTGCCTTCAGTAGATATGTTATCAGAATCAGAATCAGAATCAGAATAAGGTTTATTGCCATTTGTCAACGAACAAAATTCACAAACATAGGAACTTGTCCTGGTGATTCAAACAACAAAACAATGAACAATTAATACAAAACGGCATGATATGTACATAATAAAATATGAAGTTACTTAGTGCAATAAGAAGTGAACAGTGCTGTGAGTGCACTCACCATTTCCCCTCAAAAGCAGTGTGCCTTAAATGATTGACACAAGTACTCTTTCACGGCCCTGAGCACAGGTTTCGCAGCTTCTTGGATAAAGTCTACACACACGAGGAGCAGGTGCAGATGTGCTCTACACACTCGCTGAAGCCTCCTGAGCTCTGTGTCCATGTTCTGCTATTGTCAAAGCCACACAATACGCAGAGTAAATCCATTTATCAAGAAAGGGTTAGCGCTTCAAGAAGAGGCTCTTCAAAGGCACTGCACTCACTATAAATATCTGGATTACAAAGCAGCTTGAGCCAGAGGACTATGCCAAAGTCTGGACTACAAGACTCTACACTGCAAAACAATACATACATGAGTGCAAATATTGTTTTGTAAGGAGTTTGGATTTAAGGCAGCATTCTTGAACCCTGACTAGACCCTCACTACATCAGAACTGGGACCAAACCAGCACCAAAGAAGTGAAAGAGTGGATGCAATGTTGGTTTGGTGTATCATTTATTTTATTTGTTACTGCATGCCCCCAACATGCAAATATAAGCACTCAGTTACAATGAACGTGATTTGAGACAGAACTAGTCCGGGACGAGTCTAGGGATAATTTATAAATCGATCGATCGATCAATCAATCTTTGTCATAATTAGCATTTATTGACTTACAAACAGCACAGAGACTTACAAAATAAGGTTTATCAAATAAGTGTGAACGAAGGTAAATACAACTCGGGCTATGTTTTTGATGAGGGAACAATGTCAGATCAGGGGGGAAAAAGAGAAAGTCAATTTTGATTGATATGTGTATTTTAAGGAGTTATGACTAGCTTTATTTAGTTAAAATTCATTGAATTCGTTTCTAGGTAGTGTTTTCACAAGTTTCAATATAATTTTTTTTCAAATTTTAAAATGAGAAAATAAGTATTGAAACCAGTCAAGTTTTCTATTTAAAAAATAAAGGAATTCGAATTTCGAATTTGAATTGAAGATTGTGAGTTCAAGTATTTTTCTTTTTGCAGTGAGAGAACAGTAAAATTATATGATTGACAGACGAGTACTAGATAAAAGGAGGAATCCCAGGCGTCTCGTGCACGTCTTTCCGCAGTCCCATAAGCTTCTACTTTGAACGCTGTGGTCAGGGTTGAGGTTGGGGTCAGCGGGGGAACCTGGGGGACCGTGCTTGTGTGTGTGACATGGAAAAAGCCTGCACACGTGCAGACACACTGGGACACTTGTGGACAGCTGTCAGTGAGCAGCTAAACAGGTCACAATGGAAGCAGAAGAGAGTGGAGGGTGCGGTTATTGGGGTTAAAGCAAGGTTAAGCTAGTTCTACGGCGCGTGCTAACAAATCACTGGCCTATGTGGGTTTTGTAGGTTTTTTCCTCATTCACAGAACCAGGAGTCTTAAACTATTTTGAAATGTGAGACCAAAAGGCAGTGGTGGAAAGTAACTAAAAAGTAATGTACTCTCAATAACACCAACACCAATATTAGCACAAATAATTACAGTTTTTGCAACCATTCAAATTCCTATTGCCAATTCGGTTTCAACCTTGAAAATGTCCATAAAACAAAGCAATCTTGATATTAGTTTTTCCCGCAGCGTATGTCTAAAAGCCTCTTAAACATCATGATCTGGTCAGAGAGTTAGGTCAGCTCTACGTAAAGGCAAGCCCAAAATATTATAACTCCAAAACATATGCTGGGCTCATAATAGACTTGAAAGATTGGATTGGGTCATGGTGGGTTTAAGGACCACTAAAGATGATTACAGCTAAAGGGGACTCAAAACGGGGATCGGGTTTTTCACCAATAAAACAATCAAGACATGGAAGGTTTTTATAACAATTATATTATATTAACAGTGCTGCATTTTTCTTGAAAAGATTACAATACATATATTTTTTTTAAATGCAAATATGTCGATTGTTGTTTTTTAGGAATTTCTCTGTAAGCATTCCGTGACCCAAAAACATAATCTCCATGAAGTCATTACTAATCTGATTCCTCCACATGCAGGCGCTTTGTCTCTGTCTGTCTTTTCTTTAATGCACAACCTGAGGCGGAGCAGTGCTGTAGCAATGTTATTTTAAGAATGGATTGTTTAAAGACGTACTATGTGACTTCACTGATGGAGATTGAATTTATCTATCTATATCTTGCATTTATTCTATTGCCCCAAAAGACCTTAAACAACTTGGTACAACCTGACATCACCAGCATGTCTCCATGAAGATGCATTTAATGTCATACTGTGGAACATCACTTTTCATTCAAAATTATATCTCTTTGTATTTTTTATACCGATCATTATCAGTCTGGTCACCTTTTTTCATCTCAACAAGTTCTGATGAGCGTGATTGACAGGTGGAATGGCCAATCAGGGACACACATGGTCCATTCATATCAAAACAAATGTGACTGCTTACGAAAAAAAGGGAAAAAATGTCACGGGGACTGAAAAACAGAATCGATGAGCGAGGCCCAAAACTCCAAAACCAATTTGTTTCACATGCATTATGGAAAATGTCACTCTTCATAAATCTTCATAAAGACATGCACGACAGGAAGGTTACACAGTGCACCTTAAAGTGTCCACAGGCAGTGCTTCTCCATGATTTTGAAGGGAATTCACATTCACTTCTCTGACAAATCTGAAATTTTTTAGCTTGATTCCAACATATTTCTCTTTCTATGTATTAGTTACATTACATATTTCAAGAACGTCAAAGAAAATTATGCAAAATTGACTTAAAAACTGCAGCCCATTTTAAGTCCTAATGTAGATCTGGTTAGGTCCTGTTCTCATTCTGGTTTAGTCTTGGTCTAGTCCAGATTTAGTCCCAGCGCAATTTCCATGTGGTGATTGTGAAAGTGTGGACCAACCCTTATTCCTGAGTCACGGGTCAGTCCTTGTCCAGCCCCAGTCTAGTCCTGGTCTAGTCCTTAGACTGGGCCCGCTGACAGACAGTGATGAACTATGTTGCGCCACATCGTTAATACAATTGTTTCTCCTTGAAGGCCAAATCTACTTAGGATTTACTTTTTACATTTCTTTTCATACATTTCTTACAATTGTCTTTGATGGATAATGACAGTCTGGACGTGGTGATCCATCAGGGATTTAATCACTCGTCCATGTGACGTTATGTGCTCCTGCTCCATAATATAATCTGAATTAAGAACAGGAGGGTTTTTTTCTAAATGGCGGACGGCCACTGAAGAAAGAAAACTGTTCAAGGAATACAGATATGTTCAGTTTATTGCATTTATTTAAAAGGTATTTTTTTCAGACCAGAGTTTGTCTGTTCTTCATAGCTGACTGTTTCGACTGCTCACTCCCAGTCTTCTTCACAGCTGTCATACAAAGCAGAACCGGAACAACTCAAATTGGCCATTCCTGATAATTGTACAAATCCACATTATGAAACAGAGTTAGACCTTCAAAGGTCAGCCAATCAGAGCGCTACTTACAGCTTTTAATATATGATATGATGTCATGAAAATATTGCAATGCTGGTTTCAGAGTATCATTTCTGGTATTGTGACTCAAAGTATGGTACAATATTCAAGTGAATAACATGTTTTACTAAAGTCCCTATATTCTACTATCTTTAATTTATCGTATTATAATATTTATAATATTTAATATATTATGGTTTAACATGTATTACATGGCTTTGTGTTTCAGATTGACTTATTGTGGCTTATGTGACAGAAATGTGCCTACAGGACTATAAACCGTGACAACGGGGCCTTTTTTCTCCCACACACCTGGGATACTGTCCGGCAGAAGGGGGACGGCAGATGGTGCTGTCTCTACTGGGGAAGACTTCGCCAAAACCTGTGTAAGTCAGCTGAGTCTGATAGTTTAAGAGCTTTACTCTGGAAACCACAGCATTGTCCAATCTGCACCTAAATGTTTTATTATATTGTTTTTTCAAAATACATTTTTCTCCCACAGAGACAAACATCAGCCCTTAATGTAGTTCCTAAACACACCAAATTACTGTCCACCATTACAATGTTGGACACAATTTAGACAGATCGAACAGAAGGATATGTTGTTATCAAATTCTAAGCCTGACTTTTAATGATAATTTTCAGTACGATTTTGTTGTCACAAATACACTTATTTTGTAATATGTAATAGGTTTTCAATTATTTTTTATTTATATTTCAAAACAAAAGCAAAGCTTTATACAAAGCCACATTTTCAATAGAAAGAAAATGTTCAATTAATTAAAAAAATGAGGGATGGGGTGAGACACATTCCCCACAAGCCGAGGCGAAGCATAAGATTGAGTCCATGAAAAAGATTTGATGGAATTTATATCAATAAATTGTGCTGCCCGGTGGTCGAGTGGTTATGCACACACGCCAGGCTCAACATGCAGTCGGCCGCAGTGTTGTGATTTTGAATACCACAATTTACTACATGTCCTCCCTTCTCTCTCATCCCCATTTCATTCTCAGCTGTCCTGTCAAATAAAACCTACGGGCCAAAAAATAATCAATAAATTATGCCACTCAATTCACAGATTGAATTGTACATTTGTTGCTCTTATTTTAGCACTGCTGTTTGGAACTACAGCTTTTCAAGAGGAATAATTCAGCAACTCAACAGCGCTTTAGGGTTTTTTGTTTGTAAATGTAAACCATAAAGAAAAAGCAAAGAAACAAAACATACCAGGACAAAATCATGACTAAACTGAGCGTAAACCAGGTCTAAACCATCACATGATATCACAAATATATGCAAGACCTAGTATACATAATATATTGTGTCTAATTCAAATAAATCAATGAATAAATGAATGAATGAATCAATCAATCAATCAATCAATCAATCAAAACACTAAATATCAATAGACAAGCCATAAAACCAAAAAAAAAAAGAACAAAATTGCACAGATTGCTTTGAAATGTTTCTCCACAGCATCTGAACCTGCTATTTTCTGGTTTTCCCCCCAAAAACAGCACAGAGACGAACACGGGCATATACAGTGCACAGGTTTACAGGTTTACAAGACAACACTGACCTCTGCAGGCAAAGAGGAGCAACAGGCGAAAATGCATGTAAAGAAATAATGTGTTCTAATGACAACATTCTAATCACTATTTTACTGTTTTGGAAATAAATATCCAAAATATAGTTACCAGAAATGTTTCTCCTTCTCATTGTTATTTGTTTGGGATTGGCGCCACAAAGTTAGGACATTAAAGTCCTTTCAGTTTACAACAATCACACCTTTTGACTTGAATAATGGCATATCTTCCTCAGGCGGTTAATTTAATTTTTGTTTATTTATAATAACAGAGAAAACGTTCAACTTTGTGCCAGTTTTTGTTTTGGGTGAAAGGCCCAGTAATTACAGAGTTATCAACCATACACAAGGTCAACAAATTGGTAATCTGACACTTGAATTGACAAACTGTGAATTCCACCATAGAATTCTGGGTCAGCACATACCGTAGACCCTTTAAAATACTCAGAATGTTCGAAATTCCAGAATGGTGGCAAAATGTCAACACATGGTCAATTTTGAATTCCTAGTGTAGAAATGTAAGTTTGTTGGCTTTTCCATTAAAGATATGGACAAAAGTCAATTTTCTAGCCTCAGCATTGAGGTTGAGTTTCACAAAAGCATATTTTGTGGTAAATGAAGAAGTATTTGTTCAATAAAACTTAAATATCAATTACTTACATGTATTTGAGTGCTATAACTTTAACAAAACCGCCTGGATTTTTCAGATAGCTAATATTCTGAGGTTTCTCCTTTGAAATCCCATTGTGTCCCTCTTCACTTTCGGGAATATTTTTAGTTTAGAATATTTATGTTTACAAACTAAAATGTGGTATTTTGTGGCATTCATATTCTGTTTTCAATTATCAACTGCTTTGACCATGGTCCTGATTTGTCATCATACTGAAACCCTCCATCTGAAATTGACATTATCAAATGTTAGAACATGAGCACAGCCATATACTTAACGATACTTATACTTAGATAAAAGAAATGCAAACATATTATGTTTTCATTTCTTGTCTTTGTCCACTAGATGGGCTCCCAGTCTAGATGATCAGGCATCTGTTCTTGTGGATTTATATAGTTGCATCAGGGCTGAAAACACAATAAACACATGATTCATATCAAATGGAAAACTGGAAAAATGAATGGCTGCTCTTTTCTACCCTTGTAATTGTGATTGGTTTTGAACGTTTTGAACAGAGGAAAATCCTATTTTAAATCCTACTTAGATTGGACTAAAAGGAAGTGTGAAGCTGCTGTAGGTGCTGAAAAACCCAATTCCTTAGTGTGAGTGGGCTTGCCTCTCCACACACCTGACCTGGCTTTGTATTCTTTCCAATAATATTCCACAGTGTGGCACAAAACATATCTATCGCCATGAAGAATGTTCAGAAATATAGTTTTAACTATATTAAATATAGTTTTAACTATATTTCTATCCCATAGTTGAAATCATGCGGGTGAATTTCCACCGCCAGGTTTTTTTGTTGTTCTCAGAATGGATTCATCTGGGAATAAATATGAGGAAAATGGCTTAATGAAGGTGTACACGTCCAAGAGCTTGAGTTCCTGGTTCGTGGTTGACAAAAAGGATTAGATAAAGAACAAAACAAACGAGAGGTTGAGTAAGATGAATTTGAATAGGGCAGAAAGTTGGTTTAAGAGTTAATCAATAATCATACATTGTCACATGGACTTTTTGAGACACTCCCCTCAGGCAGGAGGCTACGGTCCATCCGGACAAGGACCTCCTGCCACAACAGTGTCTTTCCCTCTGCTACTTGACTCATGAACACTTCTTCACACCTGTCACTAAATAATAATTTCAGCAACCATTTGCACTGCTAGTTTTCATGCTATATCCGATATAACTGTAAATTGTGTGTATATATATATATATATTCAGTCAAAGTTTTCAGTATTCCATTTTTATTTTATTTAGATAACCAATTTTTTTTTTTAATTATATTTTACTACTATTATTATTATTATTATTATTATTGTTGTTGATGCACCTTATTGCTGAAGGTTTGTGAATTGAATTTCTGTTCACTGACAATGGCATCAAACCTTTTTCTGATTCTAATTCTGTTGAGACTGAGTTGAACTGCATTTTCACCACTAGAGGACACCAGCGCTCTCTCTATCTCTGTTACAATAAGCCCATTATACAGTTCTAGCTGGCACTCGGTGTTCAGACCAGGGTATCTCTCTTTCTCTCCCTCTCTCTCGCCCTCTCTCTTTCTCTCCCTCTCTCCACTTTCTCTTTCCCTCTCTCTCTTTTTCACTTTCTCCTTCTCTCTCCCTCTTCTCTCCTCTCTCACTCTCGCTCTCTTTCCCCCCTTCTCTCTCTTTTAGTCCATTGTAAAAACCCTGGGATTGGATCTTATGTAATCACAAGCTCTGATGTCATGCTTTGTGTGTAGACACTATGTTTAATTGTGTGAGAGGTAAAGAACATGACATGCTGGTCTGGTTTGAAATCCTTTTAAGAGTAATTTATTACAGTCTATTGATTGTCCCAACATATGTACAATTACGCAAAGGTTTGTTGACTGAGTATTAATATGAATGTAAAAATGTACTAATCCTTCACATGTTTACTATTGAGTACCACTTCTGCAGAGACAAGCGTTTTCATCAATCACGGGTTCTAACAATATTTACACACACAATATACCTTATTTTACCTGTCTAAAGAAGTTCTCCTACCACTTTACCTTCCATATTGTCCCTGTCTAAATCCTGGTCTGGCACAGCTCTTCACAGAGTCTCTGTTCATGTGGACACACTTGACATGTCCCTCACGTCTCTGTGGCCCCAGGAGCTTCTTTTAAAGCCTGTGAGAACTAAGTCATGTGACAGGTTGAAGCCAGTGAGGACGTACCAAACATTGTGTCCACATACAAATGACTGGCAAGGCAATTCCTCTATAAAAGTACAAGGCAGAGGAGGTCTTCAGGAGGTCACGTAAAGATGTTTGCAGAGGAGGTCTTCAGGTCACTATTTTGCTTTCCAGAACTACACAAAATCAGAAATTTCAACTTTCAACTCAATCTTAACCTTTAGCATGGATGCTAGTTTGACATGCTAATTTGAGACTTAACATCTAAATGAGCCTTTCAATGTATATCATATAAAACACATTGGTATGGGATGAATGGTGAGACAGAACAAAACATACATGTAAAAGAGTAACTGTACATTTTCTACACGGTAGCCAAACTGATTGAGGAAAAAAATCAGTTAAGTGTGTAGTTTATGGGAGGTTTCCTGTGTGTTCTGTGGAGCAGGACCAGGCCTCTTTTCTCTCCATCAATATTTAAAGTGTAATGTAATGGAGGAGAGTGGCACACAGCCTGTTCACCAGAGGCTTTACATGGGGCTGAGAGCAGTGGGAGAAGAGAGAGATGGAGAGAATGATGGAGGAGAAGGAAGGAAAGAGCGGGAACGTGCAAATACTTCCATCATAAAAATTACTGCTGTTGAAGAGCCATATGTGGATCTTCAAAGCCTCTGGTGCGCTTTGATGGAAAACAACTACAACAACATATAGGTATATATTATTATTTATTGGGTTTGTAATTCACTGTGTTTGGAGCTGGACATGAGGCACAAGACGAGGAAGACGAAAAGAGGTGAAATCAGAAAATTGGAAATTCTTTAGTACAAAACATTTTGGAATTACAAGCGGGAAAGTTTGATGGCATGACTTTAGCTGGAGAAGAAACTAAACACAAGAAAGGCCAACACTAATAATGTCTGACGAAGTACAAGACAATCTGCTCAAAAATGTCTGCAGTATTTTTTTAATTTTTTTTTCGGAAATGTCAAGACTAATGCCAGGACCTCGCATTTTCAAGCAAAATAGGTATAAATGCATTATAAGTAAGACTAAATTAACTAAAATCTCAAGTCAAAACAACAAAAATCTACATCACAATTTGTGCATGTGTGTGTGTGTGGCATGTCTGTGTGTGTGGCATGTGTGTGTGTGGCATGTCTGTGTGTGTGGCATGTGTGTGTGTGGCATGTGTGTGTGTGTGGCATGTGTGTGTGTGTGTGTGTGGCATGTGTGTGTGTGTGGCATGTGTGTGTGTGTGTGTGTGGCATGTGTGTGTGTGTGGCATGTGTGTGTGTGTGGCATGTGTGTGTGTGTGGCATGTGTGTGTGTGTGGCATGTGTGTGTGTGTGTGGCATGTGTGTGGCATGTGTGTGTGTGTGTGTGTGGCATGTGTGTGTGTGTGTGGCATGTGTGTGTGTGTGGCATGTGTGTGTGTGTGGCATGTGTGTGTGTGTGGCATGTGTGTGTGTGTGGCATGTGTGTGTGTGTGTGGCATGTGTGTGGCATGTGTGTGTGTGTGGCATGTGTGTGTGTGTGGCATGTGTGTGTGTGTGTGGCATGTGTGTAGCATGTGTGTGTGTGTGGCATGTGTGTGTGTGTGGCATGTGTGTGTGTGTGTGGCATGTGTGTAGCATGTGTGTGTGTGTGTGGCATGTGTGTGTGTGTGGCATGTGTGTGTGTGTGTGGCATGTGTGTAGCATGTGTGTGTGTGTGGCATGTGTGTGTGTGTGGCATGTGTGTGTGTGTGTGGCATGTGTGTGGCATGTGTGTGTGTGTGGCATGTGTGTGTGTGTGGCGCGTGTGTGGCATGTGTGTGTGTGTGTGGCATGTGTGTGTGTGTGGCATGTGTGTGTGTGTGGCATGTGTGTGTGTGTGGCGCGTGTGTGGCATGTGTGTGTGTGTGTGGCATGCGTGTGGCATGCATGTGTGTGGCATGTGTGTGTGTGTGGCATGTGTGTGTGTGTGGCATGTGTGTGTGTGTGTGTGTGTGGCATGTGTGTGTGTGCGTGGTGTGTGTGGCATGTGTGTGGCATGCGTGTGTGTGGCATGTGTGTGTGTGTGTGTGTGTGGCATGTGTGTGTGTGTGGCGTGTGTGTGTGTGGCATGTGTGTGTGTGTGGCATGTGTGTGTGTGTGTGTGTGAGTGTGTGTGTGTGTGTGTGGCATGTGTGTGTGTGTTTGTGTGTGTGTGTGTGTGTGTGTGGCCATCCAGCCAGCCGCGTAGACGTCTGAGCGTTCACAGCAGCACTACAGAAGAAAGGCTATGCAGGCAGACTTTTATTTATGATGTAATCAGCATTTGCCAGCACTAACAGCCTCTTTGTGTCCCCTGCAGCCAGCCTTCATTAACGACAAAAAAAAGGTCTTCTTCCGGCTTGAACAAATCTCCCAGTGAAGGCTGGAACTGTTGAGTTACAGAGAGAGAAATGGATCGTGGACAGTGCAGGATACACCAGTGAAGCCAGGCCAAATCAGTGCATCGCTACCTTCATTTTCATAGGCACACAAACTAACACAAAACATTCACACACACAAATGTTTACACAAGCAAACAAACTCATGCAAGCTCGTGTGGAATAATAATTATGCTCAGACACAAACACACACAAACAGAAACATTTCAAAAAGAACGGAAAAAAACAAACAAACAGATCCATCCTGGTCTATATAGAACTCCTGCTCCATGTGACTACATTTGCTGAGGATGCCATATTTGTAGCTGTAGACTACTGTTCCCATAATGCTTTGCCAAAAATGTTGTCGGAACTTCCTGTTAATGAGTAGTTTTCCAGACGTGAGTCTCTCGTGTCCCGAGTCTTCTTCATACGTGGTGTCAGAAGTGGCAAACTGTCACAGCATTTTCAGATGCAGTGCTCATTAGAGAGAAAATGACCGTTCTGTAGGCAAAGGCAGTCATTGGTGCAAACTGATAGCTGTGCGTGTGCAGCCGCACCCACATGTCGGTGGAGGGAAACGTCCAGAGCGACGGCGTATCAGACAACTCAGATCCTGAACGCAACGACGCCAGGGATACACAGAGAGATGGCGAACACTTAACTGTACAAATAACTCTCCCAGAGACCTTTGATTTTTCATGGCCAAAATGGAACAGACGATTTGAAAGATTTTGCATTGGAACTGCACTTGACAGCAAACCAGAGGAATATCAGGTGAATTCGCTCTTGTATGCAATGGGAGATGCAGCTGACAATGTTCTAGCTGTTTTACCACTTAGTGATGACAATAAAAAGAACTATGCAGCAGTTAAAACAGCATTTGATCAACATGATGTGGGGAAACACAAAGTAATTTTTGAAAGAGCGCAGTTCAACTCAGGACATCAACAAGATAGTGAAAGTGCAGAATCCTTTATTACAGCTGTACACAAACTTGCAGAGGGAAAGTACTGAACATGGACACTATAGGACCAAATATCAAACGAGGCAAGTCTCAGACATGACAGAAGAAGGAACAAAAATTAACCAAGCAAATTGAAAAAGAGTGCAGTCGCTGTGGACGAAAGAATAAACACTCTTGGATAGACTTCCCAGCAAAAGACGCAGAGTGTCATAAATGTCAGAAGAAAGGACATTTTGTTGTAGCTTGTCATAGTAGTAGCAGCAGGTTTATGTGAAGTGACTGAAATTCAAAATGACACAAACAGTGAAGAGTGCGTGTTCTTATGGGAATTAGGAACAAACAGGTCTGAGCCCTGGGTTCAAAGGGTCAAGTAAAAAAGGGGAAAATGTTAAGTTTAAACTTGCCTCAGGGACAGATGTTAGGTCTATTCCGGAGCCATTGAACAGGGCAGACAGGGACAAGAAGCTACAGAAGCCTCTCAATGTTAGAGGCTGCTTTGGGGCGCAGCTGGTAGTGAAAGGGCGCACTACGTCACGAGATGTCTACCCTGTGTCCGGTCTAATACAGCCATTGTTAAATAGACCAGCATGTGAGGCTTTAGGACTTGTGTACAGAGTAGACACGGTCTGTGAAACTGTGACAGATTTCTGATCAGCTTACCTTGATGTGTTTAAGGGTTTATCCTTAAGAGATGCAGTTAGAACAGAGTTGCTCAGAATGGAACTGTGGAACTCCTCGCAAATAGAAAAGGAGGCTGCCACATGGGCATCTGGAAGACTTTCATCTTACCTCATTCATGCAGTTCATGCTGATTACAGATCACAAGCCTTTGGTCCCTCTGGATGAGGGCCTAAATTCAATTAAATTTATTTTTGTAACGCCCAAAATCACAACAGTAGTTACCTCGGAGGGCGACAGTGAAAAACGAATTAAACAATGTTCATAGGGACTTGGCAATGTCACAGACCCTCCTTCTCGGCCAGGAAAAACTACAAAACCTCCTTGGGGAAAAAGTAGAAACCTGAGTGAAGGAAGGATCCGACTCCTTCAGATGGACAGACGGGTGCCAGATAGACAGTGGAAACCTTAGGCTGCTATGATTCTCATTCAACATCATCCATGTACCTGGAAAAAACCTTGTCACCACTGGTGCCCTGTCACGAGCTCCACTGGCTGGTCCACCCTCTATAGGAGATCTCCAGCTGGAGAAAGAGGAGAGGCTTTGTGAACTATGTAGGGTCTCATGTCCCAGCCACAGAATAAAGGCTGGTGGAGATAAAGGCAGCAAAGGAAAGGAAAGAGACAAACTGTGTAAAAAGGTACATTAAAAAAGAAAAAAAAAGTTTGACGGTGTGGTCAGAAAAATGTAGATCCAGAAGTAAAAGGGGTCTGGCAACACAGAATGGACTTTCACATTGCTCATGGTCTTCTCATGAAAGGAGAGAGACTTCTGATACCATCTCCACTGAGAGCAGATATTCTGCAATATCTGCATGAAGGCCACCAGGGCATTTTAAAGTGCAGGGCCAGAGCAAAAGAGGCTGTTTGGTGGCCTGTCATCTCAGCACAAATAGGACAGATGGTAGACAGTTGTGAAACACACAACACAAAATCATGAACCTCTGTTGCCAACACCTTTTCTTGACCGCCCATGGCAGAAGTTCGGCATGGATGTGTTTGAATTGTCAAAGAGGTGGTATTTTCTATTATTGACTTTTTCTCCAGGTACATTGAAATAGTTGAACTCAAACACACATCAGCAGGGGTCACTATTAAAGCTGTCAAAGAGACCTCTGTGAGACACAGAGTTTCAGAGACTGTGGTTTCAGTTGATGGGCCGCAGGTTTCGTCAGAACAGTTCAGACTGTTTGCAAAAGAGTATCAAGTCACACATGTTATGAGCAACCACAGATACCCCCAAGCAAATGGGGAGGGTTAGGGTGCTGCTCGCACTATCAAGGACTTGTGGAAAAACGACAGTGACTATAACGGAGTGTTGGCTTACAGAGCCATTCCAATGGAACATGGGTTCTCGCCAGCACAGCTGCTCATGGGGAGAAATCTGCGCACCACCCTACTCCAACACACAACCAAACTAGATTCTTCATGGCCGGATTTGCAGGTTTTTTGAAAAAAGGGTGAGGAGAGGAGACGTGAGCAGGCAAAACACTAAAACCGGAGACACCGTGCCAGACTACTCCCAAAACTATCAACTGGAAAGAAAGTGTGGATTACTACTGAAGAAACCACTGGATCTGTAGTTACTTGCCAATGCTCCCATATCTTATGTGGTAGAGACTAATAGGGGTGTCTTGAGAAGAAACAAAAGGACCATATCAGACCAACAGGGACTATAATTAGTTCTGGTTGTGTTGTGAGACCTCCAGATCGATTGGATTTGTAAACAAACCAATGTTCATATAACATGTTCTTGTTCCAAACAGTTAATTTAAAATACAGCTGGTTGAACACTAATTTAAAATAAATGTTCATGCTAGTGTGGCACTACGGCAGTAGAATGATTTGTAAATTAAAAGGTTGCAACAACGCCACCCCCGGACTTTCACCGAGAGAATACTATGTAAATGGGATTCCCAAGGCACAGAGCCAGGTTCCAAGTTACATGGTATTTATTTTAGGATTTTAAAACACAACACATAAATGTACTTAATAGTGACTATAAGGGTTAAAATGCTGAGTCAACCACTCCATCGTGCATGTGCTTCTCACTCCCTTCCGGCCAGACTAGGTCTAGGACACCATGCAACGGACCAGGCAATGGAGGGGCCTCACGAGGGCACCGCAGGACGGACAACAGACAGAGCAAAAACACAAAACAGGAGCAGAAAGCAGCCACAGTAAACAGATCAAAATAGAAACAGCAAAAAACAACAGTAAGAACAACACCAGTAAGAGGAACAACAGTAAAAGTAGCGATGTAGAAGCAACAGAGAAACAACAGTAAAAGTAGCAACGTAGAAACAACGTAGTAGCAACGTCAGCAAAGTAACGTGAACAGCGGTGCAAACAGCGTAGTAGGAACAGAAGCAACACAACAAGAACAGTAAAAGTGGCGAGGAAGTTCTATTTGTAGTCCTCGGCATGAGGCCAAACAAAAGGCGACATTCAGAAGGACCTAGAAATGACCAGGCGGAACAACCAACTCGCACTCAGATTCAGCTCAGAGCAAGCTTTTCCAATTTGTATGACTGGACCACCTCGTATATGGTAAATGGTCACATTTATATAGCGCTTTTCTACCGTCAAGGCACTCAAAGCGCTTTAGATCAAGGAACCAGTCACCCATTCACACACACATTCACACCCCAGATGTACGCAGACACTGGGGGGCGAGTTGGGTTAAGT
This sequence comes from Eucyclogobius newberryi, assembly GCF_026437365.1. Classification (NCBI taxonomy): domain Eukaryota; kingdom Metazoa; phylum Chordata; class Actinopteri; order Gobiiformes; family Gobiidae; genus Eucyclogobius; species Eucyclogobius newberryi. The sequence continues at coordinate 45,073,018 of NW_027315723.1, forward strand.
GTCTTGCCCAAGGACTCAACGGCAGTATTCACATGAGGCAGCTGCGATCGCACCGCCAACCTTCGGATCAGAAGACGAGCACTCTACCGCTGAGCTACTGCCGCCCATATGGCTCGCTAGAGGCATCTACTGCCCGAACAGCGCAACTGAGAGGCTAGAGAGACCCGCCAGCTGAAGCGCACAAGCAAGCGCTGTGCGATCGGCAAGTTAAGTGGTTGGTGCCGAGCAAGTGGCTGGAAGACGGCACTGGAGCGCGAGGACGAGCGGCCAACACCAGAACCCGGAAAAGCGTGTGGGCGGAAAAGGGGAGGAAAGAGAAAGGAAGTGCTTATAAATCCCACCAGCCCGTGCCGCCAGGAGGCAAACGCACCTTCGGCACAGGCTCCAATCTCTGTCTTACCACACTAGAATATGCTGCACATTTATGTTTTTGTGAGATGTTTTTAATTTACTTTAAAAGGTACAACTTTAGCTAAAAGGAAGAAGTGTAACGGTAGACTACTGTTCCCATAATGCTTTGCCAAACATGTTGAACATATTCACTTTTAACCTCTTCATAGTATCTCTGGAGATCTTTGTGAGAAACATGCTTTACCTCTTCCAAACATCGACAGGAGGATAAACAAGTTTAGCCTGAACACATGGCTGTCCAAAGAGTGTGCCCCGAGAGGACTACACAACATTGAGAACTTCTATATATTCTGAAAACGAGAGGACCTGTTTAAGAGAAATGGCCCCCACCTATGTAGAGGTGGAGTGAGGGTGCTGACATAGAACCTGCTCCACGCTCTGAGGCATTGGACTGGGCCTGGACAGGGTCCTGAGCAGATAGAGAAGAGAAGAGAGGAATGAGAGAAGAATTCCTGCTCCATCAGCCAATGTTTCAGCATCAACAGCACCACAACCACAGCCTCCACCAAAGGATTCATCAGCAGCCGCTCCACCACCACCACCACCAGAAAAGGATACAGCTCCAGCTGCTCCACATTCACCTCCACCGTCTCCAGCGAAGGATTCATCAGCAACAGCACCACAACATTCTTCAAAGGCCTCGGACCCATCTGTGACAGGCCCACCAACATCCCTGTCATCGCCCCTGCCTCCAGGCCAGCCCTGGATTGTCCCTGCAACATCTACTCCCACTACAGATTCCTAATTCTCCTTCTCATCTCCACTCTCACCCATGGGCCTTCCCAGCCATTTTGAATGTCTGATCAAATCAGACATTAAGATGGCTCCATTCACACCCATAATAGCAAGATCAAGAGTTATGTCAATACATAACAACTCTTCCCCGCACAAGCCGACTACACCAACAAAGGCCCCACCACCTTCAGTCTTACTCAGTATGTGAGTTGCCCCACCCACAGCAGAGGGCACACTCTAGATCTCATAATTACAAAAGGGGTAAATATTTCAAATGTCAATGTGGTCGATGTTGCTCTGTCTGATCATTTCTGTGTCTTCTTTGACATGTCTGTTTCTCCCAAACCACCGGTTGGTCCTGCAGTTGTTCAGAGGAGACACATAAGTGATGGCACAGGTGCACTGTTTATGGAAATGATAAACTTTGAAAATGTCTCATGTTCTAATGTGAATGATTTGTTGAACTCTGTTACATCTAGTGTTTTGAATGTTCTGGACACCATTGCCCCTATGAAGGCTAAAATGGTTAAAAATAAGCAGAAGGCACCGTGGAGAAATGATGATTCGGTCAGGGCACAGAAAAGGGAGTGCCGCAGGGCCGAACGGATATGTACAACCTCATTTTATGTAGAACTAGGGAAAGATATTTCTCTGAAATAATTGGAAGCTGCAGTAACAACTCGCGTGTCCTGTTTGCCACGGTAAACAGATTAACAAACCCTCCAGCTCAGTTGCCGTTAGAACTCTTTTCCACATCCAAGTGTAACGAGTTTGCATTATTCTTTAATGACAAAGTTCAGGGCATTAAAATTGCTATAAATCCCACAATGCCAAAAATTACCCTAAAACCACCTAGACACTTAGAGCTAACTCACTTTGCACCAGTAATTGACAAAACTGTCCATGAGATCATCACCAGTCTGAGTTCATCTACATGCTGCCTCGATGTGTTACCCACCAGATTTCTAAAGTCTGTGCTGAACAGTTTAGCACCACTCACTCACATAGTTAACATGTCGCTTCAATCTGGAACATTCCCAATGTCTTTGAAAACTGCGGTCATAAAGCCTCTCCTAAAGAAGAGCAGTCTTGATGCCGCAGTACTGAGTAATTACTGGCCCATCTCTAATCTGCCATTTTGGGGCAAAGTCCTTGAAAAGCTCACAGATTTCCTCTTAATAAACAACTCATTTGATGTTTTTCAGTCAGGTTTTAGACCTCATCACAGCACTGAGACTGCTCTTGTCAAGGTGACAAATAACATCCGCCTGAACACTGACACGGGCAAAGCCTCAGTCTTAATTCTGTTAGATCTGAGTGCTGCTTTCGACACTTTCGATCATGGGATCCTCTTACAGAGACTTGAGGACTGGGTGGGCATCACTGGCACTACCCTAAACTGGTTAAGGTCCTATCTGGAAGACAGGAAGTACTTTGTTGATATTGGTAGCTGTGTCTCAGACCACATGACCCTGACCTGTGGAGTGCCCCAAGAGTCAGTCCTGGGTCCCCTTCTGTTCAACCTCTACATGCTGCCGTTAGGTCAGTTGATACGCAGTGAAAATGTGTCCTATCACAATTATGCAGACGACACTCAGATCTATGTTTCACTGTCGGCAGGTGACTATGGACCAGTGGATTCACTCTGTCACTGCATCCAACAGATCAGTTTGTGGATGCAAAACAACTTTCTCCAGCTGAACTCAGGCAAGACTGAAATAATCGTTTTTGGCCCACAGAAACAAAGAGAAAGTGTTAGCGGTCACCTCCAGAGTCTCGCTCTAAAACCTACAAATCAAGTTAGAAATCTGGGGGTAATAATGGACTCAGACTTGAATTTTAACAGCCACATCAAATCAATAACATCAGCAGCTTTTTACCATCTAAAAAACATTGCCAAATAAAAAATATAGTTTCTAAACCAGATTTGGAGAGACTTATCCATGCGTTTGTCTCCAGTAGTTTAGACTACTATAACGGTCTGCTCACTGGCCTCTCCAAACGAGCTGTAAAACAGCTGCAGTACATCCAGAACGCTGCTGCTCGGGTCCTGACTAGAACCAGGAAGTACGATCACATTAGTCCTGTTTTCAGGTCTCTGCACTGGCTCCCTGTGGCTCAGAGAATAGACTTTAAAGCAGCTCTGCTTGTGTAAAAGTCTCTCCATGGCCTAGCACCAAAGTACATCTTGGATATGTTAGTGCCATATGAACCATCTCGGACTCTGAGGACCTCAGGGAACCACCTCCTGCTGGTGCCCAGAGTCAGGACAAAACATGGGGAATCTGTGTTTCAGTTTCATGCAGCTAAAATCTGGAACAGTCTTCCTGAAGATGTGAGACAGGCCTCTACTCTAACAATGTTCAAATCTAAGCTAAAAACAGTTTGTTTTAGCTGTGCATATGACTGAAAGGATTTTCTTTGCACTCTTCTCTTTTATGACTTAAATTGTTTTTAATTAGTTAATTTTATTGTATCTGTAATTTCTTTGTGATTTTAATGCATTTTTCCTGCTGTGTGAAGCACTTTGAATTGCCTTGTGTATGAAATGTGCTCTACAAATAAACTTGCCTTGCCTTTATTAAAGCACTAAAATCTATAAGATTTACTGATGCTTAAAATTATACGATTTTGATAAATGAAAAATAAAATTGAGTTTGCTATGTATTGTGATGTGTGTTTTATTGACTGTTTAAATAGTGCAAAGCTAAACTGGTAGGTCATGTATACTCCTTATGCTTATGTAAATACTTAAATACTAATAATTTTGTTTTTTCACAAGCTTATCAATCAAACTATAATTGTTCAAACATTTTGTGCTCCAGCTAATTTGACGCTTTTGTCAATGTAAAAAACACCCAAAATGTTTAACTTTAGTTTGTGATTTTATTGTTCTACAATCAACATTTATAAGTAATCAATTATGTAAACAATGTTTTTGAAATCCATTTGGGACCACCCTTTTCAAACATCTCTCTCTCGCCAGTCGTCAAAACAAAACCTTGAAAAAAGTGCTTAACGCCAAAAAAAAGCTTTGAAATCCAATAAAAGGCTGTTGTTCTCTGCCCTTGATCATTTGTACAATATTTGTACAAAGATAATCCTCAATCTCTAAATTTGTTAATTGTTGGCCGAAATGGTTAGTTTCTATGCAAATTCTCTGCCACCATCACTGCCATTGTGGAGTTTTGTGGTGCATGCTGGGATGGCGTGGAATCAACTGAACGAGGTTTATTGTGTTTACAACTTAACAAGTGGATGCAATTCATTTTATTTTGTAACGCCCAAAATCACAACAGCAGTTACCCCGAAGGGCAATGAAAATGGATTAAACAATGTTCATAGGAATTTAACAATGTCCTAGCAACCTTTGTCCTTAGACAAATGTCCCAAAGTCCTTAGATCCTCCTTCTCGGGCAGGGAAACCTCTTTGGGAAAAAGTAGAAACCTCAAGGAGTTCCACAGTAAAGGAGAGATCTGACTCCCTCAGATGGGTGGGCAGACGCATTTCAATGAGTTGTATCTTTCATACTGATGGTATCCTCCTCGTCCTGTGCAGTGGATTGCTCTGTGCCATGATGGATGCAGTTTTATTGCTCTTATTGTGAGTAATAGCTGTAATCCCGCTTCACTTTGCACACTGCAAACTCAGCTACTTAAGGGAATTCTGCTCAATGATTCAAGTTGTCTATAAAGCGGGATACAAATGAGCATTGGGTCATTTTTGGTACATCTGTAATCAAATAATAAACTGTGAAATATGTTCTAATATTTAAATATGATTTAAAAGGACACACAATTGCACATTTTTTGGATCTTCTAACTATATGTGTAGATTCATCAAACTTGTTTGATGAATCCTGTTTAGTAAGTCCTCTCCCTTGAAGTCTTGTATTTGTAGAGCACAATTTGTACACAAGGCAATTCAAAGTGCCAACAAGAACAAAATGTATTAAAATAAAAAAGACATGACAGAAATCACAAAACAGTTTAAGACATAAAAGAGAAGAGTGCACTATACAAATAATTCAGAATATGTGTAATTCATGTAATTTATAACTACATAGGGTCCTTCAGGCGCATACTGAAAGTTTCTAAATCATACAAGGTTTGTACTTGCAGTACTCAGTGTGGGAAAATTACTTTTAATAAAATACATGCAAGCGTTGCATTTACTTGTACTCTAACTGCACTACAAGCTGGCAGCATGGAGTAGTGATGTTTTTGATGAGGCAATTTAGCATAATATGTGTTCTTTAGGGTTAGGAGCAGTCTCACACATGCAAGTCAATGTAATGGCATGGAAACCTAATGTGTGTGTGTGTGTGTGTGTGTGTGTCAGTCCTCTCATGCATCCATAATACAGAGAGTCTGCTGAAGGGGAGGGGCTTATGTCAGACCATCTGAAAAAATCAGCCTATGAGCACACACCCGGTAACGCAATGAGCTCAAATATATCTAAAAGACCATCCTTAAATAAGTTGTGTTCATAACATTTCAGAATCTGATGTCATTATTTCAGATTGAGGGTAAGTAAGGGAGTTTCATATGCATTGTACCAGGTTGTAGCTCAAGTGCTAATTCCACATGTAGTTCTGCAAGCTGATGTTATTAAGTCCCACTGACGGGACCACATGTTTTTAGTGGTAAGGGAAACCAGAGTAGGAGGAAAAAACTCCCTACGGAAAGGCTCCATCAGGAATGGATTCCAGTGAAGCAAGGGCGCTGACTGTGCAACCATGTCGCCCTGCCCAACTCATGCTTAAAGCCCCGCCCTCCTCATGCTTACAGTGCCACCCTCATGCTGACTGCCCCGCCTTCCTCACTCTTAAAGCCCCACCCTCCTCATGCTTACAGTGCCACCCTCATGCTGACTGCCCCGCCTTCCTCACTCTTAAAGCCCCACCCTCCTCATGCTTACAGTGCCACCCTCATGCTGACTGCCCCGCCTTCCTCATTCTTAAAGCCCCACCCTCCTCATGCTTACAGTGCCACCCTCATGCTTACAGCGCCGCCCTCCTCATGCTTACAGCCCCACCCTCCTCATGCTTACAGCCCTGTCTTCCTCATGCTGACTGCCCCACCCTCCTCATGCTAACAGCGCCACCCTCATGCTTACGTCCCCGCCTTACTCATGCTGACAGCCCCGCCCTCCTCATACTTACAGCGCCACCCTCATGCTTACTGCCCCACCTTACTCATGCTGACAGCCCCACCCTCCTCATGCTTACAGCCCCGCCTTCCACATGCTGACAGCCCCGCCCTCCTCATGCTTACAGCCCCGCCTTCCTCATGCGGACAGCCCTGCCTTCCTCTTGCTGACAGCCCCGCCTTCGTCTTGCTGACAGCCCCGACCTCCTCATACTTACAGCGCCACCCTCATGCTTACAGCCCTACCTTCCTCATGGTGACAGCCCTGCCATCCTCATGCTTACAGCGACATCCCTCTCATGCTTACGGCCCCACCCTCCTTATGCTTACAGCGCCACCCCTCTCATGCTTACAGCCCCGCCCCTCTCATGCTTACAGCCCAGCCTTCCTCATGCTGACAGCCCCGCCTTCCTCATGCTTACAGCGCCACCCTCATGCTTACAGCCTTGCCTTCCTGATTTTTTTTAACTTATAGATTGCACAGTCTAGTTTGTTTTGGGATGAGTTAGCTACACTCTTGCTAATACAGAGGCATGGCATAAACTAGTTTTAACCAGACGAAGTAAACCTAACTTTCTTCAATCATTGTCATTATTCACCTTCAAGAAAATAATGGCTGGATCAGATGAACAGGTGAGCAAACTTTTTTTTTTTTTTCCTTGTCTCCTAAGTACTACAAAAATTTAGGGTTAGGGGTTAGGGTTATTTATTTTATGGTCAAACACTATCTTTGAGAAGACTATACTACGTGTGAAGTGGAACAGACTGTAATGCAATGAAAAAAAGCTTTTTGGAGAGAGTAAAGTATTGCCTTAGCTGTATCAGCGGGACCAGTCTCGGTCGCCGCCATGTTGGATTCAGATTCAGTCACTTTCATCCTGTTTAATAACTAGTGGAATTCTGACTTCCGTGAGTTAGGAGTTTATGATCTTGTGCTGACCATGCGGACAGCCCTGCCTTCCTCATTCTGACAGCCCCGCCCTCCTCATGCTTACGGCTCTGAGTATGGAGTGCTATAGTCCAGAGCAGTGAGCAAGTCTGCAGGGTAGGGGGTGTGTTTGCGGGGTCAGGGAAAATGGGGTTTGTCATAATGTAAAGGCATTTTGAATTTAGAATAGTTTTTAAATCTCTTCTTTTATTTATTTATATTTTACACTAGATCCTGTCACAACCATTCCTATTACTTTAACAAGAGTTTGGGCAGCACAAAAACATTAGTGGGAATTGGAACAAACAACCCTCCTGGCTATATCATAGGCCCATTACACCACAGCTGTCCATGTAGACATTTGTCATATAGTTTTAAAACAGGATGTGGATCAGTGCCTTGCTCAGAGGAAGAAGAATCTAAGTTGATTTTGTTGCAGTTTGTATAAGCACAGCACCACAAGGGAGTTCATTAAGGTAATCTGGCTTTGTTTGCAAACGCGGCGTTTGGCAGTGGGGTGCGTTCAAGTGCTTCACTGAGATTCTGCTATCTTCTGTTGCCTGATTAAGCAAAGCGAGGTGTGTGTGCCAACTTCTGCAAATAAACAACTATAAAATGGTGGTCTCAAATTAACTCTAACGGTTAATAGACCTACATCTTACTTAAAAACATAATTCTGAAAATAACGCCCAATAAATAGATAATTAAACCAAAATGTATTTCAATATGCATATTTTTATTGATGAAAAATATCCTGAAAAAGAAAATAGCTGTAAACTCAGAAAAAGGCCATTTGATTGTCCACAGTATTCTCCACATAGGGCATGCCACAGAGGCCATGCCATTGTTAGTACTGACCGAATGACCAGCAGGTGAAAAAGTCACACAAAATTACCAAAAATGCACCTTGACAAGCAGTGGGCAGCCCTGGCAAGTAGGGGTCAGTGTAGACCACAATGCATTAAGAAAGTTAGAAAAACAACCGCAATAGGTTTTATACAGGGGCTGTGGATATTATTTTAAATTAATAATCTTTAAAAACACTGGACATAACATAACACAGAGCTGTAATGCACATAAGTGCAAAAAGTGTTTAAAGTCTAACATTGTTCTCTCAACAAAAAACTACCTTGAGTGGCTTTTAGCTTCATTCACGCCAGTTTAATCAATCCTGGTTAGTGAAGGAGATTTTCTATATAGAAAATCTTCTTTCCTCACTTCATACAATCTGTGATGTGGCTCTGAGAATGTTCTTTGCTGTTTTTAAGTCCATAAATCATCGGCCGACATTGGTTCTGTGCAATTCTGACGTCAAGTCACTACCATTACAGCTGTGTGCTTAAACCAGGGAGCAGGCAAGCAGTTGCACTGGCCAAGTGTAGTTTTTAAAATCATGTAATTCTTTCTGCCGCCAGTAGATATATACTATACGTTGGGAAAAACAAGAACTTAAAGATCCCATATCATGCTATTTTTCCTGTTTCGTAGTCTACCCTAAGGGTATAGTTTGTTCTAATAAGTCTTGTGCAACACCCATAACATAATAGTTATGAAATATTACCCATACCTTGGACCCCACTCACAAACCTGGAAATGCAAACGGCGAAGAGAAATCCGCCTCCCTCGCCCAACCCGTGACGTAGACTCAGCAAGAACGTGTGTCCCCTGCCCACCCCATGACGTAGTCTCAGCGTGGAGAAAGTGGGAATGTAAATAGGGGCCGATGCGAGGGTTGGCCATGCAGTGATTATGACGCGTCCTTGTGAGTAGGCCCCGTCCATCTGCACATCCGAGGAGAAGGATATAGACTGTGCTCTCGCTAAAAACTGCAGGAATCAATCTAAAAACCACTCTGGGCACATATATGAGGCACCAATAGCACTTTAAGAAGGTTAAAAGCTCTTAAAAGTCGATTTTGTATGATATGGGACCTTTAAACTGGTGTGAAGTGAAGCGATCAAACTAAGCTAAAACAATAACTGCTGACCAAAATAAATATAACAAGCAAGATAATAGAGTAGAATGCCAATAGGACTAGTTATTGGATGAAAAAAAAAACAAGCAATGGTATTATTTTTATAAGAAAATATTGAAACGCAATGGTCTGCAATCTTGATGAGATTCAGCTTTCGTTTTCTGCACTCAAAACATAAGTGAATGTTCCCATCTGATAATGTCTCTCTCTTATTTTCCAATTCAATCTTGAGCTCAGTAATGTAATGTGAAAGCACAATTTGTGAATGTGACGATTGTAACAGAGTGGTACCATCAATGTCCATTAGAATAAGTACTAAAGAGGCTTGGGACACTGATTTGCTAGCCTCTGTATCTGCCTTACACATGACGAAACAACGACTAGAAAATGAATGTCCAATTTAAATTTTTCAGTAGCTATTCTTTCGTTTAATTCCTTGGCAATTACGAGCTAACATTTTGAATCTTGCTTGGGGCAGAGGAAGCAGGCGCAGCGTTTTGTATCTCATTGATTGGGTTCTTCTCCTCCCCCTTGGTTCCCATCTCGGTCTTTATCCCTCTCTCCATCTTGCTGTCCGCCCTTCCCCCTTGCGGACTCCACACCTCGCCAGCTTTAATCGTACTGACCGTCTTCCCTTTTTTCTTCTTCCGAATGGTGATGCTAACGACCCCTTCTTTCTCTTTCTAATCTATCGTCATCTCTCCATCATCCTGCGTTTATTATTGATGAGTGCATCGGGGAGGAGTAAAGGCACATCTGCAGCTTCAGAGCCCCGTGCATCTGAACAGTGTGTGTGTGTATGTATGTGTGTGTGTGTGTGTGTGTGTGTGTGTGTGCGTGCATATAGGAGAGATGGCAAGCACTGCTTTTTGGTGCAGTGGAGCAGATGTGGAAGAGCTCGTTTCACTCACTGCAAAAACGCGTCTAACTGAAAAACAGGAGGTAGTGATACTGTCAAGGTATTAGAACAATATGCCCAACATGAACATATTTTAGAAATACAGCTATGTGCTGTGTGCGGTGGCTGAGGCGACTGCACACATGCTTACCATGTGGGCAGGCCACTGCATTGAGGATTTGAATCTCGATCAATTTGCTGAATGTCCTTCCCTCTCTCATATCATTTTCACGCTTCAGTCTAGAAAAGCCTGTGGAAAATATCCTTTCAAAAATAGTGTACCCTGCCTACGGCCCAAAGTCACCGGGATAGGCTCCAGTCATCCATGACCCCTAACGCAGGGGTGGGCAAACTAAGGCCCGCTTGTCTTTATAATCTGGCCCGCCAAACATGTCAAAAAATATAAAAAAAAAATAATAATAATAATAATAATAATTGGGGGATTTTTTGATATCTGTCTGCACTTGTATCCTTAATAAAGATGACGTGAAATGAATTAAATAATAGATTCAATAGCCTATAATTGACCAAAAAGTTATATTTTATTTGATATTTAATTTTAATTTATTTTTTCACACCAATGATTGCGGGCCGGCCCTCTGCTACTTGCCTGAATTCGAATATGGCCCTCGAAGGAAAATAATTGCCCACCCCTGCCCTGACGGTAACAAGCGGAATACAGTTGAGCTGTTCAGAGGCACTGAAATGTCAAATAATGTTACTTTATTTACAAATCCATTATATTACCAAACCGCTTTCTGTCGACAGTGATTTGTGTTTTAATAGATCCGAGCAGTAGTCTTTGTTTCAAAGTAATTTAGAGTAATCAGTACCGTAATCTTATCATTTTAAAATCAGGTATTCTTAGGTAATCAAAATTACTTTCAGAAAGTGTAATCAGTAATCAATTATCTACTCACTTTTCTACTCTTGCCATGACATGTTATAAGGCACAGCACTGCAAGTCTAATACAATAGCGAAATTTGTTGTATGTGCTACTTTAAATTGAAGTGTCTCAGTGTAAGAAAAATGCATTTTCTAAAAACAGCCTTCTCTCACACAAATATAATGGAGGGCAAGTTGATTCAATAATAAAACATATTTCCCAGTGGAAGCTCAACTCCTTGGATTTACATAAAGCCTCTCAAGATGACTAAATGTACCATGATTTCATGGCACATTTAGTCATCTTGCCTCCTCTTGCTAATAGTGATATCTACCAATCATTTTTACCACTGAAAATGAATTGGAATTATTTGTAAATAAGTACCTGATTGCAATGTTCTGGCATATCCTGCAGGTCTAAGCACAAAGTCTATTCACTCAGTCCAACACATTTACAGCGACTGAGCCATTTGCATTCAGACTTCTTAAATCAATATCACATCTACTGGGTTCGCTGGCTGGGCACAAAGTTTATGACTCGCTCAGCAAAGATGGAAGTGCACTGAAGTTTTCCTTTGTCTAATTAACCTATAGAACATTAGGGATGAATTCTTAAGTCAAATGGATTCTTTGTACCATATTTGTCAATGTTTTGGTTGGGACAAAGCATTTTAAAGTACATACATACATGTCAATGTCAATAGCTGATTTAATTTTTTGTTCCACCAACAAGTATGTCATAATCTCTAAATCCTATAATTTGTGCACAGACTGTAAACACACATATTGTTAAGGACTCTGCAGGTGGATCACTGACTTTCTGAGGGAGCGGAGTGTGGCTGGGGAAAAATGTCTCGGACCTTCAGCAAAGGGGGCCGTATTTTACCCCTGGTCTTAGCGTTAACTTGGGTGCTGCTCATCTTGTCAAATATTGCGTTGGCCCAATTGATGACAGTGCAGGGCGTGGAATTCTGAACAAGAGGTGTTATCATGCCAAAATATGAGTAAGCAACTTGAGTGCGCGATCTGGTGTGTTCTGTGAATGGCCAGAATCCTAACTTATAAACTTCAAAACTATAAGATAAGATAAGATATTCCTTTATTGTCCCACATGGGGAAATTTCATATTAATTTCATATTACACTGAAGTCATGTTACTATCCCCATATGGACAAGATAATCATGATAAAACAACATTCATGGGCATAAATAACACTAATTATAAGAATATTTTAGAATAATGAATACAGTCAAATTTTACATGGGTAGTTTTTCTCCCATTCACGTAAACAACACAGTGCCATTACACACTCAGCTTTTAAAACTATTTGCTTGACCCCTCCAACTCCGGCATTGGACACCTTTTACTGCACGGTCTGGGCCAGACTGGACCTTGCAGATTTGATTGAAATGCTCATCTTAGACAGGAACATCTATTTGGGAACCTGCATAAATCCCCACAGTCACATCACATTCACCCAAAATCCTTTCAAAGTCACAATCTGCTTAAAACTGGCTCAGACTGACAACACAAGGGGACTCTATCCTTACAAACGATCAGGCAACGCAAGGGCGTGGGGGCTCAGAGGCCTGGTATCGGGAATAATGCGGGTCATTGCAGCAGTCTTGTCTTTTGGTCTCGGGGTGCACCCGTGATGCTGCTGACATATTTAGATTATAATATTAGATAACTACTCAGTTTGATTGTAATAAAACACACAGAATTTTGAAGCTTAACATACAGAAAACACATCACAACTGTCCCTCTGTCCTTGATTACTCTGTATGAGCTGATTTGCACAGCATTTTGAAGCTTAAAATAAAGAGAATACCACGTGTCCCCTGGACAGTGACCACTGTCCTCTGACGTCTTCTTTCAACTGTATATTTGTGTACATAGTAAGCCTATTTTTGTTCTCATTTTTTATCTTATAGCCTATTTTCATTTTTATCCCATAGCAGATTTAAATTTGTTCTCTTTTTGACTTATATAGGTTGTTTTATCATATAATGCCTTTTATATCTGTGGAGGTGTAGAAATGCCCAATCAGGGACAGGAGTTGAAAATTAGCACTGGATATAAACTTTGTATGCATCACATGGGCTACAAGCTTTGTTTTGTAACTATGTATGATTGCATTGTCCCTGTCAAATAAATAAATAAAATAAATTGATAAATAAATTGCTAATTGTTTTATGTTGCACTGAATCGCCAAAGAAATGTCCTATGTTTGGGAATTCTGTTCATTGACAATGGCAATAAACCTTTTCTGATTCTCTGATTCTTTGATTCTGATTCTTAAGCGTGTCAAATGCTTGCGCTTCTTGCAACAGTGGGTTGTTAGCCAGTAAGGGTTCAAAGCATGGGGAAAAAAATAGCGACTTAAAGTCAGAAAAGAGTTGTCTTAAATAATCCAGAATCTGAGTCCTTTAAAGAGAGAGCGAGAGAGAGGGAGAGAGAGAGAGAGAGAGAGAGAGAGAGGGAGAGAGAGAGGGAGAGAGAGAGAGGGAGAGAGAGGGGAGAGGGAGAGAGAGAGGGGGAGAGAGAGAGGGAGGGAGTGAGAGGGAGAGAGAGAGAGAGAGAGAGGGAGGGAGGGAGAGAGACATACACACCTACACACACGGGAGGGGGAGAGAGGGGGAGAGAGAGGGAGATGGCTTCAGCCATTGCAAATTTTCTAGTTCACATTATTATTGTTTTTGTTTTTTATTGGATTCTTTACACTTATTTTGCTAATTATACATATGATTGTGTTTTTGAGTATATATCATTATTGCTCCTTGTTGTTGTATGTTATAATTGCAGATGTAGGCCAATGGTTTTTGTAATACTAATTTGCATTTAACACAAGACACGTTCTACCAGATTCAGACTTGTCTTCCTGCTCAATTTGAAACTATGGGCATTTTAGTTCATGTGAATGCAACCCATTAAAAGGTTTTCCTTCCATGTTTTCCCAAATCTTTTTATTTCCATCGAAAACATGATTTAACATTCAACTACAAATTGCAGCATTGACAAAGTGCATGTTATACAAGCAAGTTTACTCTCAGATGCTACTATCTCTATAACATGTGTGTTAGGAGCTCCGTCCCCAGAGGAGCAGAGCAGAGTAGTGACATAACGGAGGAGATAGGGTCTGGGGGGACTACACATGCCTCCTGCTAAACAGTGCTAACAGCTAGGTGAGCTACAGGCTAAAAATAGCTCTTTGTGTAGCCCAGCTGTGCTGCCTCATGCATTTATGTAGGAGCCACACCGGCACACTAACACAGCTATACACAGCAATACACAGCTAGCACAGCTACACACAGGCTCTCCTGTCTTTAAGTCTAGATGATTCATGGAAATTCATCGTTCAAATTAGATACACTTAGGTACTGTTCTTTCTATATACAAACATCCATAATCCATCTTTTGAAGATGAACCCGAACACATCAGTGGTGTTGTAACCTGGTATAATTGGGTGTTTCGGGTTTTCAGCATCAGATACCCTCGGCCAGGTGACCCAGTCGTGGCTGATAAGACTTGTGTTCAGGTGGCACTCACCTGTCCCCATGGTTCTTCTTGCTTCTTCCTGTTCCTGCAATGCGGACCTCATGGAGTGAGTGCCCAAAAAAACTTCTGCTGCCAACTTTGATTAGCATGCTTCTAGCTTTAGTCGATAACCAGCTGTTCGAACTCGGACCTCTTTCTTTTATGAACTCCTCCCAAGGCACTGTTAGCTCCATAACGACAATGTTCTTGGTTCTCTCCGAGATCAGCAGGATATCTGGCCTCAGAACGATCATGACAATGTATTAGGGGAATATCAGCTACTTCTTCTACAGAGCCAGTATTTTGCTGTCACAAGGATTCCTGCTAACTTCTCCAACTCCTTCCCTGCCTTTGGCTGTTCTCTTACCTGCACAAAAGTTATGGTTTGGCAAATTTTATGGACTTGGCTACATTTGCTGATCACTTAGCTGATGGTATCTGCTTCAGAACCTGGTTGTGGTGCCCGGTGCAGCGCTATTGGAGCTCAGAATGTGTTCTAGAGTGCCCCTGGCGGGGTACGGATGGCAATTTGGGGGTGTCTACCCCAGGTGCTCAGATGCTGCTCTCTCCTTCCATCATATACGGGGCCAGTCCACTCTGCACAGGCTCATCAGTCTTTTCTCAACACGGCTCAAAACTGGAGGAGGGCTGCTCCTCATTAGCCTCTTTGTAGGGTAAAATGCTCGAGCTTGCCTCTTTTGCTCTGCACCAAACCTCTCCTGGGCCAGGCTCTCAATGATGGTTATTATTGCTTGCAGCCTCTAGTCCAAACTCCCTTCACTGTAGCTTTGAGCACCTTATCATTGTCTTTGTCAAACCTTGTCCAAACTGCTGTGCTACAGGCCTGTGGCCACCTGATGCACACCTTTGCCGGAACATGTTTTCCAAACACTTCATCTTGGCTTGGTGGGTCTAAAGTTCATGGCTGTTTTTGCAGGTTTTCCCAGACTTGCATACTAGAGTTGTGGTCAATGTTCTGTTGCCAATAGTCATTCATCTTTCCATGAGTCGATCTGCAGCTATAGCAAGGATTCCTCCACTCAAAAGGAAAGAAACCGGTTTGGGCTGCCAACGCTCTCCGCCCCGGGTGCTGTCTTTCCAAGCTGCCATCTGTCTCTCTAGTAGTCCTCCGCAAATAACTAATGTGTCACCATAAGGTAAAATAAGCCTAATTAAACCTTTAAACTTCCTACTTTCAAAGAGTGCAGACACTTTCTTGCATGCTCCAGCTTGCTAAAGCTGCTTCCTTATTTATTTAGCTTTTTAATCAGTTTTTGCAATTTAACATCCCAAATAAAACATCTCTCTCTGTCTGAAGAAGCTGTCAGAGGCGTTATTAAGGTTTGGCCTGTTTGGTAATTATCTCTTGTACCATATGTGAGGAGCATGTGAGAGCTTCTACCAGGAAAATAATATTACGGCATGGAGATTTGGGATTTCTGTTTTTAAAATCAAGATTCCGTTTACGTTGAACATTTGTGAGAAAACAGAAATGCTGATCTAATCTACGTATTTCAGAACAAACGTCCATCCATCCATTTTCTACCGCTTGTTCCCTTTCGGGGTCGCGGGTGACTGGAGCCTATCCCAGTGACTTCGGGCCTTAGGCGGGGTACACCCTGGACAGTGGCCAACTTGTCACAGAGACATAGACATTACAGACAGTTCACGCTCACATTCATTCACTAGGGCCAATTTAGAGTCACCAATTTTTGCCTAACACATGCATGTCTTTGGATGGTGGGAGGAAGCCGGAGAACCCGGAGAGAACCCACGGTAACAACATGCAGACTCCACCCAGAGAGATCATGTGATGTTGGTCTGGTCCGGGAATCGAACCCACGATCTCCTTCTTGGGAGGCAAGAGCGCTAACCGCCTTTGCCACCGTGCACCCCTATTTCAGAACTTAGTCTAAATTACAGTGTTTGCAGCTTTGGAACATGATACAATCAACAGAGACATTTACCTTTCTATCAATGACTTTGAAATACTTAATCAATTGTGCATCTGTACTTACTGTAAACATTCGAATTGTGATTCCATTTGGATTGATATGACAGGGGTTTGAAGGTGCACAGCAGACAGGACAATGAGTGCATCAGAAGTAATGGCTCGATCAGGCTGGATCCTGGCACCTGCGTCTCTCCTTCCCCTCTGCTTCATCTCTCCTCTTCTTGTCATTTAGGCTCTTTGTGTTTTTTATCTCAAGCTCAAGACTGTAGCTATAGATGATTGTTGTGATTTTATTGTTAGAAAATAGAAGAAAATAATCAGAGCTGAGAGTAGCTGGAATTGAGGGCCCCACTTTGCTATGTGTGTGATAATTTGTTAACTTCTATCAAATTTGAATATTATCTGGATTGGGCCTTCTGCAGAGCCTGCTTATGAGACTTTCCATGTTCATAGGGATTCTTCTTTGTGGGAGAGACTAAATGGTGTTTTGGCCAAATGACCTTCTGTTAAAACAGAGCTGCAACATCAAGAGCAGATTTCAGAGGATTCATGGTCGTGTAAACAAATTGATCACTGACACTGGGGACTAAAGCTATTCTCAGCAGGATCATATGACATGTCACTGAATATTGGCTCTATTATTTCTTTGAATTTTTATTTATTATTCATTAATACAGGGTATACTCAATGAGAGAAACTCTCTATTTTATGAGTGCCCTGTAAGCACAAGCATAATGACATGAAACAGAATCTAGATAAAACGGCAATAAAACAATCAATAAAACAAAATAAAACCAATTTATAAAAACACACACAAAGTGAGGAATAAAAGCATTAAAACAAGGGCATAGGCACTGTGAATAGACTTTTTAAACTTTAGTTTATAAGTTTGAATTCTTTAAAAGGTATACAATTATTTCATTTGAATGAGTTTGTTCCATAAACTGGGAGTTTGTTCCTGCCTTTTTCCCTTGCTCTGTATTGATTTGATGAGACTCCAAAATAAGAATGACCTGAGATCTTAATTGACAAATACATGATCTGATATTCAGCAAATATATGTTAAATAGTCAGGTAAAATCCCAATGAGCGCCTAAATAAACAAAATGCAGTGCTGTTCTCTTCTCACATCCAATGATTGCCATCCTACTTTAGAGTATAATTCATGGTGGTGAGTTCTGTATCCTGTAATAATCCTTCATGTTGAATGAGTTCAGAGGTTGCCGTAGAATGCATATATAATATGCATATAATTACCATATTCCAGAACTGAAAGAAATATAGCCCAGATTAACAGTTTTCAAATAATTGTTTCAATTAACAATTAAGATGTGGGCAGGGCCTAGTCAGAGTAGGATAAATAGTTTTCATACTTGATCCGCAGATCGAGTATGACTCTTGGATGAAAGTCGAAACCTTTTCTATGTTAAAATTCAGATTGAAAGCCATCAGAAGAAACAGCGTGAGCTCTATTTGTGTTGTAATCTGAAAAAGAAAGATAGTCTGAATTTGTAACACACCGAATAGCATCAAAACGATCCAACATAATACAATTATCAATAGAATCAAAGGCCTTTGACAAAACAATAAAAACATCTGCACATTCTTCATGATTGTCCAATGCAATAGCAATATCATTTATGACTTTGGTAGCAGCTATGATAGTGCTATGCCCTGGTCTAAAACCGGACTCGTAGCTTTTTGAAATTGAACATTTGGTTAAGAAAGCACACACTTGGTTACTTATTAACTTCTCAGGGTGTTTTGCTAGGCAGAATAGTTTTGAGATTGGACGGAAAATTTTCAAATAATTTTTCAGCAACAACATCAGAATCAGAGACGGTTTATTGCCATTGTCAGTGAACAAAATTCAGAGGCTTGGAACTTACTTTTGTGATTCAGTGCAACATGCAGAAATGGTCAATAATAAAAGCAAGATATATTAAATAAGGCATTGTCGAAGATATTTCCAGCATCATCAAAGTGTTGGTTAAATACATCACAAATGTATTTTTTTTGTTCTAAGGCTAATTGAATCTTTAATAATTGTATTTTGGTAAAGAGTGAGCGGGATTTTGTGATAAGCAGAATTGCCCTGTGATTCATTGAACGTATTGACGTGGTAAGATGCTTTGATTTTATGAACATTAGAAACATATTTGATAACATCAGCCTGCCCAGGGAGTACAGCACTTGAGCTACAACCTGGTAAAATGCATCTCTCCTGTTAAGGTTAATTTATACTGTGCACTGTCCCTGTAAATAAACTATATTTATTGCGCTTATGACAAAACTGCTGCCAATCTGCTGCTGATTTGGTTGCCTTTGAATCTTTTAAGAGGGGCATAGTTATCAGTAATATCATTAAATGTTTTAATGAAAAAGTATTGATTAAATTGAATTATTTATTTTTTTTATTTTTTTATTAAAGAACACAAAAAAACCTTCATACCCTTACCCTTAATGTAATCAGTAGAGTGGCTGTTATTACATTTATATAATTTAGATATTAATCCCCTTGAGAATTCAAATGTATAAGCTTTAATTAATGTTTCATTAAAATGATGATGATCATCATCATTTTAAATGTATTGGTTATAATAACTCCTTATTTGTAAATACCTATAAAAGTCCTGCTTCTTCAAGCCAAAGGATTCTTTCAACTCATCAAAGCTCTTGAAATGATTCTCCGTTACAATTTCGTAAAAAACCTTTATACCCTTTGTTGTCCAGACTGCTCTGGTGCTACTCATATGTGATCGAATGTGCTTAAATAATAGAGCAAACATAAGGAACAGTACTAGCCTATGTAGGCATTCTGCACAAACAATGATAGGCTCCATAGATATAACCAAGACTCTAAACCACCCACTAGTTTCTGCTGAACGTAGGAGCGTGTGACCATACAGGCGCACAGTAAATCGTTCTTTTGATGATCTAAGCAGCCATTTGTTTGTAATGCAGAAAGATGTCAAAGTGTGTGTGTGTGTGTGTGTGTGTGTGTGTGACATGTACTTATCATTTTAAGAAAGCAGAGAAGATAAACTACTCTAAAATAGATAAACCACACATGATAACCCTAACCCTAAATCTATAGTATGTTTGCGTAAAAGCAAATTACAAGTCAGATGTGTAGAGAAGCGACCCTGCTTACAGCCAGAACAAATTTAAAGATATTTTAAAGCAATAAAACAAGTGCAATTGAATAAAATACCAGATTTATACGTGTTATGTAATTTCTGATTGGGCTGTGATCGGTCTGGTTTTTCTTGCATCTTAATTCATCCCTGCCTACAAAAACACACATTTATCTTCATACACAGGTCCATATTTGACACTCTAATACAGCTGGAGTTATGGAGAGGGCCGAACACATCCCGCCTCTCATAGCTCCAGTCCTCCCACACTCTCCACGCTAAATCAATTACCTCAAATGTGTTTGCGCACTGCGGCCCTGAGCTTCATTACCTCCGCTTTCTGCTCTTAAGTTTAACTGCCATCGACAGAGAATCCTGAAGAGCTTTAGCCAAACTGAGAAGCAGTGCTTGAAGAACACATATTATTAATAATTATTTGTATCATTATTGACCTTATCATTATCGGCCTTAAAGCATCTCATGTTCTAAAACATAACAGGCTTTCCCGTCTCATGTTTTAGAACTTTGAATAATGTAGGCCTATGTATTGAAAACCACACATGACTTTCTCTCAGTCAGGTGTTCCTTCACCAGGTTTGGTGTTAACACTCCATCTATTGGCTGCAGAGGGAATTGCCATGGCTAAATAAACACATTTCTCAGATATTTATCTTACTTTCCAGATAATAGACTATAAATTTGATTGGGCTGTTTTAAAGGTGCCATAACATGCTTTTTTCACGTTTCGTAGTCTATCCTAAGTGTATAATTGATAATAATAAGGGTTGTGCAACACCCTTAACATAACAGTTAAGAAATATCACCCAGACCTTGGACCCCCTCACCAACCCGGAAATGCAGACGGCTTGGTTTGACATTCGCCCCCACCCTTGCGAAGAGCGATCTGGCTCCCCCGCCCAACCCGTGACGTAGTCTCAGAGAGCGCGTGTGTGCCCCGCCCACCCGTGACGTAGTCCCACAGCTGTCTGCTCCGCGCTGCGCCGCTCCTGCCGCGCGACTGAGTGAGAAACGATAGAACTTCAGATCAACACTACTTTGAGCCTAAATAAATCTGGTGTTTATTCTACAGCGTGCGCAAAACAGATATATCTATAGATCTATATAAAAGTCTTATGTCCATCGCGCTCTTATTTCCTGGTTTTTCGGTATCGGATAGAACTTCTCTCCGTTTATTTTCCCGGTTGCTGCATCAGCTGCCACATAAACCTTCACCACTGTGATAATAGTAAAGAGTGCGATATCATTAATGACTTTTTGGGCCTCTTTGAGCCGTGTTTCGTCGTAAATCGAAGGAGAAAAACTCTGGGGCTTGTATTGGGAGACGAGCCTTCAGCAGCGCGGAGCCGGGGGGAAGGGGGCGGGAGGCGGCAGGCGGGAGGGGGAGGCGGGTGGAGAGGGGGGAGGGTGAGGGGGGATGATGACGCGTGCCTGAGATTATGACGCGGTCCTGTGAACACCCCCGTCAGTTTGGAGATTCGAGGAAAGGAGATAGTCTGTAATATAGCTAAACACTGCGGGAATCAATCAAAAAAACACTCTGGGTACATATATGAAGCACAAATAGTAATGTAAGAAGGTTAAAAGCTCTGAAAAGTCGATTTTGCATGTTATGGGACCTTTAAGCTTCCCCTGAAACTAATCGAACCTAATAGCCCTTCTACTTTCTCAAACCATAATTTTCAGCTAACAGCAGCCACCAAGCTTACTATACTTACTTAACTTATACATTATTTACAGCCCTGAGATTGCAATTTTTTAGTTGACATTCAATTGTTCTCTCTCTCTCTCTCTCTCTCTCTCTCTCTCTCTCTCTTGTGCGTTTGTTTATTAGCGCGACGGATCGCATCGCATCTCTCGTCTCCGTAGATTTCCGTCTTCTTCTGAGCGAGCTCGAACAGTCTTTCTCCGTCTTCATTTTGTCCTGTACACTGAGGGAACTATATTATGATAGATCCATGCGCTTAGACACGCGGAAAGTGCTGCTCTCATGGGGACGAGCCGGACGCGGCTGCAGGTGAGCGGTAGGTGCGTTTTATGATTGATACGTGGCAGGACTAATTGGCAGTCCACGCCACGAGGAAATTGAACTCAGATTTGGGCCAAAAAAATCGTCCATTCAACCTTTAATAGAAAAGTTCTTATAAACAAAACTTAGAGACAAAAAACTCTTATATTCTTAATAAGGAATAGAAAGAAAAAAATGTAAGTAAAGTAACACTCTTACAGCAGTTATATGGACGGAGAATATTGCATCAATATGATTGACATTATGTCAAAGTATTGCACATTACATGTATATTGTATTGCACACAGTATACATGTGTTCAGGGCTAACAGTGTTTGTTGTAAAGTCTGTTACTGGGACCACAGGAGTGCAGGAGATCCTCATTCACATCTGTTATGGATTGAGCATCAAATTTGGCCAGTCTTTGCATTCCGAGAAAACGTTCTTTTATGTGGCCTTCATTTGATAAGTAAAAAACACAGACCGCAAGGTGCTTGTTGTGTCCATCTCTAGCCTCATCTGCCATAACAGAAAACATACCTGCGGCCTTCGTTTCACTGCAAACGTTTCCAGACATTACACGTTTTTATTTAATTTTTACAAAGTTTCAGACATTCCAGGAATTTTCCCTGGTTCTGGCTCAACTCTTGTTCACAATGCCCACAAAATGGGATGCCTTGTTTTCCAAGAACGCTTGTAACAGAAAAGATCTCTCTCTATTCAATGTATATACCATTTTGACCCTGTGGGAATGTGTATTTTAATCACTATGCAATAAAATGGAAGATTTTGCCCTGTCAAACCCTCATAACCTCTTAGGTGACAGTGCCTTGGACCTTCAATTACTGCATTTTGCACCAGTCCATATGTTTGTTGGTTAGTCAGGTTTTTAAGATTTGCATTTACACATTTACTCTTTAAACGTTTTGTGTATCAGCTTTCTCACTTCAAGAAGACGTTGTGTCTGATCATGAAAAACTAATATGCTGCAAGTAAGCTAATAACTAAATAAGCCACCCTCTATCCCTCTGTCTTAAGTGTTTTCTGGCTCTACGTTTACAAATGTCCTGGACCATCTGCAGCCCGTCCGTGGGAGTAGAATCTCTCCTCCAGGTTCTCTTCTTCTTTGTAGTTTTAGCAGAGAAGGAGGGTCTAAGGACAGGGGCTTCTCTGGGACAGTTAACCATTTGAAAGTCTGAGGAATAAAGTCTGGCGGTAATGCAACACTTGGATGCCAACCGCCATAAAACAACAACAACAACAACAACAACAACAACCATTTGAAAGTCTGAGGAATAAAGTCTGGCGGTAATGCAACACTTGGATGCCAACCGCCATAAAACAACAACAACAACAACAACAACAACAACAACAACAACAACAACAACCATTTGCTTAAATTCTGTGGATTTTGGTTAATCTGCATCTCTAATATTGATCTATTTGATTTTCTAACTCTGGTGTTCAAAAGCAGGTTGAAGTCACAATTTGGAGGAGCCATTTATAATCCCCAGATGAAAGATACTTGCTCAGAGTTGTCATATTTAAAGTTGAGTTGAATGTGAGTGAAAAGATCATTTTGTGACTGGAGCATGAGTCCAATCTCTTTTGTCAAATTGAGATGTAAATTGTACAAATTAATTCTCCAGAAAGCAGCCGACACGAGCTCCTCTGGGTTTCTCCTGTCACTTTTAGATTTACTCACATTGGGAAAAGGAACCAACCCTGTTACTCCAGGGAGAGTACAATATATTACTCGAGTAAGAGTAAAATTGATGGCTCGGAAAAAAGTTTATTGAAAATTACTCAAGTTCATTTACTTTTACATTTGATTCATACTAATGGAGTGTTAGTGCATATTGTTTATCAAAATTCATCAAATAGTTTTAGCACTCAGCATGTTCTGTTCTGGAGATTCTAACGTAAAAGGATTTCAGTAGCAGCTGTGGGTTGAAGTTTGTCTCCTCAGATGGTGTTCAGAGCTGTGTGTCCTCTCTCTCTCTCCATAAAAAGACACAGGCTCTCTCTCCCTTTCTCTTTCTCTCTCTGTCTCTCTCTCTCTCTCTCTCACACACACACACACACACACACACACACACACACCAGGTTGCTCTCTTCAGACTTAACTTAAGTCACACACATTTGTACAAGAGAAAACAAGGTACTAACATCTCCTAAACTGATTGTCTTTAAAAACAAACCTAAGTCTGGGGATATACAGTATATCTTTATATCTTAAGAAGACATAAGGAACGCTGTCGGAGTAATTGTCTTAATACAGTATTGCCACAAGTCTCACCGTCACATTGTAGTGAAATGATGAGATCCTTTGCTTAAATGTATTGTTTTGTTGCAGCAACTAAAAAGGATCAATCTTAAAAAGGGAAACATAGTATTTTTACTATTCTGTTAGCCTCATCACAATAATGCAACAAATTATGTAAAATTGATTAATATTGTGATTTTATCATATTGAGAGATTTGCTTATTGTTACAGTCTTGAGTATCACAACAGAACCAGGGCAGTATCTGTCTACCAGAAATGAATCAAGTCCAAGGCAGGTGTATAACAAGACTTAATGCTTGTTTGATAAATACTGCTGAGAAAGCCCTCTCCCTCTGAACCTCAAAAAGGTTCTGAATTTTCCAGTTTGTGACGTTGTCACCTCGTTCTGAGCATTTCGGTCTGTTTACATTGTCGGTGAAAGCTAGATTTGTTTATACCCTAAATATATTTTTCTCTGCAAACAGTAGTTGCCTTTCTAACTCAATTTCTGATGTGGGAAAAAAACAGAATGGCTTTTGACACATACATAATTTTAAATTCTAAAACACAAGATGCCTAACCAAAGTGAAAGGGCTAGTATAGCCCCCGTGCTATCTTTGTGGTCTGTAGTAGATAGTAGATTCTTTTTTTAAAGTTTATTTTTGTTGTTTAATATATATATATATATATATATATATATATATATATATATATATATATATATATATATATAGTAAAAAAAGAAAACGTGTTTTTAACATGCACACTATCTTTAAGGGCAGCACAAGGACAAGGACAAGTAACAATACATGTATGATACTGTCTGAACTGTTCTCTATACACCAGAACAATGAAAGATGCTTTAACAAACTAACTGAATCATATGTTAGTGGTGTTTTGCACATGTTAGATCATAGCTGTGAGTGTTCATAGACTGGACTAGACCAGACTTGAGCTCCTCTTTTGGGGAAGGATCAGATCAGTCAGAGTGCAGGGTTTTCCTTTTATTTAACCTTCATCATTGTTAACCATCTAAAATTTAAATTTTTAATGTAATTAATTGTAATTAATCAATTTAATTCAATTGATTCAATTTTAACACAGTTAACTGAATGTTTTTTGTACTTTCTACTACATTTACAATGGTGTACTTTTGTACTTTAGCTCAAATAAAGGTAAGTAATTGTACTTTTACTTGAGTAGTGAACTTAAGCACTATTGCCTCCTCTGGTTAAATCTCGCTCTGGGCTCGCATTTACAGTGTCAAATAGAGGGATCAGGAAGTAATTCCCAATTTCTTAATCATTATTATTAAATATATCACATAGTATCTCATTTAACATGTACCTTTTGCATGTAGATTTTTTTCTTCTTCCTATAACAGGAAGCTAAAAATCCACAACTAATGGAAAAATGTCACAAAAAATTTGACATTTTGTCACAAAAATGTCACAACATTTTTTATTTTCCTATATTTCCTCTTTTTTGCACCAGCTGTCACAAAGCCCTTGGAAAGAAACGGTGGACAGGTCTGAGCTCTTTAGAAAGCTAGACGTCTTGAGATTCAAAGCCAGCAAATGACAAGTGGCTACCTTGCACCTTTTTTACAAATATTAGCTGTTTTGTAAAACTTGCTTCACCCGTCGAGGGTGACATGGACTTTCACCTACTTAAACTCACTTTACTTTTGCTATTTTTCCATTAGTACCTGCTCAGCTCAGCTCTACTCTACTCAGCTCTGCACCCGTGGCCCCATTCTAGCATTTCCATCCCAGTGGTGCTGTGTAAAACTGGGCATGGAAATAGTGCAAATGATTTGTGACTCAAAAGGATGTCTGCTCAAGAGACAAAAACAACTACTACACACTACGATATTGTAACTAGAAAATATCGACGATACTGCTACAGCAACCACCAATAAAGCAGAGCGAAGCAGGCAGAATTTTGGACACAGAGAAACAGAATAATGAACAGGACAAATACACTTTATTACTCACCTCTTGTGTGCTTATTGTATTTTCCTCCCCAATTCATTGAGGCCCAGTTCACAAAACATCTCTATTAATGCAGTTTGATCTGTTCTTTACAAAAAATAAACCAAGCAGCTGTAAATCCTTGCGTGAGCCTGTTTATACATCCACGCTGGAAGAATCGGTGAAGTTGCTGCAGATTACAGCTACAGTAAACTCAGTTCCTGTGTAGTTTATCATCAATGCACTTTTTGTGACTTAAAAGCATTAAAAGCAGCACCACAGAATATAATAAAAATCTGAGTTCTCGGTCTAAATTTGCAAATTGACAATGACTTGAGTCCAGATGACTACAACTGAACCTTTTTCTACTTAAAAGCATTTTGTTATTAATATAGTGTATTTATATAGCACTATACCTTAAAAGCACTTTACTAGGCAATGTCGGTGAAGTATCATGGCTAAGGACAGAATATTTCCTCTAGTCACCCTACCGTGGCGCCTAGTGTTCCAGCAGTCTCCCATCCAAGTAATAACCAGTGTTCTGCTGATTTTATTTGTCGTCTTGAAGTGAGTCACTTTAGACTAGACTGGAAACAGCTGTGTGCTGGCTTGAGCACAATCTTGTGCTCTGTGCTGGGGTTTTTTGGTTAAGACTGGTTAAGACTAATTGTTAGTATTTTCTTCTTGGGGAATCATACAACTCTTTTAAGTCTGTGGTCAGCATTTTATGCTCACACTTGAGACTTGTTAAGATTCTAAATATTGCGTTTTTCTTTTCTGTCTCCTATTGCTACTGGATTTTCATTTGTGAAACTCTTTTACCCACAGCGTCTGTGGATTTGACATTTAGTCCCTGCTTGCCACGACTTGGCCCAAAAGGGAAGAGGATGCTAAAAAAGTACCTGGTCAGAGGAGAAAGCACAAAATGGAAATGCACTAAATGCACTAGAGTAGGAGGCCTAATTGAGACTTAAAAAAGCGTGTGCTTGTCTTAGAGTAAGTCGTTAGTTATGTTTAATCAGGAAGGCACTACTTGACAAACTTTTTTGATTAACCGGCTCTTTTAATAGTTCTTGTTAGCACTATAATAATATATAGGAAACTATTGGAAAGAGCTATGAAAACACTTAGAAACACTTCCTGGTTAACTACCTAATGATGTCACAAGATAATTTTCAGCTATAGAATAGAAGGAGATATCACAAATATATTAGAGAATTAACCTTAAACTTGCTTGATTGAAACAAGAAAACAACATTATAATACTAGGCAAAGCAAGGCAAGCTTATTTGTAGAACACAATTGGTACACAAGGCAAGTCAAAGTGCTGCAAAGTCCAGGAAGAGCCTGGCGGAAAAACCCACTGATCAAGAGTGAGTTTTAACACTAAAAGCTTTGGTCGAGTTTAGTCTGGGATTCGTTTAGCGAAAGCTAAATCTAGGGAGGGGGCAGACGAGACTGGGTCCGGCGTTAGAGATATAAAAGAGCCACACATGAGGAGGAGGCATCGACGAGAAAGTAATCGTAAATACATAAGCTCAGCACAGAAGTGTGCACAA
Organism: Eucyclogobius newberryi; assembly: GCF_026437365.1. Classification (NCBI taxonomy): domain Eukaryota; kingdom Metazoa; phylum Chordata; class Actinopteri; order Gobiiformes; family Gobiidae; genus Eucyclogobius; species Eucyclogobius newberryi. The sequence continues at coordinate 45,100,456 of NW_027315723.1, forward strand.
GTAGATGGGGCGGTCAAACATGGGAAAGAATCAATCTAAAAGCAATGTGCCCATCCCGGAGACACCTGTCGTGCTGGCAATGTCAAATACATTTGAGGAAAGAGTGTCTTGAGTGTCTGCCTGTGTGGTCCAATAGATTTGGAATCACTAAGCACTGAAAAATGTATGATTTATATCAGCAAAATTGTTAAATTGAATGAATAGATTTGAAGGTTTTGCTGCTGACATTATTAATTAGATGTGGCTGTTAAAGTTCAAGTCTGAGTACATTATTACCCCCAGATTTCTAACTTGATTTGTAGGTATTAAAGCAAACTCTTTCTCTTTGTTTCTGTGGGCCAAAGACAATTTCAGTCTTGTCTGAGTTTAGCCAGAGAAAGTTGTTTTGCATCCACACACTGATCTGTTGGATGCAGTGACAGAGTGAATCCACTGGTCCATATTCACCTGTCAGTGATACATCAATTTTACTGTTGTCTGCATAATTGTGATTGGACAAATTATGTAGATGTTAAACAGAAGGGATCCCAGGATTGACCCTTGGGGCACACTACAGGTCACGTGGCTATGTGGTCTGAGATGCAGTTACCAATCTCAACAAAGTACTTCCTGTCTTCCAGATAGGACTTTAACCAATTTAGGGCAGTGTCAGTGATGCAAGCCCAATCCTCCATAATTGACAAAAGAGTGGTTTGAGGCTTTAAGATGAAGAAGCAGCATGCTCTGTAATCCTGAATTTCCGTTCCTTCTGTGTTGCTAATGCCTCTTGTGTAGGGGGCTATTTATTCTCACCTATGTAACGCTCTATACAATTTTCCACACTGCATTAGATAGAATATACTACATTGCTTTGTTTTTGTGTAGGCATCTTGTCATTAGGTGATTCCCGGTTTAAAATATACAGGAATTTTGTGCTGTCTAAAATATTTTGTCGTTTTTCAGACAATCCAGACATGACAGGATAGAGATGCCGTTTCTTCTTAGTTCTGTTTTCCTTTTGTCCTTTTTTACCTGCTTTTGGCCCCCTTAATCTTGTTAAGAGCCCAAGCAGGGTAACCACAGGCTGAGAGAGCATTCTGGACATGTTTTTACTCTTCTTCTTACCCTTGGAGCGGGATAAGACCTGGTCATACTACTCGGGTACCCATCAGGGATAAGGGAGCTATAGCCAGCTTACAATAGGATTTTGATTGCCCATTACAGGGCTGTTACAGTACAAAGAAGATGAGTTTCAAGTAAAACTGTAAACAAGACAGGCTAATATCATGAGATCCCGCCCTTGTGGGCAGGGCCAACTCAGAGTAGGATAAATATGTATGACTAGATCTACAGATTTAGAATGATTTTTGGATGGAAAACAGTGTCTCAATGACTACAACTGAATCCTTTTCTACAATCCCTGTATAATATATGTAAGCTTACATGGTAATTACATACATACAAAAAAAAACATTTTTATTTACCCTAACACGGTAGTAAATGACCAGGGTACATCTAATAAAATAGAAAAAGGCCTGTAGAATTTTACCAGCTCACAGCACACAGCACCAATTACTGCGCAGTAAAGTAAAAGAATTTGTCTACACTGCTATAGTTCTTCTTCTTCTGTTTTTCTTTCTTTCTATTCTTTAGATATACAACACAGCACAAATGAACACAGAATAAGACACAGAGAGTTAACATACATACAAGTATTCCTAAACGTGTAGTCCAGCGTATCCATCCTAGTCCAACAACAATGTCCGTTTGTCCAAATTTTCCATTTTCAAATTTAGTCCAAATGTATTCTACAATTGGGAAAGAAACTATTATTGCGGCGGGAGTTTCTGGTCCGGATGGACCGTAGCCTCCTGCCTGAGGAGAGTGGCTCAAATAGTCCATGTCCAGAGTGAGAAGGGTCAGCTGAAATCCGACCTGCTCGTTCCAGAGCCCTGGAGACGTACAGGTCCTGCAGAGATGGAAGTCTGCAGCCGATCACCTTCTCAACAGAGCGCACAATGCGCTGTAGTCTCTGTGTGCCCCTGGCAGTGGCTCCAGCGTACCACGCGGTGAGGAAGGAGGTGAGTATGGACTCGATGATTGCCGTGTAGAACTGCACCATCATCTCCGCTGTCAGCTTGGCTTTCCTCAGCTGATATATAGCAGATATCCATTTATCTATAGTCTATAGTGGGAGTCATGAGGCTCAGGAACATTCTCTGAAAAAGTTCTGAAATTGAGTGGGATGATGATTATGTCCAAAAAAAACATGGCTTGTTAACCTCAGACCAGTATTTTTGATCAACAGGACAGTCCTAGAAAACATGATAATTGCGGGCCTCCTGGCACCCAGTTTCTCTAACAGATAGAATTTCCTTGCACTTTGACATGGTGTTATGAAAAATCAGACACAACAGAATTCTTTACAAACATGTTCTTTATTGATGTGTACATATATTCACCCATTCTTCATCCGTCAAAATAAAATTATCCTTCCTATTTATTCTGATCGTAATTACTAGAGTTGCTATCCAGATTGTTAATACATTTATATAATTTGAATATTGTTTCCCTTGAGTTCTATTAAGATCTGATCCATAAGACTTAAATAAATAAATATTAATAAATATTAAATATTTCAGTCAAAGGGTTAGAGTGGTCCTTGTTTTGTTTAATTTCTTCTTATAAGTTATAAAACTTATTGTAAACATCTATAAAAGTCTTGCCTCGCCAGGTCAAAGGATTCATTCAACATATCAAAGCTTTTCATTTGATTCGATCTTAGAACCTGGTAGAAAATTGTTATATACGACGGAGTATAAGGGCCAAGTTCAACCCAAAAAAATAAATAAATGCGGGGCACTAATGTCATTTATTAATGACTTTATTCTCGTTAAATAACGAGAAAAATTTTAAGAGAATAAAGTCAGATACGCGGTTCACTTTCAGCACCATGTTACGGGCTCCCCCCCAGTGTTGCATAATGGTACAGTCCAAGGCTGCTCCTCCTGTCTGCGGGCGGCTGTGGACGGAGCACGGCTGCTGTTTGAGCCCATGATGCACTACGGCTGCACCATGGAGAAAGTAAAGCGTTTATCCAACTGTCAGTGAATGATGCATAACAGGAAAGGTGCTGCTAAACGGTAGTGCCTTGTCTTGTAATCAACACACGCGAGACATCGTTTTAAAGGCCAGGAAACACTTTAACATCTATTTCAGGCTTTTATGTAGTACTGTCAACTTATCCAAGCCCGTTCTTGTGCGTCCTGACCGTGGTGCTGAAAGTGAACTGATCACGTCACTTTGAATCGGCCCCTAAACTACGACTTTTTTCTCATTAATTAAGGAGTTTTTTTCTCATTAATTAATGACTTTTTTCTCGTTATTAATGAGTTTATTGTCGTTAATTTGCGACTTTTTTATGACTTCGACTTTTTTCTCAATAATTAACGTCTTTTTCTCATTAATTAATGACATTATTCTCGTAGTGCAGCGCATTTTATTTTTTTTGGTTGGCCCTTATACTCCGTCGTAGTTATACCTTTTGTAATCTAGACTTTAAATCTCACAACATTATCATAAAACAACCAGCTTAAGGTTTTAATTTGTATCTAGACAATGGGCCATTAAGCTGAAGAAAATGCATCACATTAGCTTTGGAAATTCAAATATAATAGAACATTGTCTGTGTAGCAGGCAATTTTATGTTCCATACCACTAATTATGACACTGTTTTTATTGATTGTCTAATATATTGGGCTAATGGTGTAACGTCCAAAAAACAGTTGCCTCTGAGGGCGACAGTGAAAAACGGATTAAACAATGTCCATTGGGACGAGGGACGACATTTGAGTTGGTCCTTACCTTCTTTAGGTATAAGAGATATGATGGCTTTTTTATAACTAGGAGGAGTTTTGATAAAAGCAGAGGAGTACTGGTAGATGTTTCTTTTACAGTTTAATAACCCATTGCTCCCTGGAGATTTATTGTTCCTCAAGATCTTCATTGCACCCTGTATTTCCAACATACGACAACTGTATTGCAGCTCACATTTTTCCATTTTGCTCTTTGGTCATGACATTGAGAGTGACCAGGAAAGAATTAATTTGTTTTTTTATAGAAAGATTCAAATGACAATTGTATTTGGTCTTGTTTGTTTGGTTAATTTGTTTGTCTCGTATTTTAATTTAGAACATTTGGATCCACTCTCATAATACCTTTGTTTGGTAGAGAGTATTGTCGTAACTGTTTCCTATTAGGTCAGATAATTAATTTCTCATCTTAACTTTTTAATTTCCTGTAGCACTTGAGGATTCCCCTTCTGGATTTACCTCCAGGAATTTTAGTTTTTCTTGCAGATCATTTAGCTTGGGTCAACCAGACCCGAAGATAGCACAAGCGCTATATGTGTTTCATGTAAATATAGTGAATCGCTCATTTCCTCCAAAAACACCTCTGGCATTGAGCAGTACTCAAGAACTCATGCTGCAGGCATGGACTGTACTAATAACTGCTAAAATGCATGGAAGTCTTTGGGGAGTGAGTGGGAAGGTCTGACTCGAAGGTGAATATCGAGCGGGTAAGTTGTTGTAATGAAAATTTCACACCATGTTCCCGTGGGGAAGGCTCAGTGCTTTTAAACGATGTATAATATGTGGTTGCTGTGGCAACAGGTATATTGTTTTTGCTAAAAAAAAAAGTAATATTGTAAAAAATACATTCTGCAGCTAAAATTTTAGCTCCTACACGTACATGCTCAAAAACTCACAACATTTTCCCAAAAATTCTGAATCTGTGAGAAATGTAATTTATCATATAGCACTTATAATAAAATAAATTACAAAATATGTATATATATATATATATATATATATATATATATATATATATATATATGTGAGGCGCAGCTGCAAACTTGTGAAAAATTTAGACGTTTTAAATTGCTCTCTTTTGCCCATACCAAGTCCAATGTCCCAGAATTGTTGAATCAGTTGTTTAAGGTCCAAGCTGGCCCTGCTAATTGTGGAGAAAAAAAATGAATTTTGTGCGATAGCGCCCCTGTAGTGGAATAACATTTTATATGGGGCGCAAACAAAATGTATCTTTTGTAATTCTATGAAATGTTGCCCAAGATTTTTTTCACAAAATTTAAGATTGGCGAGCTAATTGCCAATCTTAAATTTTGTGAAAAAAATCTTGAGGAGTAGGTTATCAATTTTTTCTGTGCAAGTGCTACGGTCTCTGTGCGGTGGAGCCTCAAAGTTTACTGACAATGCTGTTAATTTGCGATAGTGAGGCAGTGCAGCGTCCAAGTATTGTTTTGATCGGATTTGTTTTTGTAACAAAGCTCAAATACACCAAAAAGCCCTAATGATAAAAGGACTGAGCCAGTCAGTGCCATTTGCACAGGATTGTAGGAGTGGAGTACGAAGCACAGTGGCCCGTTCTATGCTGCTTGCAGCTTTAATTGTTAATATTTTGGATCGTTTGATTGGGTGCTGTTACTATGGTATTAAAGGATGTTACTTAAATTATTTTTTCTGATTGGATTGATTGTATTGTTTTTACACTTATTGATTTACTAATGCTATAAACACTTCTGGTCGAACAATATACACAAGAACTACAGAAACATAAAGATAAAATTAAAAACAATAGGGTTTATGCAGGGCCGGTCCAAGCCTTCAGGGGGGCCCTAAGCAAAAAAAAAATTGGGGGCCCCTCACCACGTCATCAGAATCAGTTTTATTGCCATTGTCAGTAAACAATTCACATATGGGAACTTTCTTCAACGCAAACAAAGCGCACCAAAACTCCAGGGCGTCCGTTTGTTTATTCTCAACACCTCACAAGGTCAAATATTGATAACTTAAATCCCACAATGCAACTTGGTATTCCGCTGACATCACCTCTACTTCCTGTACAAATAACACACGTCCCAGATATGTTTTTGGGTGTATTTGTGGGCGTTAAGGGTCGACAGCCACATTAGCACATTAGCAGTTTAAATTAATGAACAGGGGGGGTCTGGGTGCCCTCCCCCAGAGATTTTCAGACCTTTTTCGTGTATTCTGGTGCATTTTAATGTGGTCCAGCCGGCTTAAGTAAGAGTAAAATGTTGAGGTTGTAATGCTATGAAATGATGATGTGATGAAACTGTGCCAGGAGAAAATGACTAAAGCCAGTTATTAATACATTAGTGTACTTAATTACTCAATACAATATTGGCTATGAAAATAATTATGATCAAATTGATTAATTTTAACTGAAAATGTAAAATTAATAGTTATCCTTACTAATTTATCTTTTACAGCTCTCAACTGTTCCTTCTTGCTAAAATGACAAAACAAGTTATATTAAATTAAACAAATGGCATAAGCATTGCTTGATTAACAATTAACACTGATAAAACTAGACAGTGCAAAAATGTTATTCCCAGAGAATGAACAGAACTAGAACTGAAGGTCCAAACCTAGCTATAGTGAAGAGACTGTGTTTCTGCAACTTTGCCACATTTATATAAAAATATATAATATTATTCTATAACAGACGTAATCATTATTTTTCACTATCAATTTATTATAATTTATAACAAATAGTCTAATGATGCTTTTTAAATAAATTGAAATGTTTTATTGCTCTATTAAAAGTGAATTACAATATAAATGTCTGTTCTGATCAGATCATCACACACTGGACTCCTGCATGAAACAATGCTGCGATGTGATTGGCTGATGGACCTTACGTGCATAAACCTTTACGTTCCTCTCATTCCACGTTAAGAAGTAAAACAGACATCACGAGTCACGATTGATCTCACACATGGTGATGTGAGAGAGAGGGACGCAAACTCAAACCCGCTCATCTCTAACTGAGGCTGCACAGGGGCCCTGCACAGGGGCCCGGGACAGGAGCCGCACACTGTTCACTCCAAAGTTTCACGTCAGAGGTTTTGGACGAGACGGCGCTCATCCGGACCGGATCTCCGCCTCTTAGTGACCCGGGGCATAGACGCCCCTCACCGGCCTCACCTGCAGCTGACACTACCGGGCTGGTGTAAATGTTAAGCTTATTATCTTTCATTCAGACACATATTGTGCGCGGGGCAGAGCTCTCGTCGCCTCCAGTCTGAGCGAACTAACGTGACAGAATCGTGTTGTTTCAAACAGCAGCATTAACCCTCTCTTTGTAAGATAAGTTCAATACCTGGAGAGTGTTGTTGAGTTTGCAGTTTCTTTACATCGTCAAGAAGTTTCTTCTTTCGTTTTTCGGCATCGGGGGGATATATTCCTCTGGACATGAGGACCACGCAGGGACCACGTTCTGTTGTGTTTATGTTTTGCTCTCGTTCTCCTCGCGCACAATGAAGTTGCACAATCAGAGCAGGTTTGGTGTCTTGGTTGCCAGATTGTCATTACAAATAAATGCAGTTTGTGCGTTATATGTTACCGCTGTGTGCGCTGCCGCGCCAGCAGCGCTACTACACTAGTGGCGCACGCTGCGCTTGCACTTCGCATAAGACGGGTTGCCAGATTGGGGGCCCTCTTAACGCCTCGGGGCCCTACGCGGCTGCTTAGTTCGCTTATAGGCTGGGCCGGCCCTGGGTTTATGCCAAAACATGCACTGAACCCAAAAAAAAAGGAGGGGAATCCATTCCCAATGAAAGATGTACTCATATTTAATAGCATCTTGCTCCTTGTTTCTTAGGGTTATTTGGGTGAATCCAATATTTTTTAAGTAAATGTCAGTAGAGGTGTGGTGTTATGCTTCTATCTATACTGGGGCCATAGTCACACTGCTATTTTTCATCTGATGTCCCTGGACAGATGTTTAAGAGTCACCCTAAAAAGCATCAATATCAGAAAAGATACACAGTAAAACTGTACAGATTATACACAATAAAGGACAAAGACATGATAGAAAAATACAAATCAATCTCTACGATTCCAAATTAAAACAATACATTATACCCTTGTGACAAGGTTTGGTGCAAAGTGCTTCACACAACAGGAAAGAAATGCATTCAAATCACAAAGAAATTAGAGAAATCACAAAACAAGACATAAAAGAGAAGAATGCAAAGAAGATCATTTCAGTCATATGCACAGCTAAACAACCGTTTTAATCTTAGATTTGAACATTGTCAGAGTAGAAGCCTTAGATTTGAACATTGTCAGAGTAGAGGCCTGTCTCACATCTTCAGGAAGACTGTTCCAGATTTTAGCTGCATAAAACTGAAATGCAGATTCCCCATGTTTAGTCCTGACTCTGAGCACCAGCAGGAGGCCGGTCCCTGAGGTCCTCAGAGTCCGAGATGGTTCATATGGCACCAACATGTCCGAGATGTACTTTGCTGTTAGGCCATGGAGAGACTTGTACACAAGCAAAGCTGCTTAAGTCTATTCTCTGAGCCACAGGGGCCAGTGCAGAGACCTGGGAACAGGACTAATGTGATGGTACTTCCTGGTTCTAGTCAGGACCCGAGCAGCAGCGTTCTGGATGTACTGCAGCTGTTTTACAGCTCGTTTGGAGAGGCCAGTGAACAGGCCGTTACAGTAGTCTAATCTACTGGAGACAAACACATGGATAAGTCTCTCCAAATCTGGTTTGGAAACTATATTTTTGATTTAGACAATGTTCTTTGGATGGTAAAAAAGCTGCTGATGTTATTGATTTGTCTTTAAAGTTCAAGTCTGAGTCCATTATTACCCCCAGAGTTTCCATCTTCTCTCTTCGGGCCCAAGGATCCAGGTCCCAGTATTTCTATATGGTTTAGTTGGGCACTAAACCATATAGAAATACTGTACCTCTGTTCCGTCCACATTTGTGGCTCTTAATAAATAAATGAATAGCTGAAGCTTTATTCACTTGATTGTGTACCTGAAGGGGGAACCTGTGTTATTGCGAAGTCTATCTGTCCAAGGTTAACTTGGTTTAACACTGCAAAACACATCTAGCAACAGGTTTTCAATAAAGTCACCTGGAACAGAACTGAAAATGGTGAAAGTCATGGCCCACCATATGAAGTATTGTAAATGAACACATTGTAAATATTGACTGCGAAACAGAAGCATAAAAACAAAAATCATGTTTTTGTTTGCCCACAACACTTCACTAAAGACTGCTACGTGCACTTCACACTCTAGGTCTGACTCTGGGTCCAGGACATTGGGCTCAGCTCGACGCACCGCCATGATGTATAAAATATTTATTCCCGTGTCCCGCTGTGTCATGCGCTGTGTACCGGCGCACGCCTCTGCCTCTGTTTACATCCCCACTGTCTCCACGCTAGGCTACGCACTGTGTACTAGCGCACTCTCTCGCTGAGACTACATCGCGGATTGGGAGGGGAGCAGATTCCTCTTCGCAAGGGTGGGGGCGAATCTCAAACTAAGCCGTCTGCATTTCCGGGTTTGTGAGATATGGGTGATATCTTATAACTATTATGTTATGGGTGTTGCACAACACTTATTATTATCAAATATACCCTTAGGGTAGACTACAAAACGAGAAAAATAGCATGATATGGGATCTTTAACGCAGCTTTGATCTGTAGGTAGAATGGAGTAATTCATGATGGTGGATGATGAAGTTCATGATTGATTATGTTTACAGTAAATAAATAATTAAAACAGAGGCTTTCATTTCAGTAGGTCTTAAAATTGAATATGTGTATCAGAGCCAGTACCAGAACAGGTAATAATGTAATCAAAACTGCGGTCATTAAATTGAATTTATTCACACATTTGGCAGTTCAAAGCCAAAGGCGCTGCAGTAACTTGTGATGTAAAAGCTATTTTGCTCAGACCTAGTTTAGACTTGAAAAACATGTGCCGAGCCGGACTATAATGAGGTCCCTGGACAGAGCCGCTCTGGTTTATACTATGGGGAGTATTCAGGCCTCTGCTATAGGAGACGTTCATATAGCCTAAGTGTGCAAGACAAATGAAGTCTGTAGAGAAAAGAGGGACATGTACTGTTATTGAGTTAAAGCTAATATTTTAACTCATATCAAGTAATTTGATTTCAGATTACATTAGACAAACTGGAAAAAATGGGAACATTCAACTCATGAATAGCATAACATCTTTCTGTTTCTTAGTTCTTGTCATGATATAACTCTATAGGCAATTTACTGTTTTTTGAAATACTAGTTTTTAGTTTTGTTTGCAGTGGATAAATCATATATATATATATATATATATATATATATATATATATATATATATATATATATATATATATATATATACATATATATATAAGATAAGATAAGATAAGATATTCCTTTATTGTCCCACATGGGGAAATTTCATTGGTGCAACGCAGGTAGATACAGAGGTAGATACAGAAGAACAGAACACTTATAGGAAGTCTGAAAAACACTTCCTATAAATAAATAAAAACTCCCATAGACAAATAAATAAATAAATACCATTTCATGTGATCCCGACAGTAATTGCACATGAATATGTGTCACGACAGCACATAGATTGCACATGAATTTCACAGTAATTGCACATGAATTCCAACAGCAATTGCACATACGACAGAATTGCACATCAGTATTAGGTTAGGTCAGTATTGCGACGGGATAACGTGACGCTCTCCGGGTAAGACGACTGTTCTCCGCAGTTTCATGAGTTCCTCCTTTGTGTAAACGCGGTACGGCGCCGGCCGGGGGGCGGGGCCGGAGCCGGGGGACTCAGAGCCAAGACACATCGCAACGACACGACGAAAACACTCAATCCAGCCGAATAAAGTCAAAACACGTTCATTTAAAGCGATTCCAGTGCGTGTCCCGATCGTTCGTGAAGTTCCTCTTTCATATAAACGTGTATATAAACGTGTACCGACGACACGCCGTACTTTAGCGCGGCCGGAGGGCGCGGGGGGGGGGGCTGGTGGGCTCGCTCGGAGCTAGCTCACGTCACAACAACACAACGAACGCAACGAAAAACGCTCAAATCCAGCCGAAAAAAGTCAAAAACAGTTGAATTAAAAAACTATTCCAGCGCGTGTCCCTATCGTACAGTAAAATAGAAAAAATATACTAACTATATTTACAAAATATAGGAGATAAAGCACAATAAGTGTGAGAAAGAAGAGAGAGCGTTTACACCGGGCTGCCAGCTGTACCAGCGCCTTATGACGTAAGTATATATATATATATACACATATATATACACATATATATAATACAAGATAATATAATACCTTCACGCTCCAGGCCTTCTCCAGCTCCTCTCTGAGGCCTTGGTATTTCTCTAGTTTCTTGTGTTCCTTATTCAGGATGTTACCATCCCATGGCACTGCAATGTCCACCACCACGGCTTTCCTCTGCACCTTGTCAACCACCACTATGTCCGGTTGGTTCGCCATTACCATTCGGTCTGTCTGTATCTGGAAGTCCCAGAGGACCTCGGCTCGGTCGTTCTCCACCACCTTTGGAGGTGTTTCCCACTTTGTCCTTGGGGTCTACAGCCTGTACTCTGCGCAGATGTTTCTGTACACTATGCCAGCCACCTGGTTATGGCGCTCCATGTATGCTGTCCCTGCCAGCATCTTACAGCTTGCAGTTATGTGTGGGATTGTCTCAGGGCCTCCTTTGCACAGCCTACACCTTGGGTCTTGTCTGGTGTGGTAGATCTGGGCCTCTATTGATCTGGTGTTCCGGGCCTGCTCCTGTGCTGCCATGATCAGGGCCTCTGTGCTGTCCTTCAGACTGGCTCTTTCTAACCATTGGTAGGATTTCATGATATCAGCCACTTCAGTTATGTTCCTGTGGTACATCTCATGTAGGGGCTTGTCCTCCCATGATGGTCCCTCCTGCACCTCAGCGTCCGCTGTTCCCCATTGTCTGAGACATTCACTGAGCACGTCATCTGTAGGAGCCTTGTCCTTGATGTACTTATGGATCTTGGACGTTTTGTCCTGGATAGTGGCTCTCACACTCACTAGTCCTCGGCCTCCTTCCTTACGGCTAGTGTACAGTCTCAGGGTGCTGGATTTGGGATGGAACCCTCCATGAATGGTCAGGAGCTTTTGTTTATTAACATCTGTGGTCTGTATCTCCTCCTTTAGCCAACTGATTATTCCTGCAGGGTATCTGATCACTGGCAGGGCGTAGCTGTTTATTGCCCGGGATTTGTTCTTGTCATTCAGCTGGCTTGCCTCACTCGTTGTAGGTATTTGGCCGTAGCCGTTTTACCTTGTTACCTCTTCGAGGTTGCCATTTGCCTGTGGGATTCCCAGGTACTTGTAACTGTCCTCAGTGTCTGCTATGGTTCCATCTGGGAGTGAGACCCCCTCTGTGTGGACTACCTTCCCTCTCTTAGTCTCACTAAGAGAGGTTTATATATATATATATATATATATATATATATATATATATATATATATATATAAAGAACATCAGGACACTCACCTGAGGAGCTTTACGGTCTCAGAGTACATCAGGACACTCACCTGAGGAGCTCCACGGTCTCAGAGTACATCAGGACACTCACCTGAGGAGCTCCACGGTCTCAGAGAACATCAGGACACTCACCTGAGGAGCTCCACGGTCTCAGAGTACATCAGGACACTCACCTGAGGAGCTCCACGGTCTCAGAGAACATCAGGACACTCACCTGAGGAGCTCCACGGTCTCAGAGTACATCAGGACACTCGCCTGAGGAGCTCCACGGTCTCAGAGTACATCAGGACACTCGCCTGAGGAGCTCCACGGTCTCATCTGAGACCGTGGAGCTCCTCAGGTGAGTGTCCTGATGTTCTCTTCGTCTCGTTCTCAGATACGCCATGAGGTTAAAGAACTTCATTGGCCACTCGTCCTCCACCAACGAGAAGAAACTGGCCGTGCTCTGGTGAGTTCACTGCTCGTGGTCGACTCGTCTTTTCTGTAGCGACGTCTCAGAAGCTTCTGCACAAACGTCCAACATTTATGTTTGAAGTGAAATCTGAGCTCAACATATATATATATATATATATATATATATATATATATATATATATATATATATATATATATATATATATATATATATATATATATATATCCCTCTCTTAGTGAGACTAAGAGGGATATATATATATATATCCCTCTTAGTCTCACTAAGAGAGGGATATATATATATATATATATATATATATATATATATATATATATATATATATATATATATATATATATATATATATATATATATATATATATATATATATATATATATATATATATATATATATATATATATATATATATAAATAAAAAGAGCACACAAAAACTAGACCAGAGCATGTTTGGGACCTGACTCGAGCGCATTTTATTGATCGTTTATAACTGTTAAAAACATGTATAAAATTGGTCCTGTTCATAAACAAGGCACGCATAGTCATGTCATTATTAGCATTATCATATATCAACAGCATCCACAGCACAATCCATCTCAGTGTTTGTCTAAGAGTAGTATCAAGCATTCCCTAATATAAAAACAATGTTCCAATTTTCATCTCTTTTTTGTTTCACAGAGGTTAATCTTTTTATTCCGAGCAGCAAGACAATATTCATGCAAAGACGGGAGTGGAGGAGAAGATGCGCGTTGATTGGATTTTGAGGTGAACAGGGGCTTTAATAGTATGTCTCCCGCTCCACCCAACCTGAAAGCAAAAACACAAGAAAGAAACATTTCAAAAACAAATCTTTAAATGTCAAAGAAGTAGGAGTGGTGACTAGTGATGCACAAGTATCACAAAAATATCATCAATATCCAGATGACATCAAACTCAGACGGTCCCTCTTCTGCCTGAAGAGTGGGTCCAGCTCCAGTCTCCTCATGTCCGTCTGTCCGTCTGTGAGAGTCGGATCTCTCCTTCACTGGAACTCCTCCAGGTTTCTACGCTTTTTTACCAAAGAGGTTTTTTTTGTAGTTTTTCCTGGCCGAGAAGGAGAGTCTAAGGACAGAGGACCCTGGGACATCGTCCCTCGCCACCACAGACATTGTCTGACTCCCTCGCCACCACAGACATTGTTGATTCATTTCTCCCTGTGGCCCTCAGAGGCAACTGTTGTTGTGATTTTGGGCCTTACAAAAATAAATTGATTTGATTTGATTTGATTTGAAACTTGGAGTTTTGTTTTGTTGTTATGTACGGTAAAATACAAATATATAATAATTTTATTCAGGATTTTGAAGTGGTGAAATGTATGAAAATGTATGGATTTTGAGTGTTCCTCCAAAAATTATACTGTAATAGTAGCACTTTGTGAGAAAATGAGACTGTGCGCTGTCTGCGTGTAATAATAACATATTTGATTTCTTGTTGATCATGAAGAGCCAAAAGTAGTGCTGATAGGGTGCGCTTAGATGGTTCAATTAAATAAAATAAATGTTTGTAATGGCCAAAATTACAACAGCAGTTGCCTCGAAGAACAAAAAGGTGGTCCACCCTAGTTTCACTTTAACATCTGAAATAAACTGTTCTGCTGTTCCCTCGCCTGAAAATGAATACATGTGAACACAGTACAGTTTGTGATCGATTCTAGATTCCTATCTGTTTGGAGTTTGCATATCCTCGTGACTGCGTAGGTTTCCTCCGGGTAATCCGATTTCCCCTACCACTAAAAACATGTACAACAGGCTCCTCCCCTCAGTGGGACTCAATAACATCAGCCCGCCCAGGGACTTCAGCTGCAAATTAGCACTTGAGCTACAACCTGGTACAATGCATTGCTCCTGACATGGTTGATATAAATTGTGCACTGTCCCCGTCTCAAATACATAAACCAACTAGCTTTTCTTTAGGGTTATTCTCTTTAGCATGTACATGGTGACATCTTTCCTAATAGATTTGAACAAACAAAAAGGACAAGATAAATGATCAATTTGATAGCTTTTGTTGACCAAAATTCAACACAATTCTTAAATCACGATTTCTACATTTGACACTTAAATAGTTTTCAAATCTGCTTGAAATACTCTAAAAGTACATTTTACATGGTTATTTATGTAAATTTACTTTTGGACACCACAGCTACAACTACTATTGAGGAACATTCCAGGCAAAGGAATAACATCTCCATCGAGACAAACCGTTAGCCAGAAAAGTTACACTGTGTGTATTAAAAATATAGCACAATAGTATTCAGTATTGATAACAGTACTAAATATAGTTAGTGAAGATGACATGTGTTTTGCTCTTATCAAAGCAATGCTAGAAGAGAGGTGAGAGAAGAGGTAGCAAGAGAAAAGTACAAGAGAAAGAACAACACAAGCCATGATTTGGGCCTCACCTCCTGGGCTGCGTCTGAGGATCAGCTTACGGATTTCATCATAGATAAAGATGAGCAGGGAGTATGGGAAGGCGCAGAACCACCAGTTGGGCCTGAAAACAACAGCCATGAGAAAACTTGCCTTCTTAATCTTAAGTCTCTGGTGTTTTAAAACCAACAACAATAATGTATAGTATTTGTATGGGAAAACGAGACAATGTTACACCGTTATGCCCTTTAAACTGCCGTCTATAACACGTGTCTTTACTGTGCTAATGCTTACACAGGGGTTATTTAATGGGTTTATTTATTGGGCATTGCACCTTTTCTATTGCACTTTAGATCAAAACTATGCTGTTTGATGCACTAAACTAAATGTTGTCAATAAATGACAATAAAATCTTGAATACAATTTTGAATACAAGAAATTAGGACAATGTTTTCTGAAGATCAAAATAAGAGCTGCTAGATGGCATTCATTGTAAGGCAAGTTTAACAATGGTGTATAGACTTTAAAAACTCAGAAGAACATCTGAGCAAACACTGAATGACAAAACAAGGTCTAACAGCAAGTGTTTTTACTTTTTCTGCACAAATTTGATGTGAAATTGTTTTCATTAAAAAAGGTCTAAAAAGTCTAAGACCACATGCACTTTCAAAAATGTTTATGAAAAAGTGCATACCTTAAAGACAATTGCTTAAAATAAATGGTTAATTAAAATGCTGTGACCTATTCTTTCATTTAATTTTTAATAGTAACTTTGTTATAAATGCTTTTTCTGTTGTTTTTTAAATTTCCTTTTTTTAACAGCACGCATGTTCGACAATAAAGTTGTTAACTGGACAAAGCCCAGGCACTCATCGAGCTGAAACCAATAGGCCCTGTAGCAGCTGGGCCTAATAATAAAGTAACACGGAGCTTTCTGCCTTACTACAACAGTGTTTGCTCATCATTAGTTTAATTAAAGTTGTATTTTTGATCAAATCCTGCATGTTTGAATAATCCTGTATCGTTTGGCAACTGAGGCTCGAGTGTTCAGAAAATTCCTGTTTTCATCTACCCCCTATCCCCGCCTATATGCTTGTACTTAGTGGTGATTATTCGAAAAATAAGTAGTCCATGTGGCACATGTCATGTTCAATACTAAGTGTAAAGCCTCCTTTAACAAAGTACAGAGCCTTATAAGTTAGTGCGTTGGGGAGTGTGACTTACTTGAGAGGGTACATTCTGAGCGCCACGTCCATCCCAGGGCAGTAGGAGAGGAAGGCAGCCAGAGCAGTCTCCTCAAACAGTCCGAAGATCAGGATTTTGTTCCTAAGAAACACAAACATGTAAATAAGTTGTGCCCTTTATTTATTTTAATAGAACTTGGCCCGTAGGTTTTACTAGACAGGACAGCTATAGCATGAAATTAGGAGGAGAGACGGCTGCACATGGAGCCTGGCATATGTGCTGCAGTCTTAGCCACTTGACCACCGGGCATCAGACGCCCTTTATTATTTAAAGGGTAGGTATTATGCCTTACAGATCAAATCTTGGTCTGGTCTGTCACTTTTTACTAAGGGGGTTATGGAAATATTATACTGATACTGATGCTTGGGCCGATAACAGATACTACGATTATATTTTTATATATTGTTTGGTTATGTTAAACTTGAAACACTTTTGTATATTGTGAACAAAGAAATATGTATTTAAAATAATAACTTCTTTTTAAAATATGTTTTCCTAGAATAAGGATATATAAAAATATAAATATAAATACAAATATACAAATATAAGTTGTAAGGCAAGTTAAAAACCCTATACCTATACCCTAAAACCTGTAGCGTTTTTGTACTTACTTCATGCCCTGCTGGAAGACCGAATTCCTCCTGGTCTTACAGATGATGAGATCGGCCCACTGCACAATCACGATACTGGCAAAGAAGGCCGTGTGGCAGGTGAACTCCACAATCTTTCTCTGCTCATAGGTCTACGGAGGCACAAAGACACAGTTAATCCCAGACAATGACAGAAAACAAACAAATATCCTGTCAATCTGTGCGTCGCTAAAAATGCACTCACCCACTGCTGTCCATAGCTGTCCTCCAGGTCGTTGATGTATTTGTTATCCCAGTTCACTCTGATGCCCAGGAGTGTGGTGGGCAGGAACCCATTTTCAGCCAAGATTACAAAGTATGTGAAGAAGCCTGCAAGCGCTTGGATCATACCTGGAAAGTAAATATACACAGTTTAAAGGGGACATATTATGTAAAATTAACTTTAATGAGGTTCTAACATAGTGTTACAACAGTGTTTCCTCATGAGTTTACTCAACAGTTGTAGTTTCATTAACTCCTGCATGTTTGAGTAATCCTGTATCGTCCTGTAACTGAGGTTCAGAAAAGTCCTGTTTTCACCTACCCCCTAAAACTTCACATACAACTATTCTCCAGATCTAAGGTAAAGAGGGCCTCATCAGTTCTACAGTTTAAACAGGAAGTCAATGGATTTGCCTGAGGTATTGAAATAACTGGATAGGGCAGGGGTTGGGGCTGAGGGCTACATCAAGACCACAGAGTTGTTCAAGGCCCTCCAAAGTAAATTCATCATAACCAAATTATAAAATGTTATTTGACAAATGTGCATGTGTGGGGTATTTCTGTATTCAACATGTATTTGTTTTATTCAAACATCCAATCTTAATTCACATTTAAACAGTGAGTAAGAACAAAACAGCATTTTAAAATAATATTAGGAAATCAGATGGCTTTGTAATAAATCTAGCACTAACTCATTCAATAACTGGTTCTCCTCCTGAGGAACCGGTTCTCCTCCTGAGGAACCGGTTCTCCTCCTGAGGAACCGGTTCTCCTCCTGAGGAACCGGTTCTCCTCCTGAGTGGGTCTAGCTCCACTGTCTACCTAGCGTCAGCCTGTCCGTCAGAGGGAGTCGGATCTCTCCTTCACTGTGGAACTGCTCCAGGTTTCTACTTTTTCCCAAGAAAAACATCGCCCCTCGTCCCTATGGACATTGTTTAATCCGTACTTCACTGTCGCCCTCCGAGACAACTGCTGTTATAAAAATAAATTGAATCTAATAGAATAATTAAATTAATATAATTGTCAAAATACATGCAAAAGGTGCAAAGCAAAAAGGCCTACAAGAAAATGGTCTTCATTTAATTTTGAGGATTTTACTCTACCTACTTAACAGTTTCTCCTCATGTGGCTCCATGTTTCAGTATTCCTGATTTGAAACTTAAGTCATGCATGAGTTAGACCTGGTTAGTTCTGGGTTGATCCTGGTCTGAACCTTCCTGTACGAAACGCTCCTCCTCTGCTCTCTGTAACAACTACTCCTGACATTCACAAAGGTAATGAGCTGTTAATTAAAGATGCGTCACTTTCGGTTTGGCTACTTTAGCGGCTTATTACTACGTGATTACTGGGTGGACTTTGGAGGAAGTGTTCTATGTTTAGTACAGATCCATGTGGGGCCTGAGAGGGTATTGCTTGCTTAAACCCGTTTTGAATTAGCCTAGTGGTCAGTCACAGGTACTGCTGGTGTTTGGCTGATATTTATGAACGCTTTCGGGCCCTTTTTTTTAGATCATGACCTTTTTCCAAGTTCAATTTCCATATATGTTCATAGCCCTCGTGCTATCTTTTTGTCTGGATGATCCTCCCTCAACAACATGAAAGTATTTTCTGGGTTTGTGTGTATTATGTTTGTTTTTGTTCCTTTAGGTTTAAAAAATGAATAGTAAAAAAAGCCTGCACACCATCTTAAAGGGTAGCACAAGGTTTTATAATGTTGAGCTTCGGCACGCTCTGCTCCACCCTAGCAAGTCCTGCTCTGATAAGTCAGAGCGGACACGTGGGAGAAGAGCACTACTGCACATGGTTGGAAGGCTACACAGCCACCGGATGTACGATGTACAAGCCAATAATCTCAATAATCGACTCAAATTGGATGCCATTTTGCAAGGAGTAGATCGACAAAGTACTTTATATCAGAAGTAGAGCAGGTTAAACAGTAATACATGTGTTTTGTGCGCTCTCAGAAGCGATTCATTTTGCTCATGGATCAATAATTGATTCAGCAAATAGCCTTGTGGTTGTGGACAATGAATAAATTAGTGGGACCAATTTACATGGCCGAACCACATGTCGTTTGGTGATTAGAAGAGCAAGACTGCTGCTCTTTACAGATTAAAATGAATTTGAATCATAATCTGGAACAGTGATACAGGGACTCTTATTTTCAATAAATCACATACCAGACTTTTTAAACGACTTTTTTTTTTTTAACATGTCCTACCATCCGAGTGTAGACAATAGACTGTTGAATTTTAGATCATATGTATTGACTCCGTCCCCTCTGCCTCCTCACCAGCTCTTTGTCCCCCTCTGCCTCCTCACCAGCTCTGCGTCCCCTCTGCCTCCTCACCAGCTCTCCGTCCCCTCTGCCTCCTCACCAGCTCTGCGTCCCCTCTGCCTCCTCACCAGCTCTGCGTCCCCTCTGCCTCCTCACCAGCTCTCCGTCCCCTCTGCCTCCTCACCAGCTCTTTGTCCCCCTCTGCCTCCTCACCAGCTCTTTGTCCCCCTCTGCCTCCTCACCAGCTCTCCGTCCCCTCTGCCTCCTCACCAGCTCTCCGTCCCCTCTGCCTCCTCACCAGCTCTTTGTCCCCCTCTGCCTCCTCACCAGCTCTCCGTCCCCTCTGCCTCCTCACCAGCTCTCCGTCCCCTCTGCCTCCTCACCAGCTCTTTGTCCCCCTCTGCCTCCTCACCAGCTCTCCGTCCCCTCTGCCTCCTCACCAGCTCTTTGTCCCCCTCTGCCTCCTCACCAGCTCTCCGTCCCCTCTGCCTCCTCACCAGCTCTCCGTCCCCTCTGCCTCCTCACCAGCTCTTTGTCCCCCTCTGCCTCCTCACCAGCTCTCCGTCCCCTCTGCCTCCTCACCAGCTCTCCGTCCCCCTCTGCCTCCTCACCAGCTCTCCGTCCCCTCTGCCTCCTCACCAGCTCTCCGTCCCCTCTGCCTCCTCACCAGCTCTCCGTCCCCCTCTGCCTCCTCACCAGCTCTCCGTCCCCTCTGCCTCCTCACCAGCTCTCCGTCCCCTCTGCCTCCTCACCAGCTCTTTGTCCCCCTCTGCCTCCTCACCAGCTCTTCGTCCCCTCTGCCTCCTCACCAGCTCTCCGTCCCCTCTGCCTCCTCACCAGCTCTTTGTCCCCCTCTGCCTCCTCACCAGCTCTTCGTCCCCTCTGCCTCCTCACAAGCTCTCCGTCCCCTCTGCCTCCTCACCAGCTCTTTGTCCCCCTCTGCCTCCTCACCAGCTCTCCGTCCCCTCTGCCTCCTCACCAGCTCTCCGTCCCCTCTGCCTCCTCACCAGCTCTCCGTCCCCTCTGCCTCCTCACCAGCTCTGCGTCCCCTCTGCCTCCTCACCAGCTCTCCGTCCCCTCTGCCTCCTCACCAGCTCTCCGTCCCCTCTGCCTCCTCACCAGCTCTCCGTCCCCCTCTGCCTCCTCACCAGCTCTCCGTCCCCTCTGCCTCCTCACCAGCTCTCCGTCCCCTCTGCCTCCTCACCAGCTCTCCGTCCCCCTCTGCCTCCTCACCAGCTCTCCGTCCCCTCTGCCTCCTCACCAGCTCTCCGTCCCCTCTGCCTCCTCACCAGCTCTTTGTCCCCCTCTGCCTCCTCACCAGCTCTTCGTCCCCTCTGCCTCCTCACCAGCTCTCCGTCCCCTCTGCCTCCTCACCAGCTCTTTGTCCCCCTCTGCCTCCTCACCAGCTCTTCGTCCCCTCTGCCTCCTCACCAGCTCTTTGTCCCCCTCTGCCTCCTCACCAGCTCTCCGTCCCCTCTGCCTCCTCACCAGCTCTCCGTCCCCTCTGCCTCCTCACCAGCTCTCCGTCCCCTCTGCCTCCTCACCAGCTCTGCGTCCCCTCTGCCTCCTCACCAGCTCTCCGTCCCCTCTGCCTCCTCACCAGCTCTGCGTCCCCTCTGCCTCCTCACCAGCTCTGCGTCCCCTCTGCCTCCTCACCAGCTCTCCGTCCCCTCTGCCTCCTCACCAGCTCTGCGTCCCCTCTGCCTCCTCACCAGCTCTGCGTCCCCTCTGCCTCCTCACCAGCTCTCCGTCCCCTCTGCCTCCTCACCAGCTCTGCGTCCCCTCTGCCTCCTCACCAGCTCTGCGTCCCCTCTGCCTCCTCACCAGCTCTCCGTCCCCTCTGCCTCCTCACCAGCTCTTTGTCCCCCTCTGCCTCCTCACCAGCTCTTTGTCCCCCTCTGCCTCCTCACCAGCTCTCCGTCCCCTCTGCCTCCTCACCAGCTCTCCGTCCCCTCTGCCTCCTCACCAGCTCTTTGTCCCCCTCTGCCTCCTCACCAGCTCTCCGTCCCCTCTGCCTCCTCACCAGCTCTCCGTCCCCTCTGCCTCCTCACCAGCTCTCCGTCCCCTCTGCCTCCTCACCAGCTCTCCGTCACCCTCTGCCTCCTCACCAGTTCTCCGTCCCCCTCTGCCTCCTCACCAGCTCTCCGTCCCCTCTGCCTCCCCACCAGCTCTCCGTCCCCTCTGCCTCCTCACCAGCTCTCCGTCCCCTCTGCCTCCTCACCAGCTCTCCGTCCCCTCTGCCTCCTCACCAGCTCTCCGTTTTCTCAGTTTTGAACAGAGTAACAAAACTAGCATGCCCCTGACATGCTAATGCAATCATGCAGTTGTAATTAATGTGATTTGAGGCGGAAATACTCAGAAAGAGTCTGGTAATGATTTCTTTAAAAAACGGCACAGAAGAACTTGGAGCTCTGCCTATGACGTAAAATACAGAACAAAGTGTTTTCTGAGGCGTGTGAATGAAGCTAAATAAACTCCAGCTATGTTCTGATGGGGCATCAATGTTAGAACATGTTTAAAAGCTCAATAGCTACTGTAACTACTGTAGTTCACCGCATCACTATTTTTGTCTGAAGTGGTCATACGCACAGACACCATGTTCACACCATAGCAGTCCTATTTCGGGTACATGCCATTCTTTAGCTTATCACGGAACTTTCAGATAGTGTAGGGGCAGAGGCAGTCAATAGAGAACTGGGCCACCATGTCCACTTATGGTCAGGGTCAAACATGCCAACATGCAAAATTGCATTTTAAGAATGAAATGCACAATATTTACCTATCTGCCCATAGGCAATGCTGATAAGTCGTTCGTTCACAAGTTTGTCTGTTTTGGGGTTTCTGGGCTGTCGCTTCATGATGTCGCTCTCAGCTGCCTCATAAGCCAGGGAGATGGCCGGGACCTGGAGAAAGAAGATGTACACGTTTAACATATCACTTGGATTGGATTTGGATGTGTGTTTCAGGTCACATTTATAAACAACAGTAGCAGTTAAAACTTGAGTATTCTCTCAAATGGTATACGAATCCGAGAAAGAGGTTATGCACTATGACTAGGTGCTGGGCAATGTTACTCGGATCAAAGTAGGACCCGACCGAAAAGGTCTGGGAAATACTGGTACTACAGTGAACCCTCGCTATATCGCTGTTCACTTTTCACGGTCTCGCTGCTTCACGGATTTGCATCATGCATTGTGTTCTGCATTCTGATTGGCTAAACAGTCTCTCCACGTCTTCTCTACCTGTGTGTCAATAACGTTATGGATTAATATGTACACGTACGTAAAACCGCTTGCCAAATTGAAGTTTGCGAGGCCGGTGAGAGCGGCGCGCGTGAGCTTCAATGTTTTATGGAGTATTTCATTGTATAATAACTGTAAAAAAAAAGGTTTCTACTTCACGGATTTTGCCTATCGCGGGTTCTTTTTGGAACGTAACCCCCGCGATAAACTAGGGTTCACTGTATACTAATTTCTGTGCTAACTTTCCGTTCCTTGTCTACTTAAGAAGGACGTTCCACATTATTAAGCAGAACACCATTTTAAAGCAATACGGGAAAGAACCATTTATTTACACTCACAAACTAATTTACAAAATGCAGGCACCAAAAAAAGTGTTTACTATCCTTACGCCCTTGTGGACACTCACACTTAAAGGTTGATTTTTTTGGCCCAAATCTGAGTCTTTTTTCCTCGTGGCGTGGACTGCCGATTAGTCCTGCCACGTATCAATCATAAAACGCACCTACCGCTCACCTGCAGCCGCGTGTGGCTCGTCCCGAGAGCAGCACGGTTC
Source organism: Eucyclogobius newberryi (assembly GCF_026437365.1). NCBI lineage: Eukaryota > Metazoa > Chordata > Actinopteri > Gobiiformes > Gobiidae > Eucyclogobius > Eucyclogobius newberryi. The sequence goes on from NW_027315723.1 coordinate 45,123,864, forward strand.
CGCGTGTCTAAGCGCATTGATCTATCATAATATAGTTCCCTCAGTGTACGGGACAAAATTAGGACGGAGAAAGACTGTTCGAGCTGACTCATAAGAGACGGAAATCTATGGGAGACGAGAGATGCGATGCGATCCGTTGTGCTAATAAACAAACGCACGTGTGTGTTGTATCAGTCCGCACGGGGGAGTGCGCATGCGCACTTCCGCCTGCGCTCTCAAATCGACAAAAAAATCGTCCATTGCGCCTTTAATACACATTCTGAAAATGCACACTTCAGTCCAGTGGGTAATGTGTAGCGTGTATTGGGAGAGAGCCTTTGTCTGAATGAAAATTTTCATTTTTTAAATTGAAACTGAAAATAGTTTCTTTGTTGCTTCACAGAGCTTGGCTAGCTTGTTTGCGAATAGTAGGGGGAGATAAAGGACTCTCCTTACAACAATTAATTTCCTCAACACACAGACTCAGAAATTTGGAGAGAAAGGTAATCAGTTCAACTGTGAGTGATCCCAAAAGTCTGTATCAGTGATAAATGCGAGTGTGGCTACAGTGTTCTAGTGCAAACTAAATACAGTATTTGGTATAGTCATTACTCTCCATCTGCCACTCACTGCTAACATTTTGATTGTTGTGACGTCATCTGCAGAACCTCTAGACTTTTATACATGTTCTGAGATGAATGGTATGAAGTACAAAATATAATTCTACATAATAAGAATCCATGGAGACAAAGAGAACATTTGTTGTAAGATAAGATAAGAAATTCCTTTATTGTCCCACATGGGGAAATTTCATTGGTGCAACGCAGGTAGATACAGAAGAACAGATCACTTATAGAAGTCTGAAAAACACTTTCAGTAGAAGATCTCCAATAAATAAATAAAAACTCCCATAGACAAATAAATAAATACATAAATACCATTGCATGTGATCACGACAGTAATTGCACATGAATATGTGTCACGACAGCACATAGACTGCACATGAATTTCACAGTAATTGCACATGAATTGCACATGAATTCCAACAGCAATTGCACTTATGACAGAATTGCACATCAGTATTAGGTTAGGTCAGTATTGCGAGTGTTCAGTACTAACAGTTTTTGTTATAAAGTCTGACAGCAGCAGGAAGGAAAGACCTACGGAACCTTTCCTTCACACAGCGAGGGTGGATCAGTCTCTCACTGAAGCTGCTCTCCAGAGCGGAGAGAGTGTCCTGCAGGGGGTGACACTCATGGTCCAGCATAGATGTGAATCTAGCCAGGACCCTCCTGTCCCCCACCTCCTGCACCGAGTCCAGAGCACAGCCCAGGACGGAGCTGGACTTCTTGATGACTCTGTCCAGCCTCTTCCTCTCCCTCTCTGTGATGCTGCTGCTCCAGCAGGCCACACCGTACAGGAGGGCCGATGCCACCACAGAGTCATAGAAGGTCTTCAGGAGTGGCCCTGTCACTCCAAAAGACCTGAGTCTCCTCAGGAGGTAGAGCCGACTCTGGCTCTTCCTGTACAGTGCGTCTGTGTTATGAGTCCAGTCCAGTTTGTGGTTCAGATGAACACCCAGGTACTTGTATGAGTCCACTCTCTCAATGTCCCGTCCCTGGATGTTCACTGGTGAGGGGGCAGTGGGGTGGCGTCTGCGGAAATCCACCACCATCTCCTTGGTCTTCCCCGCGTTGATGAGGAGGTGGTTCCGCTGACACCAGTCCACAAAGTCCTGCGCCAGTCCTCTGTACTCCCCGTCATCGTCGTCCCTGATGAGTCCGATGATGGCAGAGTCGTCAGAGAACTTCTGCAGGACACAGCTGTCCGTGTCATGTCTGAAGTCTGCAGTGTAAAGGGTGAAGAGAAAGGGCGCGAGGACAGTGCCCTGGGGCGCCCCCACACTGCAGGTCCGAGTGTCAGACACACAGTTCCGGGCTCTCACAAACTGGGGTCGGTCTGTGAGGTAGTCCAGGATCCACTCTGCCAGGTCATACTCCACACCAGCCGTCTCCAGCTTGTCCCTCAGGAGCAGCGGCTGGATGGTGTTGAAGGCGCTGGAAAGATCGAAGAACAGAATCCTCACAGAGCTGCCAGGCTTTTCCAGGTGAGAGAGAGAGCGGTGCAGCAGGGAGATGACGGCGTCCTCCACTCCGATGCCAGACCGATATGCAAACTGCAGCGGGTCCATGGCTGAGCTCACGGTGGAGCGGAGGTGGTCCAGGACTAGCCGCTCCAGTGTCTTCATCAGGTGGGACGTGAGAGCCACTGGCCTGAAGCTGTTGAGGTCTTTGGCGCGCGGTGTCTTGGGCACAGGTACCAGACAGGTCTTCCATACCTGTGGTACCACCCTCAGCTTCAGGCTCATGTTGAAGACATGCTCCACAACTCCACACAGTTCATCTGCGCAGGACTTAAGGAGCCTGGGGCTGATGCCATCAGGTCCTGCTGCCTTCCTCACTTTAATCCTCTTCAGCTCACTCCTCACCTGTGCTGCTGTGACAGTCAGTGGTTGGCAGGGGGACCGTGTGCTGGGGGGATGGGTGAGTCCAGGCGAAGTGGGGAGCTGATGGTCCGGGGCAGATAAGCGAAGAGGAACAGATGCAGGGCATTGTCCAGCTGTGGAAGAGGGAGCATGCAGCTGTGCAGGGGGAGGGGCGGGTGACCGATCAAACCTCAAGAAGTGAGCATTTAAATCATTCACCCACTGTAGATCCCCCTCTGTCTGGGCAGGGGGGATTTTGAAGCCTGAGATGGTTTTCAGGCTCCTCCACACTCCCTGAATGTTCTTTTGCTGCAGCTGCTCCTCCATCCTCCTCTTGTAGCCGGCCTCAGCCTGCCTGATCTTCCTCTTCAGCTCCTTCTGCACAGTCCTCAGCTCCTCCTTGTTCCCTGACCTGAAGGCTCTCTTCTTCTCCTTCAGCAGAGCCTTCAGTTCACGGTTAATCCATGGCTTATTGTTTGGAAAACACCGCACCGTCCGGGAGGGAACAATGTTCTCAAAACAGAAGTTGATGTAGTCTGTGATGCACTCTGTGATGGTGTTGATGTCCTCCCCATGTGGGTCATAAAGCTCAGTCCAGACAGTGGTGCTGAAGCAGTCCCTCAGAGCCTCCTCGCTCTCAGCAGACCACATCCTCACCTCACGGGACACCACAGGCTGCCTGCGCACGATGGGTTCATACACAGGCCTCAGATGTACAAGGTTGTGGTCCGAGCTGCCCAGGGGAGGGAGGGGGGAAGAAGAATAAGCCTCCTTGGTGTTGGCAAAAAACAAGTCCAATGTTCTATTCTCTCTGGTGGGGCAGGTAACATACTGGGTGTATGTTGGTAGAACAGAAGAGGGAGAAGCGTGGTTAAAGTCACCAGAGATGAGGAAGAGAGCCTGTGGATGCTGTGTTTGCAGCCTACAAGTGCAGGAGAGCAGTGCTTCACAAGCATTTTCAGCATTGGCAGACGGGGCCACATAGACTGCGATCAAAATCACATGTGAGAACTCCCGGGGCAGATAATATGGCCTCATGCCAATAGCCAATAGTTCAATATCCTTGTTACATAGCTGCTCCCTCACTGTGCAGTGTTCGGGTTTGGACCAGCTCGTGTTCACATACACCGCCAGACCTCCACCTCTTTTCTTCAAGCATTCTCTCGTTCTGTCCGCCCGCAGCAGATGAAAATTGTCCAAACCTACAATAGAGTCTGGCATTTCTGCTGTTAACCAGGTCTCTGTGAAAATCAAGACGCTGCTGTCCCTATAAATCCTCTGGGACCGCATGAGGCTCGCTATTTCCGTCTTTTTATTTTGAAGGGACCTCACGTTACCCATGACTACGGCGGGAACCGACTTCCTGTTTTCTCCTCTCTTCTATCGGAGTTTACGTCCAGCCCGTCTGCCTCGTTGCGTTTTCCTTAGGATGTCCGCCGGGATAACGTGACGCTCTCCGGGTAAGACGACTGTTCTCCGCAGTTTCATGAGTTCCTCCTTTGTGTAAACGCGGTACGGCGCCGGCCGGGGGGCGGGGCCGGAGCCGGAGCCGGGGGACTCGGAGCCAAGACACATCGCAACGACACGACGAAAACACTCAATCCAGCCGAATAAAGTCAAAACAAGTTAATTTAAAGCGATTCCAGTGCGTGTCCCGATCGTTCGTGAAGTTCCTCTTTCATATAAACGTGTATATAAACGTGTACCGACGACACGCCGTACTTTAGCGGCGGCCGGAGGGCGCGGGGGGGGGCTGGTGGGCTCGCTCGGAGCTAGCTCACGTCACAACAACACATCCAGCCGAAAAAAGTCAAAAACAGTTGAATAAAAAAAACTATTCCAGCGCGTGTCCCTATCGTACAGTAAAATAGAAAAAATATACTAACTATATTTACAAAATATAGGAGATAAAGCACAATAAGTGTGAGAAAGAAGAGAGAGCGTTTACACCGGGCTGCCAGCTGTACCAGCGCCTTATGACGAATCAAGCCTTAAGATGAATTGTATATTTATTATCTAAATCATTGAGGTCAGCAATTTGCCAATTGCACAGTGGCGGCTCGCCCATAGGGGGCGCTGGGGTGCCGCCCCACCTGACCTGACTGCCTGTTTTTATTTTATTCTATTTTTTAAATAATCTCTCATTTTGAAAAAAATAACCTGTGTTAATTAGATGCTATTGATGATTTTGCTTTATGGGTTTAGAACTCTCCAGAATTATATTTACTTTAACTTTCAAGTTCCACGTTTAAAACGTGAACGTTCATCATGTTTGGTGTAGGAGCCAATAGGCTGTCTTGCCGGGGCGCTTGTGCGATCAGCCCCATTGTGCTGTATTTAAGCCAATGGCTCGCCTGTTGCTAGGCAAAAAAGAATACACATCCGGCAATCATTGTCGAGGAATTTTATGGGTTTGGGGCGCTGAAGACTAGCGCCCCAAAGTACCAAGATGCACCGCTGCAGCTGCTTGTTTACAGGCGTTTTCATTCCAGCAGCGAAGTGTGTGAAATGGCGATGTCGGATGAATTTGCCGCAAATTCAGTCAAATCCTTACATCTGCTTCTGAAGAAGAACTTTTGAGGAAAAGCTCATTGTAAAACAAATCGGACATGACAAGCCAGAAGTGAACATAACCCAACAGACGAGAGAAAAGGGGAAAACATACACCAGAACCTGAGCATACATCAGGTAGGCTATCATTTTTTTTGTGGTGATGAAATTGTGATATTTATAGGAAGTTCTAGTATTGTGCTCAGCCATGTGGATTCATGATGTCATTGTTTACATAGAGTAGATTGAAGGATAACCGAACAAAACTCTACTCCCGCTTGGCTCACGGGTGCAATACTACATGCTGTTTCATTATATTTGCTAGAATGAAGGACACATTAGTTCTGAATACAATCACAGAGTTTGAAAGGTATTAGTCCGTTAATAGCGGAGTGACAGCCGATTAAACAAAGTGATGCCTGCTAGCGAGCTAGTTTTAATGTAAGCACACTAGTTTTAACTGATCGATATGCTATTGCATGGCTGATTCGATTTTTGTTTGGGATGACACACTGTCTTGTTAAATTAGTAGTTATGTGTGGTTTTAGCAAACACCGCCGCCGTGCTTTTTATGATTACCGTAATTGACAGCCACATCACGCAACAGAGTTTCTCGTTCGCCACTTTACCGCGGTCGCTCTGGGGGGGAATCTCCCGCTTTACTACGCGTTATCTCCCCCTGGGATGACAAATAGGTTGAGAAGTATGCCTAAAATGCACCAGAATGCAGGAAAATCACATCTACGAAATTCAAAATTTTTAAATAGCCCCACCTAAAAAAAAAATTTCACCAGCCGCCACTGCAATTGCAGTAATTAAAATTGTCCATTTCAACTTGACTGCTGACCTGGGCATCAGTTAAAAGTCTTACCATGTCAGTTCCCAAGTCGATACAGAGGATGGTGACAGTTCCAAGCGGCAGAGGGATGTTGGCGATGATGAAAAACAGGAAGGGGGTGATTTCAGGGATGTTGCTGGTCAGAGTGTAGGCGATGGACTTCTTGAGGTTGTCAAAGATCAGACGGCCTTCTTCCACTCCGGTCACGATGGAGGCAAAGTTGTCGTCCAGCAGGATCATGTCAGCGGCTTGTTTGGACACGTCTGAGCCAGCGATTCCCATGGCAACGCCAATGTCAGCCTTCTTCAGGGCAGGAGAGTCGTTCACACCATCACCTGTCACGGCCACAATGGCTCCCTGTAGGGAAAGGCATGTTTTACTAATAAACTAGCATAATATCTATGGGTGAAAGACCACCAATTCTGCAAGATTAGACAAGACATGCGTTCATGAGACACGAGCCCATGAGAAATTAAACTTTTTTTTCGTATTTTATAAGCACCAAATTATGAATATGAGTATTGCACTCTAAAGCAATCTAATGTAAAGTAATCCATTATATACATAAATTAAAGCTGCGCGCAGTGATGAAGGCCCTTGCCCCCTTGCAACCGTGTGGTACGAGCCACCGCAAAGAGCACACCTCTAATCCCCCCGCCTACATCACCCCTCCCTCACAAACAGTACCATGTTTTACTACTTCATTCAACATTTTCACGACCGCATGGTTCGAGATAGTTATGTCCCCATGGCAGGAAATGAAGATAAGTTTGTTATCTTAGGTTTTGGAGCAGGATCACACCCCTTTCATGCCCCTTCCTGCAGCTACACTATTTAGGTCACACACATCAGCGTGACTTTGTGCCACTCCCTTTTAATTATTATTCAATAGATCTCCAAATAGATCTCCAAGATGGGGGTATCGAGGCCCGGGAGCCTTCAGCCCTCATTGCCAGAGGCCCCAAAACAGCATCCATTTCTGTACATTCATCCCATTCAAAATACTTGTGAACCAAAACGTATGTAAAAGCATGTAAAGCATGTAAAATGCATGACAACATTGCATGACAATATTTTGCCACGATAACATTCTTGCAGATAGAGGTATGCCATCTCTGGCTTTTTTTTATCAGAATGGTAAGAAGAATGTCAGTGCCAAATTATATTTGTTCACAAAATTAGAACTCATCGAGTTCTAATTTATATGCCACTCACTAGCATATCAGTTCTTGTTTACTACTCGATTTTTGTGTTTTTCCAGCCCCCGGATACAATTTAAATAAGTCCCTCGCTGGGACAATTCTCGTCGTAATAAATGCATACATAAATATATTTTAAATGCAAGAGATCTTGTCCCGGAAAACTGTGGCGCACTTAATAAAGTGGAGTTATATTTCATCCCTACTGCCAGAGGTGGTGCTTAAGCACTAAATGATTCCATTTGTGCATGCGCAGGGAATCATTCAGTGCTTAAGCACCTCCAATCATATCAGAATCAGAAAAAGGTTTATTGCCATTTTCATTGAACAAAGGTCGCAAACATATGAACTTGTTTTGGCGTTGGGTGCAACATAAAATAATAAATAATAAAATAATAATAGCAAGGTCTATAAAATTAAATAAGGTCTGCATACACTTACAAATGAAATAAAGTAAAAATATGGGTAAATAATAATAATAATAATATAATAAAGTAATAATACTCGTTATGAGTATTAAAAGTCTTTCCCTGCAGCAACAAGAGTCCATTTCAGATAAAAGCAATGTAAACAAATGCTACAAGTGTTAAAACCATGTTTAATACAGCCATGGTTTCAGTCTGGGATTAAACATTAAGCAAAAACTGTGCTTAATCTAATTGGCTGCAGAGACTCAATGAGTAGTTTATCCACTTTGCAATTTCAACTGGCGAAGTTCCTGATTGAGGTTTACAAGTTTGATTATAGTAAATCTGAAAAATAAACACTTTTGTGTAAGAACATTACATGGGTGATCTCACAGCTTGACATATGTTGTGCTGCAAAATTCTGTCACCCTGTCATCACACCAAAGTGTTAATCATGAAGAATAAAAATATTCATTAGTTACTGGAACCACGCAACACAGACATTTTGACAGATCAAAACGTGGGCTGCAAACACAACAAACACAAAAATGGTCCTCTGCTCTCCTACCTGGCGCTGGCATCCTTCCACGATGATGAGCTTCTGCTGGGGAGAGGTTCTGGCAAAGACGATCTCTGTGTGATACTTGAGAATGTCGTCCAGCTGCTCGGTGGACAGATCCTTTAGGTCTCCGCCGTGGACCACACATGCTTTAGCATCTCTGAAGGAAGCATGGAAAAGAAAATGTCATCCTCAGGTTTAGTTTGGAGTATTTTAGTTTGGAGTGTTAAAGTTTGGGAGTACCTGGGGTTGACTTCATTAATGGGGATGTTGAGGCGAGCAGCGATGTCTTCCACAGTTTCGTTGCCTTCAGAGATGATGCCCACACCTTTCGCAATGGCCTTAGCTGTGATGGGGTGATCACCTGTCACCATGATGACCTGTAATGAAAAGGATTTATATTTTTTAAATTTGAAAAAATATGTATGGGATCTTAAGGCTGATTGAAAGGACCATTGCTGCCACTAGTCTCTCTGGCCACCAATCAGTCCCACTTGAACCGACTAGGAAAATACTTTGTCGCACTTGGAGAGCACCGATGCATCACTTTTTGAGCCGAGTCTTTACATAATGCGTTAAGATACAACCGGTACATAAGTGGCAGAATGGAAAGTGAAACGGGAAAGCGCTCCTTGTGGTGTAAAAACCAGACAGCTTTCAGAGCGGTGCCTGTTCCACAAACATTTCACCCGAAACACACTGCACAAGCATTCAGGAGTGGAACTGAAGGCCAGGTGCCCCGCGCAGGCAGGCATCAGGCCCGCTTCACTTGCGTGCCTACTTCAGCATCAACCCAAAATATGCTCCAAGGGTATTTTTCCCAGTCAAGGCTCAAGCATTGAAGCAGTTTTCAGTCAAAACATATTGAATATATGCGTTTATACATATATTAATTGCATTTGGAAAGTAGACTGACACTACACGCCTACCACGCATTGATTATTCAGCGTCCCTGCAGACTGTACACGTGCACCTGGAACTGTACATGCACCATTCCAGATTTTTGCACAGCAAAACCAAGAGAAATGATTTAACCTTTTGGTAAATAGTTAGTATTCAAAGCATACATTTTACACGCATGCACAAATGTAAAACAGTTTTTTCAGACTTATATTATTAGATGCGCACAGCTGTCTGATTTTTTTCACAAAGCGTTGCTCTTACAAGGTACTCTTTCGTGGCAAACACAACATTTACATTAAAAAGCCAGTTACCCCGGTTTTAACCGATTAATTGAAAATGTGTCTATACATTTGTTTATATAATCAATAAAGTAATTATTTGATGTAGACATAAGAAAACTATTGGTTATTGCAGCCCTAAATTAGACGCTCCAATACCCAAGTCACTGTCCAAAATTTACATTTAAACAAAAGGCCCATTGGGCTGGGACTTGCTGACGAACAATAGCTGCCACTGGCCTCTTCGATTATCACCATTTACACAATCACACTTACAATGTGAGTGAAGGGTCTTACCCAAGAACACAACAAGCACACAAAGACATAAAATTGGACCAGTAGCTTTGTGGATAAGGATGGGGACATACCTTGATACCGGCACTCCTGCACTTGCCCACGGCGTCGGGCACAGCGGCGCGAGGAGGGTCGATCATGGACATGAGGCCAATGAAGCAAAGATTCTCAGTGGGGAAGTTCACTTCCTCAGTGTCAAAAGCAAAACCTTCTGGAAACTGCTCGTCGGGCAGGTTGTAATGGCAGAAACCTTAGCAAGAAAGTAGAAGAACACAAAGTGAGTGAGGAGAAAAAAAAACACACAAAACATCCTGATCATCTGAAAGGGGTCTGCCAGACCGGTTCGCTTTGGAACACATTGATACTTTTCATAGTGGAAACAATCCCCACGGCCAGGTCCAGTGGCAAAGCTCTGCTACATGAGAAACTGATGTCACTCTGCATTTATTTAACTTCTCTACTCTTCTACAACTCTTTATGTTGGACAATGTTTGATGCATTATGCACTGTAAATATAATATTTTGAATCTTGAAGCTAGTGCTATGCATCGAGTATGTCCAAGTATGAAGCATCAACATATAAGTTAACATCAATGGAGCTAACCTCTTGGATTGTTTCAATGGACCAGTAGGGTTCAATTAAGAAAAAAAGAGTCATTCCAGACTGTACCTGTTCGCTCCAAAGTGAATCAGCGGAAACGTGGCTTTTGCAGGCAACATTCTGTTTATAGCTAGAAACATCCCTTGCACTGGTCCTGCCTTACCCAGCACTCTCTCTCCCAGACCTCCCAGCTCCAGGTAGGCGTTCTGGAAAGCGTCTTTCATCTCATCATCCAGGGGCTGTTCCTTGCCCTGAAGCAGGATGGAGGAGCAGCGGTCCAGGATCCTCTCTGGGGCCCCCTTCATCACTAACAAGTGCTTGGACTCATCAGGTGTGGAGTTATTGTGGACAGAAAGCTATGAACAGGGAAAAAACAGAGGAATTGTTTTCCTATCCTTTTGATCATTCCTCATCAAAAACATAGGGGGAGTTGAGTGCTCAGATGATGGACGTTTTCGCCTATCCTCGATCCCTGCCCACACCCCTTTATAAATTGCATTTTAAAAATAAATAAATTAATAATTTCATATTAGTCAGGCATTTCCCACGTCAAGAATAGAGTTAGAGCTCCATCTACTGGCTGCAGATGAAATTACAGAAGGCAGATAAACCTAGCTTGCCATGCTAATGCAGGTACACAGTTGTGATGAACATAACAAAATGTGTTATAGTTCAATACTAGTACTAAAAAAGACACACATCTTCTTTAACATGAATTAAACTCTTAAAACTTTAAACATTGATTGATAGCAAACCTGGTATTTGTTGGTGGAGTTGAATGGAATCTCTGAAATTTTCGAGTACTTGTCTCTCATCTCCTGCACTGATCCACAGCACAGCTCGATACATTTGAGCAGGGCAGATTCGGATGCGTCGCCCGCAACATCCCTCTAGAAAAACAAAATTATACATCTTTAGAAAACCTTTAAAAATAAAGACCAGTTTTCATATTGTGCTTGTAAAAGTTGCTGAGAAAAGCAGCACAAGAGAGGGAGAGAGTGAGCAAGAAAGATAACAAGGGAGAGAAGGAGAAATAATGACTACGCTGAGTGACTATAAATGTCTGATTATGATGGCAGGCAGACAGCCGGACATTTACAGGTGATTAATTGGGTTACAAGCACATAGCTCTACAAACATCAGAGCCATTCGGTCAGTCCATGGTGCTGTATGATCTTTAGTTGGTTTTATCAATAATATCCAAAATAAGCTTTCTCTGTGGTGTAACTGGTTCGTTCAGAAAATATTGGGTTGACAGAGAGAGTTGTGAATCTGTTGTGTACCAGGGATCCAAAGACACTCATGTCTATCTGAGTAAGAGAAACGTTTGCAGTACAGGCATCTGGGCAAGTCACCAAAGTGTTTACTCTTGATGGTGGATGAGTCCTGAATCCAACCAAACAGATGCAACTGAATAATATGAATAAAACTGTAATGTTTCCCGGAGGTTTCTACTTGTTCTCCTTAGGATTTTTTGTAGTTTTTACTCACAGAAGGATTGTAAGGACAGGGGATGCTGGGACAGTTATCCATTTGCTAAATTCCTGTGAACATTGTTTAATCCGCTTCTCTATTTCACTGTAGCCCATTGAGGTAACTGCTGTAGTGATTTTGGGCGTGACAAAAATAAACTGAATTGAATTCATTTGACCTTCAAAAATAAATAATCAATTACATGTACTGCTGCCAAATTTGCACTTATGTAAAAGTATGCATGAAAAATACAACTTTTGAACGCAATTTCAGAAGCATTGTAGATCGGTCTGAAAACTCGATTAGTAATTGGTAGCAATTTCTATATTCTATGAGCTCTGGCAAATCAGAGCAGGTGATGTAGTGCTTTTATTTTATAGTACAAGAATTATACTACTATAAGGTTTAAAAATGTACTCAATTCTTTAAAAAGATACTTGTGAGGTCAATCAATTCGCTGCATTTGACCGCTGGGAGACATACATATGTGCTATCCACCGAGCACCACTATGCTGATACATGAGATACTTTGTCTGATAGTAGAAATGTTGTCTGGTTACTATTTATTGGTTATCATAATCATATACTCTATAACTTTGTCAGTATCTGGCCATACATAACGCAATACTGTATGTTAGCACAAATTAAACACAGTTTACATCATCCACATACACAGTTGTCATCTTGAATACACACCTTCAAAATGGCAATGTTGCTCTGCTCGGCCAGGAAGACAGCGCGGTTGCAGAGGCCGGCGACTCGTGCCAGGGCTCCCCATGTGGCGGAGCTGCGGTCGAAGGAGGTGCCGCTCTGGTTCTCGGTGGTGTCGGCCTCATGGATCTGGTTGTCAAACCACATGTGGGCCACAGTCATCCTGTTCTGGGTCAGGGTGCCCGTCTTGTCGGAGCAGATGGTTGAGGTGGAGCCCAGGGTCTCCACAGCCTCCAAGTTCTTCACCAGGCAGTTCTTCTTGGCCATACGCTTAGCAGTCAATGTCAGACACACCTGCCAAATAAAGACGGAGTTAAATGGACTTGACTAAAGTAACTCAAACTAAAGTGACAACCTTTGCTGCTAGACACTTCTATTATTTAGAAACATTGATGTGGTAAAGTCTAAAAGCCAAACAGGGAGGAGTTTTGACGAATCGCATAACAATGCATCACATCAGCTTTAAGCCCTGCTTTGCAATGGTATGACTGCACTGATCCTATACATAAAAATAAAAAAAAAAGTAGTTAAAGAATTGCTATCCATAATCGACATCTGCAAACATTTGGCCACTCCAATCCCCCGGGCAGCACTAAGGAGCATTGCATTTAAACAACCGGACTCACAGTGACAGTAGCCAGCAGTCCTTCAGGCACGTTGGCCACAATGATTCCAATGAGGAAAATAACAGCCTCCAGCCAGGAATACCCGAGGATGAGGGACAGGACGAAGAAGGACACCCCCAGGAAGACGGCCACACCGGTGATGATGTGGATGAAGTGCTCGATCTCTATGGAGATGGGAGTGCGTCCAACTTCTAGACCTGAGGCCAGTGTAGCAATGCGGCCCATGACTGTGCGGTCTCCAGTGCTGATGACGATCCCTCTGGCAGTACCTGAGTCCAAATACAACTCAAGAGTTCATTTGCAAAAACAGATAAGTGCCATTTCAAAAAGTCATTGGAGACTTGCATATGGATGTTTTCAAAAGCCAAAACTAAAATTTAAATCAATCTTAATATTGTTTTATCCCTCCTTGATGAAAATCTACTTAACATTACTTCCAAACATTATTTTCATTAATACGATTTGTAGAAGATGGTAACAAAAAGAAAAAAACACTTTTTGACAATTTTTTTAATTTTAACACCAAGATATTGGGCAGCCAAGAATGATCTGAATTTTCCATTTAGTTGAAAATGCAGATGATTTAACCCAGTTTGTTTATTTTTATCATTTCTCTGTAATAACCTGACCTCACATGAAACAAAAATTGTCAGAAAGCTCAGTATGAAATTTCCCACATAATATAAACATTGTATTATTATTATTATTTTTTTTTTTTTAAACCAATGTTTAAATCATGCAGGCCCAATTGTTGTCAGTTGAAAATACTTTAATCCATTAGATTAATGTGACAAGTTTATGAACGCAATCTCCAAAACAAAACAAAAACAATGATATGGTTCAAATATTTGTGAATTTTCTGTTAGGAGATTTTGTTCAAAACTTGTGAATTACCCATATATATAGTCCTCCATCTGAAATGATAACATTGAATACTTGAAATTATGAGCGCAACCTATATACATATATCATGTTTTGCATGCTTTTGTCATCTTCATACCTTCAACACAGTTTGTAGAGAAGAACGCAATGTTCCTCGTCTCCAGTGGGTTTTCGTTGGAGAAGTCCGGAGTACGGGTCTGTGGCTCGGATTCACCGGTCAGGGAAGAGTTATCCACCTGTAAGAGAGACACAATCCTAATTATAGTCACAGGCGGCGATGATGGCTCACGCCCCATGCGCAACCATCCTCCTGCATGTTCGCCATCAAAACCCGTCAGACTACTGCCCGGGTTCCATTCTTCCCCTTCCTCACCATTCACACAGCACACATTGAGCACATGAGCTGAGCTTTGAACCGGCAATCCCTTACATTATGCAGATACAATGTAATTTACTTTACTTTATCAAGCGATTTGGCCGGACCAGTGTGTGTGCCAATTTTGCAAAAGCAGTCACAAAATAGTTTTTGACTCTGTATATACATCTGAAAAGTCTGATAGGATTTGTATAGGAAATATACCTTTTCTCAGAGGCCAAACAGTAGTCATGGGTGACTATGTGCTCTATACGCTATTCTGTTTAGTTTTTCATGCCACACCAGTGGTTGCAATTTCAGCTTTGTAGCCTGATGCATGACGGTTTAGGAAAACAAACATAAGGCAATTTTTGATGGGGTGCTACACAAAAAATTGTATAGAATATCCCCAAAAATTACCTGATTATTAAATTTCAATGTCTGTAGAAGTGTTGTTTTGAAGTCAATCAGACAAAAAACCTAGGAGAAGTGGTGGCAGAATTTGGATTCAAAATGACAGATTTCTTGTCTGTCATAGAGAGATATTTTTAATTGGCTAATTATTAAATTTCAATGTCTCTAGATGTGGAAAGTGTTGTTTTGAGCCCGATCGGATGAAATAAACTTATTGCAGGGAGGGTCCTTCATAGAATGATCTAGTCCATGGGTGGGCAATTATTTTCCTCCGAGGGCCATATTCGAATCCAGGCAAGTAGCGGAGGGCCGACACGCGATCATTGGTGTGAATTATTATTCACTATTTATACATTATCTATTTCAAATAAAATATAACTTTTCTGTCAAATATAGGTTATTGAATCTATTATTTAATTCATTTCAGGTTATCTTTATTAAGGATACAAGTGCAGACAGATCCCTAAGGGTAAACTTTTTTTTTTTTTTTTTTTAATATTACTTTGCATGTTTGGCGGGCCAAATTATAAAGACAAACGGGCCACATGTGGCCCGCGGGCCGTAGTTTGCCCACCCCTGACTAGTCTAATCTAGAGCACAAATAACCCATATCGGCAGGTGATGCGCTTTAATAAAACCTCAAATGGGGCACAAACCCAATAATGAGGCCACTTGGATGAGCCCTGAACACTTCACAGACCAGCCACAGTCTGCGAGGACATAAAAGTTAGACTGTCGGAGCCCTACTTTACCACTTCAAAAGGTTTCCCTATTTAAAAAGATGAGAGGGAAAGTGTCCGAAAACCATTTGAAACACAGTCGGTAGAAAGGTTTCTTTATAAATTTGATCAGATGACTACCTTTGAAACCTTGCTTTTCTACAATAGACCACTCCCGGACAAATGAGGCATTACACCGCCTGGTTTGAAACACAATATAAATCTCTCACAATATAGATAGCGTGGGCATGGCTCCAGAGAATATGGCGTGCTCTAGAGTGGGCGATAACACTCCACTTCACCCAATGGGAAACTTTGTCAAGCCTATTTAGAGATTTGCTGGTGGATTATTCGTATAATTGTTATACAGAAACATAATTGAGTCATACTTTAGTCTTATCAAAAGTTGTTGATCTAGTGTTCTAGGATTTGTTTGGATGATGTTCAGATACTACAGCTGGCACTGGTAGAATGTCTGTAAGGCTTAATCAAGGTTTCTGTAAATTAAAAAAAAAGGCTCATTGGAAAAATTCTTCTCCAATCTGTATTTGGTACAATACCTTAAAGCGGAGAGGAAAATGTAATTGATATCCAGATACGTAGTAAACAAAAGAGTGCTTGCGTTACCTTACAGCCGTGAGCGGAGATGATTCTGAGATCAGCTGGAATTCTGTCTCCTCCTTTCACCTCCACCATGTCGCCCACCACCACCTCCTCTGCATTGATGCTCTTCTTTTCACCATCACGGACCACCAGGGCTTGCTACCAGACATTGGATAAAGCAAAGGATAATAACTACAGCGGCACAATGCATTGCAAAAGTGTCAATATTGTAACAAAGTAAATACAGTATATCTCCATAAACACCAATGTCCCCTTTCTGACAGCAAATTACATTAAAACATTTTCATTTAGAAAAAATGCATAATTTACCTTACTATTTCTTAAATAAGTTTTGGTTTAGTCTCACATTTGTTGAAGTTCTTTTCTTTAAGTTTACACTCTCACTAGTAAATGTAGGCACATTTTAGTTTCAATATGATAAACACTCAATTTAAGAATGCCAGGATTTATTAGATTAATCCAGAATTATAATCAATATTTATAAACTCACAATATAAAATATAAAACATTAGCAAACTAGTTGCACTTCTATCTGTACTCACTAAATGTAAACATGCCCTTTTATCTGACCATTAGGCGAGAGTTTTTTAATAAGTTGTTTCACAGACTTTCCTAGGCATTTTTTAAGAGGGGAGGACGGAATAAAAATGTAAATACAATTTTATTTTCACGTTATCAAATCACATCTATACCATCCAGAAGTCAGTCACTAATGTATTCTAAATACATTTCTTGGATTCTTAGAATATAGGCCCTACTACCACCTCTCTACATGATCTACATAATTATAGTTATCAATGCAAGAAATTGAAAATAACCCTTATTATACTGAGCGGTGTACAATAATGCCTCCAAAAAAGATGGCTCCAGCAAAATGTCAATGATGCAAGATAATAGATACACCACTGGTGTGCAGCCTGTTCACAATTTTTTTAATTAAATGTTGGCCAACTGCCTACAAAAAGTGATTGCTTTAACCCTAAGCCTGGTGTATGAATTAACTTCACTAACTATGATGGCCTGTATTCATGTTTAACACACTTACATCCATTGTAATTTGTTTTTAAAGTAAACATTCCTTCTATAGGTTTCAGAGATGAACCGCTGCCGTTGCAACGTCATAAACTAACTGTTTAATGGAAGGTGGAACTCACAGTGATCAGACAGAAAGTAGTCCCAGACGGACAGCTTCTCAGAAAATGAATCATCCCGTGACGAAAACAAGTCGGTTTGATAAACTTTATTGAGTCTGGACAGGAACACAAAGTGTGCAATGAATGAAAATGTCTTATTGAGCTAGCTTGAATTTGGCCACAGTGATTTAGTCCAACGCTGTGGCGTAGGAATCTTTCACACGCTAGTGTCGTGGACACACAGCTCAGGTCATAGGGGCAAGTAGTGGTCTTACAATGCCTTAAGATGAGGACGCGTGACTCCACAGACGAGCTGGACATGTCGACATGAGTAGCACTTGTGCTACTTAAATGGCAACGACAAAATTATTCTGATATAATCGGTATTCTTCATTTCCTCGTTCGAACACGACGAGTTCAATGAATGAATGAGCCAAAGCCACGCCCACCCCGCATCCTTTAAGTTAATCTACCAGTCGATCTAGGAAGTCGCGAGTTGCGAGAGTTTCAAAGCTCTCTGACGTTCTGACGCAAGTGATCTAACCCGGTGTCGGAGTTGCTGGTGCAGAATACATTTGTATTCTTATTCAGGTTTTGGCCAAAATAACTGCGGACATTTTTTGGGGGGGATCTCAATTTTTTGACGTCGGCGGGCTTGCAAAACAACTTATTAAAAGACTCCCACCTTAATAACATTATTTTATCGTTGTTTGGTTTGATAAAAACAACTAAAAACTTCATAAACTGAATGTGTTGATTCACATAATATGTCTAATACTTTTGTTTAGTCATTGTGTCAATCGTGAATAGTGGTAAAATTTAGATGCTATTTCTCAAAATAAACGCTAAAACTTGATATTGTGCCATCTCAAATTCCAAAAACAATTTCATATAATCCAGGCAAAGATGCTTGTTTTTGTAAAAACTCAATTTCAGCATTGGCTGTCAGATTATTCAGCAAGGTTAATGTGATTCTGGTGTCAAGAGGATTTTATTGCGCTGCCAAGTGGCTGTGAGATCATAAACAAATAAAGAGCTTACAGCATTTTGTACTGCAGTAACAAAACAAAAACATGAAGGCAATGCTGACATGACCTCACCTGTGGCACCAGGTTCTTGAAGGAGTCCATGATCTTGGAGCTCTTGGCCTCTTGGTAGTAGGAGAAGCACCCGGTGATGATGACCACAGCGGAAAGCACAACACCCAAGTACAACTGGGGAACAGCAAACCGTACCATGAGAAAACCAGATACTTGGAAATCAAAAAGGCGTGAAGAGTTGGAATGTAACAATACCGAAATACTCGTAATACCGATATTGCAATATTGTCAAAGGTCTCACAATAATATTGTGGGCCATCACAATAATACATCGAATTACAAGTTCTAACAGCTGAAAGAACGGAGGGAACTACATAGACCATGAGCCATTAAGCAACTACTAAGCCTTTTCATCTTCTCAAGTCTTTAGAATATGATTCATACCAAAGTCTTGTCAAGGCGTTGAAAAAATAATGTATATTTTTAACCAATATTGCAATAAATATTGTACAGTGAAATGAATATTGTGATAGTATTGTACTGTGAGATTTATATTGTTACATTCCTAGTGACGAGTAAGGGAGACATTCAGCATTATGCTGGGAATGATTCTCACAAGACTTCCAGGTTTATGATCAATGACCAAAAAAATTCAACAAATTGCTTCTTTTACAATACACTAAACTGGGGCAAAAGACACATATTATGCATTATTTGTTTGTTAGTTATTCCTTTATTTCACATAGTTTACAACACATTTTCCCAGCAATTATACATGCAGAGAAACTGTCTGGTTTGTGTTGTTATTGTCCTTTAAACATGCTCTTGTTCCTCTGCTTTGGCATCATGTTATACACGTTTTTAAAATTGGGCTACAAAAAGCACACATGTCTCCAAAGGCCTGTTGGTAGAAGCCCTTTAGGATGAGTTTGGGCTAAGTTCAGGTTTAGTTGGAACAAACTCCTGCTCTGGACCAGGCTCAGACCTGGTTTACAGTTTGTACAGTATTTGTGCACAATGGCATACTTAAACCTTTTAGATCAGGACATACTTATGTGACATCATTCGTGTATTAAAGATCTAAGTAAAACAATTTGATAGGCACACTCGACGTACATGCATTTCACGCTCTGAAAAGAATGCATCATAATTATGATTTTATTATTATCATGAGATGTTTTTGCTCTTCACTGCTAAATTAGGGCAGAACCACAAGTTTACGTTGCAATTTCCGCTTGAACCTTATTGGTCTATATGAGGCTGTTGGGCGGTTTTTCTATCCTCTCATTTCACTTTCGACGCTCATCAAGATGAGGCACAGCTAAACACGAACCAGCCTAGTGGCTCTGGGTTTCACTCAGGTTTAAGGGGAAAGTGCTACAAATTAGCTCCGGCTACAAGCATTATGATAACTGGATCTGGCTGCTGTGCTACAGCTAGTGTGGTTTTCTATCTGTCTCTATTCAAATAAACCAATAGATAAATCATTAACCCAGTCGACCGAGAAGGTTTTTTTCCTCTGGCATCTCCAAGCAACATGACAACCTAAAGTTACTCAGTTTACGTTGGTTTGGTTTTGTCAACTCAAAAATTACTCCACAACTCAACCGGATTCTAGCAACAGGCCACGGATCAGTCAGGCGTTTCCCACGTCAGGAATTGAGTAAGCTCCATACACTGGACTTACCAAACAGGATCAAAGAAGTGTGAATCAAGCTATGCGACAACTCAAGAAAGTCAATTTGGGTAAATGAGAACATTTTGTTGTGTGCAAAAGCAGCAACGTTATTATTAAATGCAGATAGCTTGAAGCGGTCCCATTTTGTTAAGTATTTTATTTTTGTTGAACCAGAAAGTAAGCAGCAGTGCTCTGATTGGAAGATTGGTCAAACACAGTTTCACGTTGCCATTTGAAAATAAAGTTTCTGCTGTGCACTGGCTTGAAAATGAATACATGTGAATACAAAGGGTTTGTGGGAGCTAGTGTTCCTTTTGCAGTTTGAAAATCAGGTATCTCAGCTGTAATTCAAACTCATCATGCAAAATTGGTTCTGTGTAAGTGTCTTACATTATCATTGGCAGGTTCATCCTCCATTGCAGCCTGGATCCCGTAGGCCAGGAAACAGAGGATGGCTCCAGTCCACAGCAGCATGGAGAAGCCCCCGAACATCTGCGAGACACACAGGGTCAGGAGTCGCTTTAATGTGTGGAGGGTGTGATTGTGGTGGCAGCTCTAGCAGAAGAGGAGCTGGGCTGTACCTGTTTGCAGAACTTGACCCACTCCGGTGTGGTGGGAGGAGGCGTGAGGGCATTGGGACCATCCCGGGCCAGATTCTCCGCTGCCTTGGCATTGGTCAGACCCTGTTAAAGAAGAGAAGGATCAGAAACATGTACTAAAAGATGTGTTGGACAATTATTTTGAAAAGATATAGCAATATTAACATGATATAACGCAAAACTAAAAGTATACGTCATTTTTCTTCAGGTGTGATAGCAATGGTGAAAACGGTAGAACATAGTAAGCCTACCAATTCTGATTTCTAATAGCAATAGTGTGGTGGTAATAGCTGTGATTATTGTTGTTATTCTGTTAGTAGTGGTGGTAATAGTATCTGCAATAAAAGTAGTAATAACCATAGTGGTTCCAATAGCGTTAGTAAATTGTAGTGTGCAAATTTAGACATGATTTTGTTGATTTAATTTTTATTCAGCCTCATTTTGGGGTGAATAACACTTTTTTTTCTTATTTAGTCCAGGTAGGGCTGGGCAACACTGTGATAAAAAGTGATCTGCTGTTTGCAAAAATCATAACTCTAAAATTTAATATTGTGACATACAGGGCTGGAGTGGGATTGATTTTCAGGCATTTTCCGAAAAATGTTTATAGACCAGCCCTCAGGCAAAATAAAAGATTAAACTGTAAGCATGATTTATTGTGTTTCTGTGCCATAGACGTGCTTTATATGTTAAGTGTATATCCCTTTATATACAAAGCCTTTCCGACACATTCAGTCCAAGGGGAACCGTCTGTTTTTCTACTGAGAGTTGCTTAGCAACGCCATCAATGCACAACAGGTCTCATTCTGTGAGCAGCAGGTAGGAGCCCAGGGAGCAGAGGGAGAGCATGGCTGAAAGTGGGGCAGGTGCAGGTAAAGTATAGATAAGACAAGCGGCTTATATGAAAAGCAAAGCAGAGGAGATTTTAGGAGTCATGTATTATTCATACACACGCACAGATTCAGGAGCACCCATTAACTATGCTCCTTCATCTGTGCCAGAGGGCCAGGGGCAAATTAGTGTGGGGCTATGGGCTGGTCACGTGTGGGACTGCAGGGTTGGGGTCGAACGGTATTATGCTTTAAGTGGCAAAATCTGCTCAGATTCAGTGTTTGTGGACAAAACCTCATGTTTTCTTTGAGTCATTTTTGAGCCCATTCACAGATTCTGCATCTCCACGTCAAATTTCATCTTTATTTTAAAGCAACATGTAACTTTTCAGAGGTGGTGGAAACATAAATTTAAACCATAGTTCAAAACATCATCCATGGAGATGGATGCAATTTATGGAATATTATCGCCATATAAACATAATTTCCATGGAAACAAGCAGGAGAAGGCTATTCTCTGTTTTTGAGTGCAAAAAAACACCCAAAATGATTTTGGCTAAAAGTTACATACTGTGGCTTTAACATAATCTTGTATTAATAAATGGCCAGAAAAAGGTGCAACTGTGGACTGGACTGTTTCGGCAGCTCAAGGAGCAGAGTCACCCGACCGAATTAAAAAAATCAGTTAGAAACCAAACTTACGAGACATAGTTGATATTATGTATTGTATATTCTTTTGAATCTAAAGTGAAGTATTTTTGGGAGTATCAATGCAGTTTTTGAGAACGACTTCCCTGGATATTAGCAGTAAAAAGTAGTGGTAGTAGTAGTAATCCTAGCAAAGTAGTAGTTGTAGTCATCGCAGTCATCGTAGTCATGGTAGTCAATAATCAGACTTACATTGGTGAGGTCTGTGCTGTATTTGCGGTGGAGCTCCTCCAGGGTGAGTTTATGGTCATCCTGCAAGACAGAAGAAGCTCGACATTACAATCCTTTTACTGGACCTTTGCTTTAAAAAGACTTCACTAACGTGCAAAAGGAGCAGTATAGAGTATAGAGCAGATCTTCAAACACTCACCATGTCCACTTCTTTCTTCAGTTCATCCATATCCTTCTCCTTCTTCTTGGCTTTGGCCTTCTTTTTGCCACCCTGCTCCGAGGTGGCAGCCAGCTCATACTGCTCACGTCCTTCCTGGAATATACAAAAAAATCATGATTATTTAAAAAGACAACTATTATGCATTATTTGTATATTTATTAGCATTTAAAGATGCTCTTAAAAGTGTCTACAGCAGTGCACACTCTTGAGAGTTACTATCGTGCATTGCCTTTAATCAGGCTATACACTACGTATCACGATACGTTTTATAATATATCACGATACTGATGACAAGGAGGAGTCATAAAATAAGACACATTATGCTATAATGGACACTTTCTGGTATTGATACTGAATGATCCTTTGTGGTTGGATTGATGGTGAAAGAAATTGATACTGGATGATGACTCATGAGCATGAGAAATATCCCTTCATCATAAAAGAGGAACAATCCAACAACATTTTAAACAAAGCTGCATTATAAAAATCAAGAAATCAATAAAAATCAATAAAACGTTTAGCAAAATGGGGCTCTTGGTAACAATTACACACTGTTACACAAAGATGATACATTTGAGGTCTTCTAAACAGGCTCTCCTGCGGCTCGATTCAAAAGCACAAACCAGCTGCCTGTCGACTACTCTCTGCCCATAAAAGACAGACTACTATGATCTGTAAACGCTTTCATCTGCACATTGCAGCTTTACCCACAAGGACGGTGGAACAAGAACATGCTTTGATAAAATTACTTCAATTGGTGTTAGGAACCATTTGGACCCAAACAATGAAGGCAGCTGTATAAAAAATGTAACAGAAGATCAAAAAACAAGGAATAATCCATAATAAAGACAAAGGACATAAGTGCAGAAAATTATGTGATTGTCAATGTCGATACAAAAATAAGAGAAAAAACTGCTCAGTAACATTGGCTACTGCAACAAATTGAGGTTCAAAGTAAAAGTTTAAGAGTAAGAAATATTCGCATAGCTCGCTGGATCACTGGGTTGTGGTAAAGCAAGTGCTCTTTTAGGATTCTGATCTTCTGATTTGAAGACTCGAAATGCATTGGCGTAAAACTAAAGACTTTGCATACATTCAAGTTCTTCAGATCTCTCAAACTGTATTTGTTATATAGTTATGTAAAATCATATAATAGTCATACTGCAAATATTTACGATATTATTTAAGGGGTAACCTATCCAAAAGCCATTTTTTTCACCGTTCATGCAACACTGGATTCTAGGTTTTCAGTTATATTCCCGTCATAATGTTGAGCTCATTCATAATAACACATCACTTTAAACTCCAATAATGTTTAAGGGGACAAAATCTACAACGAAATGTGGCTGTATACCCTCCCAACCGGTCCCTTACAGTCTATTGACCAATGTAGCACACATTATCAGCAAACACCATCTGTGTCCTCCGAACTCCTGGGGGACCTCTTTATTTTTAGTTTTGCTAACTCTTCCTGTTCAAAACCTTTTCCAACTCCAGTAGGGTTTGAATCAGAGTCAGACGTATAACAGCCTGATTCATCACACGCCTCACATTATGGAGTGCAGAACCAAACTACAGGAGAAATGTGATGTCACACACAGAGTCAAGCTCACATTATCAATCTGTGATGGCTTCTGTTTGAAGCGATCGGGAAATGGCACAACATTCAAATCGAATGCTTCAAGTGCCACCCGTTTTATCACTGATAAACAAATTTCTTGTCGAGGAAAAAGCAAAGACGTCTTTCCCATCCACAAATGCACAAAGCACTTCACTCTGCTCTAAACTGAGATCACACAATCAGAGTTTGGTTAAAAGTAACACTTGAAGCGATTATTTGTGGCTCCCTTGACATTTTCTATCGGCCCATCAGCTTGGCTCCTCGACTTTCTTCAGACTTATCAGTGGTGCACACAGACGACAGCCCCACAAAGAGAGTTAGAAAAGGGCTTCAGAGAAGGACTTCAGAGAGGGGCAGGGTGTGTCAGGTGAAGTGTCAGGGACAGGAGACAGCCAGCTTACCCATATATAGTCCTTTGGGCGATCAGATTAAGGTGTCCGTCAATTCAAATGTTCTTTAAGACTTGTGAAGGCTTTTGGATCCCTTACTAGTTGTGCTTGGTTTAGCACCCTCACCTGACAATTTGAACGGACATTACAACAAAGCTATTTCAAAGTACGGTAGATTGTTTACATTTACAAAAAAAAAAAAAAAATGAGTAAAAGGAGGTTTCAGGTGCCGATAACTAATATAACTGCCCAGATAATTAGCAATGTAAAATAAATTATAGGCAGCCGATTATAAAAATTCTGTCAGGCTATATTAATTCTAATTATGGTTTATTAAGGTAACATTTATTGTTATTCTGCCTTTTAAGTGAATTTTAAATGATGAAAGTTCTTATTTTTGATAGACTTAAATAACTGAAGTGAATTCATAAGTTTAAAGGTGTGGCTTAATTAATGCATGCGCTCTGTGGTAATTAGTTTGTATAACTTCCGACCATTAACGCCTCTTTTTACAACTCATTGACTTGGTTCAGTAAACATAGATGCAGCCATAATAACTTTACAGTAGCCAATGAGAGAACAGAGGCAATGTAGAAAGTACTTCAGTTGTAGTCATCTGGGGCCTCATTTATAAAGCCCATTCGCATTTTTTTCACGCAAGGAGTGTGATCTATTAAAACAAATACATTCCAACATTCCTCCTCTGTTCAGATGCCCTCCCTCAGTGTCACAGATCCTTGCTCTCTCTTCTTTGAGCCCCTTCCCCGCTCACTAACCTGACGCACGGGGCTCTCGAGGTCGGCGCTCCTCGTCTGACATCTCATGTCAAACCAGGATTTAATTTAGTGTCCTTTAGAGCTATTGTTCAGTCTGGCGGTTTACTGTTACATTATTATTATTAAGGTTTAGATTGATCACTTTGTGCACAGGGGATTATTACGCAATGCAGTGTAGGCTACAGTCTGATCTGCGCACATTTGGCACAATCAGACCCATATTATGACAGATAGAGGAGAGAAGTCTTGTTTCCATTGACCATCAAATTGCGCTTGGGTTCTGATCATTTATTTTCCACCGCTTGTTCCCTTTTGAGGTCGCGGGTGACTGGAGCCTATCCCAGTGACTTTGGGCCTTAGGCGGGGTACACCCTGGACAGTGGCCAACTCGTCGCAGGGCTGACACAGAGACATAGACATTACAGACAACCATTCACTCTCACGTTCATTCGCTAGGGCCAATTAAGAGTTACCAATTTTGCCAAACACATGCACGTGTTTGGATGGTGTGAGGAAGCCGGAGAACCTGGAGAGAACCCACGGTAACAAGGGGAGGACATTCACACTCCACCCAGAGAGATCATGTGATGTTGGTCAGGTCCGGCAATCGAACCCATGATCTCCTTGGGAGGCAAGAGCGCTAGCCGCTTTTGCCACCGTGCACCTTTTTGTGTATTGTTTTTAATAAGCGACTACAAGCTGCGCCCTCAGATGAGCAACGCCTTGTGAAGGGTTCTAATTAAAGACCCTTTGAGGGCCTCCACCCTGCCAATCAGTGTTTCCACCTGCACCTCGGAGAATTTCCTCTTTTTCTCGTCCGTCTGTAACAATGAGTCTCACCCTTATGAATATACTAAATATGTTAATTATGTGATTTGCATAGGCATATATATGGTATATTAGGCCGGACTCGGGGCGGAAACTTATGAGGAATTGGCGCAGCATAGATGTAAGGTGGGTTGGGATTTAGGAAGAGGGAAGTGCGTACAGGTGTGCTGCGCAGGTTTGTATAAATAGTCCAAAAAAATTGTTTTTGTGGTTGTGAAATGTATACGTTCCGGTTTGCACCCTTTCAAGTACAATTTGATGCACGCTTTTATAAATGAAGCTCCTGGACACTGTTTTAGATACACAAGACGTCAATATTCTCTGTTGCCCTAACAACCCTGCAATGGGCCAAAGAAATCCTGCTGTTATCTGGCTACCACTCCCTCATCACTTCATGAGTACCTGATTACAGAGGTGGGAGACTTGAATCACATGACTTGACTCGAGCCAGACTTGATTCGCAATTTTCATGAACTTTTCAAGACTTGACTTTGACTTGAGCCTACTGACTTGGAATGACTTGAGTTTTACAGGCTTTACAGTTCTAAAGATCTAGAAATGCTGAGCCACGTGCTCTTATACTTTCGGTTTCACAACTGCAGCGCTTCAAATCACTTCAGGGGAGGACCGGGTGAATGTGTGTATCTTGGATCAAAACCAGGCCGGGACTGCCAATCTGGGGCACTGGGAGTTTTCAGTTCTGGTTTAGGCTTGGTTTGGGCCTGGACCTGGCCTATTTCCTACATCTGATGTAGACCTTATTTAGTCCTGGCCTACGTTCTCAAAGTTTTGACCTAGTTTGTGAATGGAATGAGACACAATTTTGTCTTGATTTAGACAGTTATGGTTTACTCATAGTTTTGAATTAGTAGTGGTTTAGTCGTCAGTAACCACACTGGTCAGGCCATGCATAGTGCACAGAGCCATGCCCCTGCTCACATTCCAGCTCATGGAAAAATGCTAAGGGCCTGCACGGAGCTGTTCTTTCCCAGGGATACCACGGCGGACTGTGTGAGTGCCACACATGTTGTTATTTTTGCTCGGGCCCCCTGGACGGCTAAGCTGAGAAAACACAGAGCTTAGTTCAGGAGTGCTGAGAAGCTAAGAACACATCTGAGCTTGTGGATCCCTGAGGGCCCCATCTGCCTTCAGGGTAACACTGACAAACTGTGGTCCAGTGAGTTTGACGCTGACAACTTACACTTACAAACATTCACTTACCGGAATTGCTGCTGAGAAATTAAATAATATACTGTATCCCTGTTGTGTAATTATAGACCTAAAAGGCAACCAGCATTCACAGTTATAATCTCAACAAAATCCAAGATGTAAAAGTAAAGCATTCTTGATTCGTAAGTGAAATAAAGCAATCATTCGTGAGCAGTGAACTGCTGGCATGCAGCGGTCGTAAACGCATCTCCGGACCTTGAGCTTGGCTTGGTCAGGACCTTAGCTTGAGGATTTTACCTATTTCTCATGTTTTGGGTTGATGAGAGGAACTGGAGCCTGAAGGAAAACAACCCAGACACAAAGAGAAACACAAAAACATTGCACTAACCGGACTGGGAGTCAAACTCGCAACCTTCTTGCTGTGACATTACCCAGTGTGCTGCCCTACAGTATGTTCTTGAATAGTTTACACTATGAACAAGAACTCATCATGTGAACTGTCCAATCCAATAAAGCCTACATACACATATTCATGGTGACACAGTAGCGCAGCGGTTAGCGACCTCACTTCACAACAAGAAGGTCCTGGGATACCAGGTGTCGCAGGCCTTTCTGGGTGGAGTTTGCATGTTCACCCTGTGTCTGTAAAGATTTCCTCCGGGTGCTCAGGTTTCCCCTACCACCAAAAAAATGTACAATAGTATGCTGGTGTATGAATGAGAGTGTGTTGTGAGAGTGAATGCGGGACAACGGAAGAAAAACTGCCCACGGCTAATCTGGCGTTTGTACCTCGTATATTTCATGTATGTTCATTAACATGCGCTGTCTCAACCAAATAAAAGAAAAAATAAAAGGCAGTTCTCTGATCCAAGTTCTCTAGCAATACATTTTCTTACCTGTTGGATATTAAAACTACCTCTTAATTCAAGTGCACTCCAATGTAATGACAAGGCCAGTACTGATTGAGAAGTGTGCTTGACCATAGTTATAAGAGTAGCACAATAGCACACAAGGAGAGTGAGGCATGACAGTCCACACCGGTCCAACTCCAGTGAGGCTGTCTGAATCCACCATATTGAGATCAGCACTGTGTACTGAGCCAGAGATCAT
Source organism: Eucyclogobius newberryi (assembly GCF_026437365.1). NCBI lineage: Eukaryota > Metazoa > Chordata > Actinopteri > Gobiiformes > Gobiidae > Eucyclogobius > Eucyclogobius newberryi. The sequence continues at coordinate 45,152,034 of NW_027315723.1, forward strand.
TGTGGAATGGAATCTGTGTCCAGCAAAACACGCAACCAGGACTGAAAACGGCAAACAAGCAGTTTGCAATTCTTTGTCAACAAACATGATTCATTTGCCACTACAAAATCATCCATTTCTCTAGACGGCCATGCTCTGTGCAGCTTTGGGTGCAAAGTTTAATTTATTGTCTCTCGTAGCAGAAAAAAAAAGGCTAAAAAACTGGTCTGAAAGAATTCAAGGGAATGATGGGTGGAACTAAAGTATTACGTTTACAATATCTTAAACAAATGGGATTTCAGAGAATAAGATTGAAACTAAGAGATTACGCAAACATGTGTGAATGGAACTAACCATAACACATCATTCTTGTAATACAATTGTAAAGCATTTGCCGGTAATGCAATAACACTTGCATGGATTAGATTGAATTTCAAACCACTCAAAAGTCCGTTTGACACATTAAACTACACTTTTCAGTAAAAAAAAAAAAAAGGGAATAGGATTACATTTAAGAGTTATCCAAACATTTTGCCAACATTTTTCACCAATTTGGAATTTTTGGAGATGTTTACAACGTTACTTCTTGGTTGGACATGGCCAACAAATACATTTAAATCATACAATATTTTGACACATAATTCCACTTTTTTAAATAACCGTTTAAACTGTCATGAAAAGTTGTGTACAATTTTTCTAAATTTTTTAATGGCGCTTTTTGATGACATAGGTGGAGGTATTCTGTAGTAGAACTCAGCACTACTTCCTGTAATTCTCCACTTATATTTGTCAAATTCTCATCACAAACTGCAACTTGATTGATGAAAAATTATGATAATTATTCACCACACGGACTCACCAAATGTCATAATTAGAAAAAAATGAGAACATATAGATACAGGTGTAGTGTCCCATAGAATCCTCTGATTCTGTCATAAACCAGTGCAGTCCTTCTCCACCACTAAAAATAAATCAATTTGACAATTGGTCATAATCAAAATATCATGGGTAATTGAAGCAATTGCAGGCCAATTAACAAAATTGTAATAAAGATTTTTAGCTATTTTTACAGTTGAATGGGACGTATTTAGGGTCGATAAAAAGACATCTTCATTTCAAACTTTTGATTCATAGTATCAATCCATCTTGTTTATTTTCATGAAATCAGTATTGCTAGTCTCCGGTAGACAAACTCAAAGTGTATTGAAACTGTAATGTATTCATTTTATTTTTTTATTCATTCAGTCCTAAGATATATTCAGCTGACAGTACATTAGTCTCATTAGTGGCTTTGCTTCGGGTTATGAGTGCAAGTGCATATCAAGGGATATTTTGTTTCAAGTGCTCCATTCAAGTAACTGATCAGAGCAATATGCTTGTAAACTTGTTTATTTTATTGCACTGCAAAGAATTATTTAATCCTACACCACAGTTCAATCTTTGAATTCAGTAGCTACAAAAGATTTCTATGGCAAAACTTTGGTCAAATTATTCAGTGCTTTTTCTAAGGAGGAAGAAGGAAAGAGGATGTTGACATAAAATTGTACTCTTAATCTCCAAAGAACACTAAACAATGGTTCTATACAGAGCGGTGTACAATAATGCCTCCAAAAAAGATGGCTCCAGCAAATGTCAATGATGCAACTACAAAAGGCGATTGCCTTAACCCCAAGCCTGGTGAATGAATTAACGTGACCTTTAATGTGGAGTACTATGATGGCCTGTATTCATGTTTAACACACTTACATCCATTGTAATTTGTTTTTGAAGAAAACATTCCTTCCATAGTTTTCAGAGATGAACCGCTGCAATTGCAATGTCATAAACTAACTGATCACTATGAGTTCCACCTTCCAATAAACAGACGGAAAGTAGTCCCAGACTGACAGCTTCTCAGAAAATGAATCATCCCGTAATTAAAGTCTGTTTGATAAACTTTATTGAGTCTGAACAGGAACACAAAATGTGCAATGAATGAAAATGTCTTATTGAGCAGCTTAAATTTGGCCACAGTGATTTAGTCCAACGCTGTGGCGTAGGAATCTTTCACACGCTCGAGTCGTGGACACACAGCTCAGGTCATAGGGGCAAGTAGTGGTCTTACAATGCCTTAAGATGAGAACGCATGACTCCACAGACGAGCTGGACATGTCGACATGAGTAGCACTTGTGCTACTTAAATGGCAACGACAAAATTATTCTGATATAATCGGTATTCTTCATTTCCTCGTTTGAACACGACGAGTTCAATGAATTGGAGCCCGAGCCAAAGCCAAAGCCACGCCCACCCCGCATCCTTTAAGTTAATCTACCAGTCGATCTAAGAAGCCGTGAATTGCGTGAGTTTTAATGCTCTCTGAAGTTCTGATGCAAGTGATCTAAATCTGTGTAGGAGTTGCTGGTGCAGAATACATTTTGATTTTTATTGAGGTTTTGGTCAAAATTACTTTTTTTTTGGATCTCCGTTTTTGACATCGGCGGGCTCGCGAAACAATTTATTAAAAAACTGTCGTAGGTAACGTTTTCTGAGAGCTAAAATGATTGTGGTGACGGACTTTAACACAAAGGAGCAGCACTCAGTTACAGTGTGTGACAAGCATTTTGAGCTCTAAAGCAGGAAGTTAAAATAAAAATAAATCTACTATATCAAATGTGCTATTGATCAAAAACAATATCCAGAATTTGTCCTTAAAAACGTTGTACAACTGCAACTGTTAAGTGTGACTTCATTCTCAACATTTTAATTATCCAAGTCGCTAAGGTTGTATTCACATTCAAGAATTTGATGATGTAATAACTTCAGATTGAGGGGTCCAAAGTCACTGTTTTTGAAAGAAATCTCCAAATGTATGAACAAAAAACTTTAAACCTGATCTTTAATTGTTAGGATAAACTTGTTATATTAATCTTTAATGGCTTGAAGGTCTTTAAAGTGACAACAATCATGTCTTTAAATGGTACCAATTTCTGAAGGTATTGTGAAAAAGAAATTTCACTTTTGTTCATTTGTAACAACAGAAAAAAACGGATCCCTTTCGACCCTTTGTTAAGACATACAAGCTTTCCATTGAGTCGCTCCTGGTTGCTAGCAGCGACCATTGCCACACCTCTTGACAGATCTGTGAATGGGCTGTGTCACGTGTACTTCCCTTCCTCTGTCTTTTCTCTCCTCCGTGTTCCCATGCCTCTAGTTCTACCTCTTTTTTCCCCCTTTACCTCCTTCCGTTTGGGTTAAAGATTTAAAGGAGCAAGTGTTTTCATGAAGGGCCCAGCTGCTTTACACTCCGCACACGTTGTGGCCAACTTTCAGCCCAGGACAATGAGCTTGTGAATGGAGCCATGGCAATTATTCTTGGAGACCAAACCCACTAACTCACTTACACTACTGCAAAGAGAACATTTAGACCGTTTTTTGTTTTTTGATGTCAACTTTAACAAAGTAATGTCAAGCTGTTGGTGCACAAATTTACCAAAGACATTTTATGAAAAATAAAAGTGAGTAAAAAAGAATTAACCGAATGCTTATGTACTCTGAGGACAATGCATTTTAATGGAATGGCTTTCTACAAAGATGGAAGAAAAAGCATCCTGATTTTAGCCTGGCTGGCCAAAAATGGCAGACTGATCCTTTGGGACAAGGACAGGTTTGATTCCCAGGCCTGGTGTGGAATTTCTGTGTGGAGTTTGCATGTTCTGCTTATGTCTGTGATCAATGAAGTACATCCGTGAGAGTTTAAAGCCATCTGCTTCTTCAGAGACTTTATATACCACTGTGAATGGTCTAGGGACTGACGTCCAATATTTCACTAGCCGTTATGACTGATAATAGATATTTGCCATTATTAATATTAGGAGTGTTCATGGTTAACCAATACTAAATGAGTTAACAGAGTTTATGTGTTTGTTTATTTAACAAGCTAGTCTTCTTGGGTTGATTGTAATTAAGCATTATTTCAATACAATATCATAGATGTCAATCATTCCATTGCATGATATTTCCTTACAGGTACAATTTCACACTTGAAATAATCTTGAATTTCAGTAGCTTATTTTTGAGTTGACAATTTTGATTAGGACTACGGTTGCAAATTAATATTACTCTTTAGCCAACTTTTTTTCCATAAAGTTAGATTTGGGATGTGGTGACATGTGATGACATTTAGCTGCACTTCTAGTGTTGTGCTTATGCACAGAACCACAGTAAAGAATTTGATTAAATACAAAGGCAGGCATTTATGGTCAGTGTATTGTATAATAAGGTATGTATGATAAAGGTGCCCAAAATTTTAACATTGTGCCTTTTTTTTAATCTAATTTAATGCACAAGAGTGGAATACATCAGTTTGTTCTAATGGAGAACAATGGAAGTGAAAACATTTTGCTCGGTTAACTGGCACATTTCATTTGCCTTGTCTAAAAGATATACTTATAATACACAATAATACCCAATACAACTCATGTTGAATTTTTTTTTAGAAACTTCAACCCGAGTCACACGGCAATACTTTTGGATGAATATTAATCCAGCCTCAGATAGGAAACTGTTGATTTTTTAACACAATGCACCGACTGTGGTCTATAAAGACACTTCCAGTGATAACAGCAACAAAAACACTGAAACAATGTAATTGGTTAACAGACTATTGACTGCAAAGGCTTTAACTGCTGATATAGATATATCCACCAATAAAGTATCAATGTTCAATGTAACATTGTTAATTGGCCACTTATATAGTGCCTTTACCAGAATGCATTATAATGGAATATCAAACATTCTCATGCAAAGATGCAGCAGTTACAGATTGTACAGTATATTGCTCTTTTGTGACCAACACACATTGTTTGAAAGCCAAGCCATAAAAAAGAAAGTGAGCACTTCATGAGCTTCTAATCCTGACCATCAGTGTAAAACAGTAAAGTGATGGGCAGTGAAATGTGGTTAAAACAATGAAGGGAGATAATCAGAGAGAGGGGAAGAGGGAGAGAGGGGGAGAGGGAGAGACGGACAGCGGGTGGCCCCCTGACAAAAGCCTGAGTTAATTGACAGTGACTGGCCGGCGGAAAGAATGTGAACCCAACAGAGTGTTGTGGAGTGGAGCAGCGCACAGGGACGCGAAGCATGCAGGGACGAGCGGAAACACAGGGGACAGAGGATGTAGGGGCTGAGGGGGGAGGGGACAACCTGTGAAGACTGGATGTGAGGGAGAAGACGGGGAGCCTATGGGACATTAACAGTGGTCCGGGACAAGGCCTCAACACATAGAGGCGGTGTTGCTCCTTCTCCTGCGAAAAGCGCCCATCTCCCTCAGCAGGTGACAAGCGAAAGTGGTGCTCTTGCCTGCAACGTGATCCTGAAAGTTGGAAAATGTTCCACTTTTGTTGCCGTCACCTTCACTTCAGCCAATCAGAGAGAGTTTCTTTGATGTGGCAATGAGCAGGAGAACGGAAATTATACTTGCATGTGGCTTAATTTCCTCACACTTTATTTTTTAAGAAACTACTATGTCTATCAAAGAAAGCTGTTGTCTTTTTGACCCAGAGTTAGATTTTTCTTTTTATATGAAGCAGTTAATGAAACAATGCGTCATTTTGGCAAACTCCTTGGGACACTTCATAAATGAAGCATTTCCCCTAAAATGCATTTAAAACTTAAACTTCCTTTTCTTTTCTTTTTGGCCCGCAGGCTTTATTAGAAAGGACAGATGAGTGAGAAATGGGGGATGAGAGAGAAGAGAGGACATGCAGTAAATTGTCGGTGTCGGGATTCGAAATCACAAGACTGCTGTCGGCTGCACTTGGACCCTGGCATATGTGTGCTGTGCTTTAACCACTCGACCACCAGGCAGAACTTCAACTTAATTTTCACAGACAATCAAACGTGTCCTGGTGTCAAGCGTTAACTTTTAAACCAAGTGCAATGTGTGTGGAAGCCATTTGATTATTAAGTGTAGTCTCTAATATTAACTAACCAAAAACATTTGGAGGAAGAAATTTGAATATTTTCTATGTTAATGACACCAAGTCATGTATATTGTTTGTATGGTTTGTTTTTTTATTAAGACAAATAAAAGATTGTCGATTAAAGCCAATCTGTTATTGTTTCATGTGGATAGGCCCAGTCATTAGAGCCATAAACCATCTGAAACTGTGAATTCGGACCTGTCTCAATTCAAACTAAAGGCATTCTAGAATGTTGTGATGTCATTTCAACACATATTCAATTGGAAAATAATGACACATTGCTCCAGGATGTGCTGTCTCAATAGTCTGGACTTGTTGCAATGCATTTAACAGATCAAATGCACAGGTTTCGCACATCGACACAAAGCATCGATTCAGTCTGTGCTGTGGATGGCTCTGTTCATCGATGCTTTTGTGGCAGATGTGAGGCGCAATAGTGCATCTGCCCCGTAAACCTGTGGGTGGGGATGGAGACTGCAGTTTTAGGTGCCGCAACCCCTCCCTCATTGCTTCATGTGTTTTTAATGAACCAACAGGCAACTGTACAAGAGAAAGTGGATGATGGTGAAAAAATGTATAAATCAAACTATTCAGATTAAGATGACTTCATTAATCCCACCAGGGGTAATTAGTTTGAGCAAGTTAAAAAGATTCAGAAGCGCAGATGACAACAAAACATTCAAAACACAGTGGACACAGTAGAGTAAAAAGAAAAAAAAGGTTATAAATGACACCTAATAAAATTACGTTACAAAGATAATTTAAATTCAATGGCATAGGAATCAATATTCTAAATACCTATTAGTTTTTTTTTAAATGGAGAACATACAGAAACCAGAAAAATGTACTCTCTGCAAGCCAAGAACCGCATTTTAAGACATGTTCAGGAGCATTTACATTTGAGAGAAGACTCAAATCTGAACTGCTAAAGTAAATCAAGAATTCCAACTCTTTAACATGTTTGTCGAAGTCCAAACTACAGGCGTTGCAGCTTTAACACAGAATAAGACCCACGCTTAGTTGCTTGCAGACAACATTACATCACCAAAACAACTGGTGCAATTTGCAAATTGCGACGGTTGAAACATTGACCAACTAGATTTATTTTGCAGCCGAATGCCAAACTGCAAATCGAGCTTATTCATCAGCTTTTGAAGACTTTATTTGCTGGCCCGCCCAAGCCTCGTCTCGCTCTCCCCATCCTTTCCTGTCAAACCAACTGGCTCCAAAGTGGCAATGCGGCAACTAGTGCAAACCCAACCCCACCTCCTCCTTCTTCCCCCTTTCTCTCCCTACCTCCTTTTCAATGAGGCTATCAATCCCTATTCTCTTGGTTCCTTGGTTTGTTTTTACAGCCCTGTGCAGCTAAACGTGACAAGAAAACACTTAAAAGAATGAAGAAGACGTCTCTTGGGTTGTGGCCCAATTTTGTACAAATAAATCCATAAAGAAATAAATCCCCAATTGGTCTTTTAGTGTCATTTGCATTTTCAATTAACTGTGCGCTCGATCGGAAATTCTGACCAGAATTCCTGCGAGGAGAACAATTTCTGCAAACTAAAACATGAATTCAATTGCAAATTCTAGATCCCAAATTGTCTATAAAAAACAATTTGTAACCTAAAAACACCAGGAAAGCATTTGGGATTTATTTCATTGAAACGCCATCGATATCCATTAGTCTGGATGCGCTGGAGAGAGAACAGGAGAAGGAGCTTGTATTGGGGGTGGGAGACGCAGTGAAGATGAGGTTGGTTGGGGGCAGGGCTTTCATCACATATGGGAAAAGAGGAGAGGAAAAAGGAGCGCGAAAGAGAGGCGGGGAAAAAAAGAAAGAAAAAAGCAAAGAGCCAAAAAGCCAAGCCAAAAACATTGTAAATGAACGGAGTGAATGAGCCAGGCGTCTTCACAGCCCTCGCCAAGACCGCTCTTCCTCTCTTCCTTTCATCCATCTTTCCTTCCTTCCTTCCTTCCTTCCCGCTTTCCTCTTCTTCCACCTCTCCATCAGTCCCTCGCTTGTTGAATTGGTAATGAATGTTTGTGGGCTACCGAACCTCGCGCTGCAGAACGGGCAAGGGTGTGGCAACAAATACTAATCCTTAATCCAACATAATCCCATTCGAGTGAGAGATGTTCACAAAAATGTATATCTCAATATTTTTGGCTTTCCTTCAATCACAATATTCAGATGATATTTTCACAAAGCATGAGAAATGAGCCATAAAATTAAAACAAATATCACTTCATTCAGGATACGTTTCGGTGTATTTTTTAGCTCACTTTTAATAGTTTGGATTATAGACAGTCTAATTTTTGCTAATCTCCAAAACAACAATGTGATATTATCAGATTTTTTTCGATACATCTCTATCACAAACAGCTACAAATTGGGTGGAATTCAGGAAAGATGGGTTGCAGTCAAGAGTACGCTAGACCGCTGCCTCAAACCAGCACTGCAAATTCATTATATGACATGGTCCCTCAGAAATGCATAATTATCTATTGTGCAAATTGTATGCAAACTTCTCGAAAGCAGAAGCCTTTTTTGGACGCTCCCTGCAGCTACCGCGATGTGCAGATAAGTTGAGAGAATATTGAGACAACAATATTGCAACCAAGATTGTTTCAGTAGTAGACCAGACATTTTTATTGTTTTTGTCAAAAGATGATTTATATATTGTACATTGGGACTTTTTAAATACATTATCAACTTAACAAAGGTTTCAATAAGAGTAATGAATGTTTTTTTTAGTTGACTAATGGCAACCATCATTGTTATAACAGGTCTTTTTGCATGTGTTTTAGAATCTGTACAGTCCAGATAACATTACGGTGATCCAAATATGACTGTGATTATTTGTTATACTCGATTATAATCTGCTGAGGAGCTCAACATTTCCTTTTAAGACCAAAAGCAGGTGTTTCTCTTTCTCAAGTGACTTTATAGACATTTAGAATTCAGAACGAATAACTTATGACAAAAAAGAAAACATAGAAACGTGGCCAAGCGTCTTCATGTGCCATTTAAATCCAAAACGTCTAACTTGGAAGAAATCATTCGCCCTACTTTTGGATTTAAAATGATAAAATCAATGTAACAGCCTCCCGCAAACTGTTGGAGTTCAAACGAGCATCATTTCCGAGGCGCCGCTGCTTAAAACCGTTACACTCCAACTTTGTGCACAGAGAACATCCCGTTACGTAACTGGACACGGATCTGATCCCGACGCGGCGCACACTTCCATCTTTTCGGGAACTCCACAAGACTTGGTAAAGGGGGTAAACAAAAAATCGTTGAACGTGCAATTTGACATGTTTAAATGAGTGAAATACGTGGACGGTTGCGATGTTAAAGCTTTTAGATAGTTGGATTTTGTTTGTTTCTTGTCGTGAAGCTTGGAGCTGCGCGTGAGCGTCGTTTTGGCGAACCACTTGTCAGATTTTTACGCACGGAATTGAGCGTTTCTGGGACGCGCGGCAGGTTTAGCGGCGCGTTCCAGCAAAAAGAGACTGGAATAAATATTGAAATTGTACTTACTCCTCTTCCCATGGCTGCTGCTGCTGCTGCTGCTGCTGCTAGGATGTGGACTGATTCTGCCCAGTTCAAGTAAACACAGAAATCGAAAATCCACCTTTAAAAATTTATAATGTGGAAAAAAATATGAAAATATAAATTCACTCTCCCGGCTGTAACCCTCCGGTATTTTTATATATGTTTTATTTTTTGGTGTTGTTATGATTTTTATGTTTTGGAGTTCTTCCTCACACACCGAGGCGCAGTGGCAAACCCATGCTTTTTATACGCCGCGGGTCCTTCCATTGTGACGTCACGCCGTTCGCCATGGTAACCCCACGGATAGGGGCGGGGCCTCAGCGCTTTCCCTTTTCCCCCTCTGTTTCTGTTTCATCTGTCTCACAACATGGGTCAGTGACATGGAGATATATATAGCAAATGTTCAAACAAAGTTGCAGTTTGGGAATAAATCGAAGAAACTACATTGGAATTATATTGCCACTTTCCATGAGTTTCAGAATTAGAAAAGGAGAAAATAGAACTGTTGCCTCTTATCTTATCTTAACTGTTTACAACATCATTTTTGCTTTACCCCAACTTGAGAGGATTTAAAAATAGATATGTGCATTGGTAAAATGAAAAAAAAAAAAAAAAAACATCTGGATTTAATTTGAAAATTCATAAATTTGACAGACTTTGGAATAAATGGGTACGTTTTCTTTGGGTTTTGTGTCTCTTCTTTTTCTTTATTATTTGCTGAATATCTACTGGTTTTATGTATGCCTGTTCTCTCTCTGGTCTCGTTTTTTTCTTTCACTGTGTTTGTTTTTTATGTGTTGTTAAATGATTAATATTATTTTTTGAATTATTATTATTTTTGCAAAATTATTTATACTTTTCAATACCGCTGTCAGTATTGATATTTAGTATCAATCCGCCCATCACTGGATACATGTTGATTTTTTAGCTAATGTTGCAGGCCTAACATGAGAACCAAATCACTAATATTTATCCGGCAACTTGTTTGAAGAGCACATCTTAATTCGACTCGCAATAATACATAGCATAAATAACTGAGGTGTCATTCAAATAAGACAGGTTCAAGACAGAGTATGACTACTTCAAACGCTGGAAATGAGTTGCATGTTTTCACTGAAGGTGCAGTGGTTTAATGGACTCAGACTTGAACTTTAACAGCCACGTCAAACCAATAACATCAGCAGCTTTTTACCATCTAAAAAACATTGCCAAAATCAAAAGTATAGTGTCTAAACCAGATTTGCAGAGCCTTATCCAAGCATTTGTCTCCAGTAGATTAGACTACTGTAACGGCCTGCTCACTGGCCTCTCCAAACGAGCTGTAAAACAGCTGCAGTACATCCAGAACGCTGCTGCTCGGGTCCTGACCAGAACCAGGAAGTACCATCACATTAGTCCTGTTCTCAGGTCTCTGCACTGGCCCCTGTGGCTCAGAGAAGAGACTTTAAAGCAGCTCTGCTTGTGTACAAGTCTCTCCATGGCCTTGCACATCTCGAACATGTTAGTGCCATCTGAACCATCTCATACTCTGAGGACCTCAGGGACCGGCCTCCTGCTGGTGCCCAGAGTCAGGACTAAACATGAGGAATCTACGTTTCAGTTTTATGCAGCTAAAATCTTCCTGAAGATGTGAAACAGGCCTCTACTCTGGCAATGTTCAATTCTAAGCTAAAACTGTTTTGTTTAGCTGTGCATATGACTGAAATGATTTTCTTTGCACTCTTCTCTTTTATGTCTTTAACTGTTTTGTGATTTTTTTTTCTTCTGTTGTGTGAAGCACTTTGAATTGACTTGTGTACAAATTGTGCTTTACAAATAAACTTGCCTTACCTTAAGGTGTTATGGGTGTGCTGGCTTCCATCTCGGTGTCCTGGCCTGAATGTTTATTTTCTATATCTCCTCATTTCACACAGCACCTGTCCTATATAAAACCGTAAGGCCAGAAAATAATAAAAAATATAATTATATTATTAGCATATTTCAAAGGAATTATGCATGGTCTCTCAGAAATGCAGGATCTATTGAATAAAACATACAGTATGTAGAATATATCAATTATATAATTTTGAAATATATTCATCCAATTTATTAATGTATTTTTCATTTTCTATGTCGGGGTCATGGGTGACTGGAGTGTATCCAGTGACTTTGGGCCTTCGGCGGGGTACACCCTAAACAGGGGCCAGCTCGTCGCAGGGAGACACACAGACAACTACTATTCACTCTCACTTTTAATCACTAGGGGCAGTTTACAGTTGCCAATTTACCACAGGCATGTGTTTGGACTGTGGAAGGAAACCAGTGAGGGAGAGAACCCACGGTTACACGGGAAGGACATGCAGACTCCATCCAGAGAGCTCATGTTATGTTTTAAAATCTGGATTCTTAGATTAGTAACACATCAAGAAATACATTTAATTTAAGAATAGGCAATGATAGAATAGAGAAACAATGGAGCTGCTGGACCATTCCCACAATCTTAAACCTTCTTTGAAATGATCAAATTCTAGTGTGAACATGAACTCTCCAATACAGCAATAAATATAGGCCCAAAGATTCAATCTGAAATAGTGTGCTCCTCCTGTCGGGTGCATATATATTTTTGCACTGATCTGTTCCACACTTAATTCTACTTTTTTCCCTAGAACTTGTACTAATAGCAGTAGAATTTATTCGCCTCATAAGGACAAGAAAACATTTAACAAGTTAGTCCAAGTCTAAAATTGTTACCATTAAATCAAATGATCCATCCATCCATCCATCTTCTGGTGCTTTATCCGGGGCCGGGTCGCGGGGGCAGCAGTCTGAGCAGGGACTCCCAGACCTCCTTCTCCCCAGACACTTCCTCTAACTCCTCCGGGGGGATCCCGAGGCGTTCCCAGGCCAGCCGAGAGACATAGTCTCTCCAGCGTGTCCTGGGTCTTCCCCGGGGCCTCTTCCCGGTGGGACATGCCTGAAACACCTCCCGAGGGAGGCGCCCAGGAGGCATCCAGAACAGATGCCCGAGCCACCTCAGCTGGCTCCTCTCGACGTGGAGGAGCAGCGGCTCTACTCCGAGCTCCCCCCGTGTGGCCGAGCTCCTCACCTTATCTCTAAGGGAGCGCCCAGCCACACAGCGGAGGAAACTCATTTCGACCGCTTGTATCCGCGATCTTGTTCTTTCGGTCACTACCCAAAGCTCATGACCATAGGTGAGGGTAGAACGTAGACCGACCGGTAAATAGAGAGCTTTGCCTTTCGGCTCAGCTCCCTCTTCACCACAACGGTCCGATGCAGCGACTGCATCACTGCAGCCGCTGCACCGATCCGCCTGTCGATCTCACGCTCCATCCTTCCCTCACTCGTTAACAAGACCCCGAGATACTTGAACTCCTCCACTTGGGGCAAGGACACCCCACCCACCTGGAGAGGGCAAGCCACCTTTTTCCGGTCGAGAACCATGGCCTCGGATTTGGAGGTGCTGATTCTCATCCCAGCCGCTTCACACTCGGCTGCAAACCGTCCCAGTGCATGTTGCAGGTCCGGGTTTGATGGAGCCATCAGGACAACATCGTCTGCAAACAGCAGAGATGAGATCCTGTGGTCCCCAAACCGGACACCCTCCGACCCCTGACTGCGCCTAGAAATTCTGTCCATAAAAATTATGAACAGAACCGGTGACAAAGGGCAGCCCTGGCGGAGTCCAACATGCACTGGGAACAGGTCTGACTTACAGCCGGCAATGCGAACACAGCTCCTGCTCCGGTCATACAGGGACCGGACAGCCCTGAGCAAAGGGCCCCGGACCCCGTACTCCCGGAGCACCCCCCAAAGGACACCCCGAGGGACACGATCGAAAGCCTTCTCCAGATCCACAAAGCACATGTGGACTGGTTGGGCAAACTCCCATGAACCCTCGAGCACCCGATGGAGGGTATAGAGCTGGTCCAGTGTTCCACGACCGGGACGAAAACCACTCTGCTCCTCCTGAATCCGAGGTTCGACTATCGGTCGGATTCTCCTCTCCAGTACCTTGGAATAGACCTTACCCGGGAGGCTGAGGAGTGTGATCCCTCTGTAGTTGGAACACACCCTCCGGTCCTTCTTCTTGAACAGAGGGACCACCACCCCGGTCTGCCAGTCCAGCCCCCGAACGCCACGCGATGTTGCAGAGACGTGTCAACCAAGACAGTCCTACAACATCCAGATACTTTAGGTACTCAGGGCGGATCTCATCCGGATCTCATCCGGAGCCCTGCCACCGAGGAGTTTGCGAACAACCTCAGTGACTTCAGCTTGGGTGATGGATGAGCCAGCCTCCGAGTCCCCGGTCTCTACTTCCTCTTCGGAAGACGTGACTGAGGGATTAAGGAGATCCTCAAAGTATTCCTTCCACCGTCCGACGACATCCCCAGTCGAGGTCAGCAGGCCTCCACCCGCACCGTAAACGGTGTTGGTGAGACACTGCTTCCCCCTCCTGAGGCGCCGGACGGTTTGCCAGAATTTCTTTGGTGCCGACCGATAGTCCTCCTCCATGGCCTCCCCGAACTCCTTTTTGCCTCTGCGACAGCACGAGCCGCGGCTCGCTTGGCCTGCCGATACCCGTCGATGACCTCCGGAGACCTACAAGCCAGAGTGGCCTGATAGGCCTCCTTCTTCAGTCTGACGGCATCCCTTACTTCCGGTGTCCACCACCGGGTTCGGGGGTTGCCGCCACGACCTTGCGACCACAGCTCCAAGCAGCCGCATCAACAATGGAGGCGGAGAACATGGTCCACTCGGACTCAATGTCCCCAACCTCCCCCGGGACATGGGAGAAGCACTCCCGGAGGTGCGAGTTGAATACCCTACTGACAGAGGGCTCCACTAGACGTTCCCAACAGACCCTCACAATGCGCTTGGGTCTGCCAAGTCTGTCCGGCTTCCTCCTCCGCAAGCGGATCCAACTCACCACCAGGTGGTGATCGGTTGACAACTCTGCCCCTCTCTTCACCCGAGTGTCCAAGACACGCGGCCGGAGGTCTGATGACACAACAACAAAGTCGATCATTGACCTCCGGCCTAGGGTGTCCTGGTGCCATGTGCACTGATGGACACCCTTGTGCTTGAACATGGTGTTCGTTATGGACAATCCGTGGCTAGCACAGAAGTCCAATAACTGAACACCGCTCGGGTTCGGATCGGGGAAGCCGTTCTTCCCGATCACCCCTCTCCAGGTGTCACTGTCATTGTCCACGTGGGCGTTGAAGTCCCCCAGTAGAACAACGGAGTCCCCGGTCGGTGCACTGTCCAGTACCCCTCCCAAGGACTCCAAGAAGGCCGGGTACTCTGCACTGCTGTTCGGCCCGTAGGCCGCCACAACAGTGAGAGACCTGTCCCCCACCCGAGGAGATGGGTTCCAGAGCCCAAACTGTGCGTGGAGGTGAGGCCGACTATATCTAGTCGGTATCGCTCAACCTCCCGCACAAGCTCAGGCTCTTTCCCCCCCAGCGAGGTGACATTCCATGTCCCCAGAGTTAGTCTCTGCGTCTGGAGATCTGGTCGCCGAGGCCCCTGCCGTCGACTGCCGCCCAGATCTCTCTGCACCGGCCCCTAATGGATCCTCCTGTGGGTGGTGGGCCCACGGGAGGGCGGCCCCACGTTGCTCTTTCGGGCTGTGCCCGGCCGGGCCCCGTGGGGTAAGACCCGGCCACCAGGCGCTCGCCATGGAGCACCCATCCCAGGCCTGGCTCCAGGATGGGGCCCCGGTGACGCCGATCCGGGCGACGTAAACTGCCTTGTTTGTGTTGTCATCATAGGGGCTTCTGAATCGATCTTTATCTGACCCGTCACCTAGGACCTGTTTGCCTTGGGAGACCCTACCAGGGGCATGAAGCCCCCGACAACATAGCTCCCGGGATCATTCGGGCACTCAAACCCCTCCACCACGTTAAGGTGTCAGTTCAAGGAGAGTAAAAAATTTTAAATTTAAATTTAAATCAAATGATGTTTCCTGAATCCCTGAGGTACAAATAACTGCCTTGTCCTGTTCTTAGTAAAGGCCTCCGACCTGAGGGAAGCAGCTCTGACTCACTGAAAAGTGGAGGTTTGGGTCTGTTCATAGTTTCTGAGCTTTGTCTTTAGCCGAGATCAATAACTGCCTTGTCCTGTTCAGACTTATGTCCTGTGTTTTGCTGGAAGGTTTGACCTATTTTACTGTTTGAGTTCTTTTGAGCTTCAGTTGTTCCTGCACCAGCTCAGAACACAGAGAGTCAAAACACTCAAAAATCACAGTAGAAAACTTTCAACATTGTTTTGTCCCCCATAAAGAGACGGTGGTTTTTATATGTATTTTATTTTGTTATTGAACATGACACAGCGTGAGAAAAAAATAGACAATAATGGCACAAGACATCAAAGTTCATTTTCCGAAGATCATTTTCTTTTCATTTTACACTTAATATGGGTCCTTGATTGTTGTTTCATTTTGTGTCATCTCTATTTTTGTGCCTTTTCCCCATGCAGTACTTTGAGTACTTTGACATGGTGTTATAAAATACCAGGATATATTTTTCTAACAGAATTCTACATCTGGTAGCATAAAATTACCTTTTTTTTTCAGAAAAAGCATGTATGAAAGGATGACCCTTTTTGATGATGCGGGCTGTGTATCCCATATGTCCCACTTTAGCTTGTGATCTAGAAGGACCACATCCAAATACTTGCTCAGAAACAGTGTGGATTACTCTCTTTAACACGGTTGAACAGTCTGACTCACATCTGACATCACTTGTCATCTCCTTTGTCTTTGCTGTATTTCAAAGGAGATTCTTCATCACCCCAGAAGATGAATGCATTTAAAAACAGTTCCTGTAGCAGATTCATCATAGCTGTGTCATCAGCAAACGTATCAGCATCCCATACTTTTTCAAATCTATTGAATTACTGCTCAACTTCTGCATTCTTCTGTATTGGACACTGCAGCCAATGGGGCCCCTTTCTGCATGGGGACCTCTCATATGAATGCCCTCAGAGGCCCCTGTCTTTGTCTATGCTAATGTATTCCCATACTTACTGCACACAGAATGGATGGAACTCACAGAGTGCACAGAAGCAGTACTATTGTGTGATTGTGTACATAAGTGTGTTCTAGGAGCTCATAAACTGCTTCATATCTGCATTAAGTTGTTTATTTTTTGAGCAAAGAAACAAACATATTAAAGCTGAACTACCGTAAGTAACATTTTCACCTTATTGAACGTCCTTGTAAGTCCCTGTGAATATGTATTTTTTGGGTGTTTCAAACGTCCGTTGTTGTCTCCTGCTGTCTGGGCGGAAAAAGAGCTTTGCAACAATTGCAGACATCGACCCAAACACAACTCTCCAGAGAAACCCTGGTTCTTTTTTATGTGAAATGTGTTTGTATGTAATTATACTGTCTTATTATGATAAAGAAAGTAAGAAAACATGTGAGAGGGGAAAAAAAAGCTTTTGTGTCTATTTTCTGACAAGGGAGCTGCAGGGGAGATACTTAGCCAGTATTTTATATAAACTGATTTCCATGGTTGCGCGTGCCTGAAGTAAATGCTCTCAGGGGCCCCTATTTCCAAACCTGAATGGAGGAATTCATCATATCTCAAAGGGATCTTCAGAAACATGTAAAAAAAAAAATATTTTCTTGTGCATATAGTGCTTGTATCTATCCTTGACTCTAGGATCCTATCAGCAAGTAGTAACAGCCTCAGAAGGATTCTGAACCGGGCAGCAGTGAGGGTTTTTAGACTTCCATTGTGTCCTGATAGTCACTGGCTGCATAGATGTCTATATTCTAACAGACCTTATCACCAGACGAGCCAGAGCGCCAGCTGAGTTTTATCCGGGGTTTTTTTATCCGTCTGTATGGGTTCACCTGGGTAGATTCACCATTTCTGTGTGGGCAGGGCCGGCCCAGCCTATAAGCGAACTAAGCAGCCGCGTAGGGCCCCGAGGCGTTAATATGGCCCCCAATCTGGCAACCCGTCTTATGCGAAGTGCAAGCGCAGCGTGCTCCACTAGTGTAGTAGCGCTGCTGGCGCTGCAGCGCACACAGCGGGAACATATAACACACAAACCGCATTTATTTGTAATGACAATCTGGCAACCAAGACACCAAACCTGCGCTGATTGGTCAACGTCATTGTGCGCGAGGAGCTCGAGAACAAAACATAAACACAACAGAACGTGGTCCCTGCGTGGTCCTCATGTCCAGAGGAATATATCTCCCGGTGCTGAAAAACGAAAGAAGAAACTTCTTGACGATGTAAAGAAACTGCAAACTCAACAACACTTTCCAGGTATTGAACTTCTCTTACAAAGAGACGGTTAATGCTGCTGTTTGAAACAACACGATTCTGTCACGTTAGTTCGCTCAGGCTGGAGGAGACGAGAGCTCTGCCCCGCGCACAATATGTCTGAATGAAAGATAATAAGTTTAACATTTACACCAGCCCCGTAGTGTTGGCTGCAGGTGAGGCCGGTGAGGGGCGTCTGTGCCCCGGGTCACTAAGAGGCGGAGATCCGGTCCGGACGAGCGCCCTCTCGTCCAGAACCTCTGACGTGAGACTTTGGAGTGAACAGTGTGCGGCCCCTGTCCCGGGCCCCTGTCCCGGGCCCCTGTCCCGGGCCCCTGTCCCGGGCCCCTGTGCAGCCTCAGTTAGAGATGAGCGGGTTTGAGTTTGCGTCCCTCTCTCTCACATCACCATGTGTGAGATCAATCGTGACTCGTGATGTCTGTTTTACTTCTTAACGTGGAATGAGAGGAACGTAAAGGTTTATGCACGTCAGGTCCATCAGCCAATCACATCGCAGCATTGTTTCATGCAGGAGTCCAGTGTGTGATGTTCTGATCAGAACAAACATTTATATTGTAATTCACTTTTAATAGAGCAATAAAACATTTCAATGTATTTAAAAAGCATCATTAGACTATTTGTTATAAATTATAATAAATTGTTAGTGAAAAATAACCAGACATATTAAAATTACATCTGTTTTAGAATAATACTATATATTTTTATATAAAAGTGGCAAAGTTGCAGAAATGCAGTCGCTTCACTATAGCTAGGTTTGGACCTTCACTTCTAGTTCTGTTCATTCTCTGGGAATAACATGTTTGCACTGTGTAGTTTTATGCCATTTGTTTAATTTAATATAACTTGTTTTGTCACTTTGGCAAGAAGGAACAGTTGGGAGCTGTAAAAGATAAATTATTAAGGATAACTATTACTTTTACATTTTCAGTTAAAATGAATCAATTTGACCATAATTATTTTCATAGCCAATATTGTATTGAGTAATTAAGTACACTATTGTATTAATAACTGGCTTTAATCATTTTCTCCTGGCACAGTTTCATCACATCATCATTTTATAGCATTACAACCTCAACATTTTACTCTTACTTTAGTGGCTGGACCACATTAAAGTGCAGCAGAAGACCCAAAAAAGGTCTGAAAATCTCTGGGGAAGTGCCCCCAGACCCCCCTGTTCATTAGTTTAAACTGCTAATGTGCTAATGTGGCTGTCGACCCTTAACGCCCACAAATACACCCAAAAACATATCTGGGACGTGTGTTATTTGTACAGGGAGTAGAGGTGATGTCAGCGGAATACCAAGTTGCATTGTGGGATTTAAGTTATCAATATTTGAGCTTGTGAGGTGTTGAGAATAAACTAACTGGCAAACGGATGCCCTGGAGTTTTGGTGCGCTTTGTTTGCGTTGAAGAAAGTTCCCATATGTGAATTGTTTACTGACAATGGCAATAAAACTGATTCTGATGACGTGGTGAGGGGCCCCCAAAAATGTTTTCGCTTAGGGCCCCCTGAAGGCTTGGGCCGGCCCTGTGTGTGGGAGAAGATATATAATGAGCTTGGACACCTATTTCTTGAAAATGTCCTGAGAAACCAAGCAAGCAAGAATAATTTCAACGTGTTAATGGCAATGGCATCTGAAAAACAAATATTGGAGTTCTGGGAATGGTGCGGGTGTGAACGGCTGCACCATTCCCAGAACAGCTTCTCTGCCAACATTTGCTTTAAAAATCTCAAATTCATCCCAATAACCCAAAAATGAGGAGCAAAATGCTGTGAGAGATGAGTAAACAGAGGGAAAAAAAAGGAAGGTAATGCTTCAGGAGCTGAATAATTGAAGCTGACTCTCTCAAGCTAATAAGTCTCACCTGGCTAACGCCATAGAGAGAAGAACCCTGACGGATGGGACATTTATAACCGCCGCTGGCCCTCATGTTACGTGAATTGTGACATGACATCATTGAGGGCTGAGGTGAGGGCTGAGAGTGGTACCTGCTTTGACAAAATAGAGGTCGGTGTGGCGATCCTGAAGCCGAAGAAGACGGCTGAGGCGGAACAACGTATTTCAGACAATACAGATGAGTTGCAGAAGGGCCGAGCGGGCAGAGAATAAGGCTATAAAGAACAATATTTTGGAGTTTCTCAGAAACAATCTAAAGACTCATGGGAATCCCGGCGGGTGAGGAGGGGGACAAAACTGAAGGCTTTTTCAAGACCATGATCTTGGAATTGTATCCGGGACCAGAGACAACAAAATAGTCGCGGTCATTGCCATTACTACGGAGCAAGCACTCCGCCTTGGCCAGTTAAAGGTTAAAGGAGACCTCCAGTACAAGGGTAAGAAAGTGTTTCTTACTCAAGACGTACCATGTGAAATCTGTCAGCGATGAGCAAATTTCATGTAAGGAATTCAACAGAACACAACAACGACAGGTTGAAAAATGCTATATTTTATGCAGATGTGTATGTATTTTTATTTACAAAGTATAGTTTGTATATGGTCTGTTATGTTGAGTCAATATTGCTATTATTCTATTACCAAATATGTATGTGTTTGTTTCTTTATTGATTTATTGTCCTTTTATCATTTTGTTTAATGACTGTGAGAATTAAACAAGCTGTGTCAAGATTAACACGTCTCCTCTGTCTTTCCACAGCCACACCTTACTTTTAGGCTACACAGTCTAACACCTAGCTGTGTGTCACTTACTACTGCCCAGCTTCCCTATAATAGCCTTTCCAGCAGTTCTCTTGGTGACTTTTGAAGGTGGGTTAAGTGTTTTGCCCCAGGAAACAACAGCGGTATTCACCTGAGGAAGCTGCAAACACATCGCCAACCCGTGGGTCAGTGGATCAGTTGGCTTTACTAAGGATCTTTATGTCCTTATGTCCTTTATAACATTCAGATCAGAAGACGAACTCTCTGCCACTGAGCTACTGCTGCTTGGTTTGTATTGCCAGAACAATTATTGGTTGTCACAGTGATGATATTGTCACCAAACTGAAGATGGTAATTTCATACATACATGCTTTATACATTTGATTTATTGGTTTGGCACATAGTTGGAGGCATCTTTTTGGCTACATGTTTTGTGTCTAGTTACATGGACTCACCTGTTAAATGTGGAAGATTGGGTTTGCGGGAATAACAATAAATTGAATACGAGACTGAAGTAGAATACTGTAATTGTAACCAAACAAGACCAAATACAATAGTCATTTGAATCTGTCTACAAAAACGTTTCCCTAAACATGGTGAAAACAAGAAGTGACAAGTTCATTTGACAGTGATAAAAAGCTCAAAAAAAACAACAATTTACTCCTCCGCTCTTAACAACTTTTAACTGGGCCGACTCAATTGTGCCTCATTTCTATCCTGAATGTGGACTATCGATATATATAGAGAGAGAGAGAGAGAGAGAGAGAGAGAGAGAGAGAGAGAGAGAGAGAGATACACTTCCATTATGTCCAAAAGAATGGAACAAAACTCCCAAATCTAATTCCTAATGATCAGATAACATACGAGGATCGTTACACATAATGAATTATGTACAAAAACAGCAAAACAAAGCTGTAACCTTCAGTTTGGACTCTGTTAGCTGGCCATATTTATTTAAAGTGCTGAACAAATTTCAAATAGATGACTTAATTATAAAAAACATTTGGGCTCTTTACGCGTGTCCAATATCAAGAATTAAAATCAATGGCCACCTGACAGACCCACTCACTCTGGAAATATGGGTGAGGCAGGAATGTGCTTGGTCCCTCCTTCTCTTTCTTTATACTTATAACCATTGGCCCAGCGTATTAGACAATCAGAAACAATTCATGATGTTACAATTGATGATCTGGAACATGAAATTGCATGCTATGCAGATGATATTCTATTATATTTGACCAAACCAGATATTTCCTTACTTATGTTATTCAAACATTGGATTCTACAATTGAATCTACAAAACAAAATGTTCTCATTCTGGTGACTCACAACCTATCCATTTAAATGGCAAGCAGAATCTCTCAGATATATAGCTGTAGTTTCTGAACAATTTTGGGGAAACATTTTACCCCTCTGTTCTCCACTGTAATGAAAGATCTTTAAAAAATGTAATCTTAAGTCTAAATCAAAGGATTGAAACTACAAAAAATATTGTTTTGCCTAGATTTCTCTGTCTATTTCAAACACTTCCAATCTCTTTACAATCCAATCTCGTTTGATGAGTGAAATAAAATAATTTCTAGATTATACACATTCTGTAAGTGAGCATGCATTATGTACAAGCCATGTAATTATTGAAGAGCATTGTTGGAAAAGGAAGCCGTTTTTGACTTTAAATGTGTTTTCTGGTGCTGGGATGGGTTAAAATAAGTTTTTCTTTGTCCCACTCCATTTCAAGTTTCATTGTTTTATTTTAACTGTTTTAAGTAAATCTTGGGCTTAACTTGTACAGAGTGAATCCCTTTTGTACCATGTTTTGACAGACACACACTGCTACTGTAGCAAGCTGCAGATATTCAGTTACCGAAACATGTTTTTATTGTTGAAAAATTAAACCCTACATATATGACCATGCATGAGCCTAAATATTTTGAAGAATTAAAAGTAAGTTTGGAGCAGTGGGTGGAGCGAGCCTAATAATGCCTTCTGTCAGTATTTGTCAAACATGTGAATCAAAATATAACTTTGAGTAAGTAGTAGTGCTAATGCTTCTTGATATCAAGAGCAATTCACAAATGCAATGTCAGTTCCACTCAGGGGCCATAATGACACTCATATGTCAAAGACATTAAGTACCCTGATTTAACTGTTGCTTTGCCTTTTGCAAAAATCAATTCACAGCAGTTAACATGGGAATTCTCACTGCATGTAGTACTTAATCGTTTTTAATTATTAATCACTATAGTAACTGTGCTAATTTTACATCACTCTGAAACCCATGGATAGTAAGAGTCCACTACCTGAGTAGATATATACAATTAAACAATATATTTTCATTGGATTGTTATTTCTAAATTGAACAAAGATCCCTTTTTTGATGTGGGGCCCCATACTCGTCCCTAACCCGCTTTCCCGTCATTACGGCCCTGCGTGGAATTGATTTGACTGTGACCAAGCTGTGAGATGTAAATAAGCCTGGCACAGGTGGAGTCGGCTCACAGATGGAGTCGCAGCAGCTCTCCTCGGCCCGGTGCACGACTCGCGGATGTCTTCGTATACTGTATCTGTTTAGAATACGGGCCAAAATGCTTATAATTCTTACACTGTATCTTGTTTTGATCCGTGCATGGATTTGTTTTTCCCTGGACTTGTGGGTTAGCGAAGTCGTTCTATAAATAGCACTGATTTATTTAGATAGAAAGAGAGAGACGGATTGAGAGATGGAGAGAAAGGGAATGAGGGATGGGAGGGGGAGAAGGAAAAAGACAAAGAGAAAAGACTGATGGAGAGGAGGAGAAAGTAGGGAAGAGAAAGAGCAAAAGAAACAAAGGGAGAGAGAGTGAGAAAGGGAGGAGAAAGAGCCAAAAACAAAAGAAAGAATGAGAGTGAGGAAGGAGAAGAAAGAGCAAAAAGAAAAAGGGAGAGCGAATGGGAAGAAAGAGAAAAAGAGCAAGGGAGAGAGAAGAAACAACAAAAGAGAGAAAGCGAGTGCAAGGGAGGGAGAAGAAGGAGCAAAAGAGAGAAAGGGAGAGTGAGGAAGAAGAGGAATACACAAAAGAGCGAAAAGAATAGCCAGGGAGGGAGACGAAAGAGCAAAACTAGAGAAAAGAAAAGCGAGGGAGGGAGTAGAAAGAACAAAAAGGGAGAAAGGGAGAGGGAGGGAGAAGAAAGGGCAAAAGAGAGAACGGCAGAGAGAGGGGGAAGAAAGTGAAAAAGACAGAAAAAGAGAGCTTGGGAGGGAGAGAGGGGAGAAAGAGAGAGGTGGCGAAAGAGAGCGGGAGGAGGAGATAGAGCAATGGAGAAAGGAGGGAGGTTTCCATAGCAACAGGCACATTGGGATCGGCTTGTGAAGAGAGGATGAAGGCATGATAATGTTGCTCTGCTCCTCGCTTGCTCTTTGTGTCTGTCAGCTGTATCGCTCTATCGGCACGGCAACAGTTTATCTCGGGAGTGTCACTGAGGCCACGGCGACAAGATGCTTCAGCGCGCCAAACCTCATTCAGTGATAGATAAACATGTCGAAAATGGCATGAACTTGTGAAGCCACAATCTGTCACTGTCCGGCTGGCACCTCGCTCTCATCAATCTTAGTTTTCACTTTTATTAATAATAGATAGTCAATGCTCAGTTCTGGAAAGTAGGGCTAGAACCTGTAATAAATATTTATCATAGTTTTACATCAGTCAAGTGGCAGATTGTGAAGATTTAAAATAATGATAATAATAAAACTTGAAAATTGCAGGAAGTAATGCTGAGTTCTAAAACAGTATCCCTCTGCTTTTGTCATCACTAAGCGACATTCCATCGACAATGTAGAAACAGTTGAAGGGGCATCATAAAAGTTTGGCTTTTCATTCCAGGGTTAAGCTTAGTGTTCAAATGTTTTCGCATTTCCTGGCAAACGTTTATTTTTGACAATATATTACTTCACAATAGGGTTAGGATTAATGTTAAAATCAGGGCTTTTGAACATGGAACACTAGTCTCGCCCTGCATTGAAATGCAGAACATTCAGGGCGTCCTACAGTTTACACACAAGCGATACAATTTTCTGACAGTTTAAACAATTATTTTGCAAAATGCATGTTTTTCAAAAAATATTTTTCAAATCCTAACTTTTTTTTTAAATTATGTTGAGTTTGGCCCTTGTTTATACCGGTAGTTGCAAGGTAAGAGTTATGGAAATACATCTGCATAGTATGTCACATCTGCTGCTCATGTCAAAGCAGGAAGTACAATTATAAACTTCACTAAAATTATCAATAGGAAAACATGTTAAAAATCTAAATCTTAAATATAATCATTATGTTTTAGTGTAATGTGTAGTGTAACCTGTCATATGTACTTTACCTGCTGTTATCCGTTCATTTTTATTCTGTCAGTCCATGAGTGGGGCTCGGTGGCTGAGTGGATAGAACATATGCCATGTGCAGCATTCAATTCCAGCTCAGACAATTTGTTGAATGTTTTTCCCTCTCTCATCCCCAATAAAACCTAAATAAAACCTAAGCCAAAAATCCTTCAACTGGACCAGTTATTGGACAAGGCCATGGTCGATTGGCCAGACATTCCCTGAGGCCCCCTGCTGGCGAGGCCCTATAGCAGCGGCCAATGAGTATTGGACATAAAGCTCTTTGTTAAATTCCTATTTGCTGAAGCCGTCCATGTATTTTCTGGTCGGCTGGTCGTGCTCACTGAAGTGCTGGAGGTAGGGGCTCTATAATGACCTGAGCAAACACAACAGAGATTACGGTACACTAGAGAGGCACCATTGTTCACTTCTACTGAGAACTTCAGAGCAGTAGCGGTTAGCATTAGCGATCTATGGCCAACAGAATGGGCTAAACTGCTCCTTCAGACGATGGCGCTGCAGAACTTGCATGCACATCGGATACATCTTATACAGATAATACATTTGTATGTCTTGTTTTAAGCCTTGTTTATTTGTCATTATCTTGTTCATCCATTTTATTTGTCCCCATGTGATTACAAAGCAAATAACTACTTATATTTATTTAGGTTGTGGAACTTGAAAATATGAACGAAGCCTTTTTTGAAATAAATTGGGTAATTCACAATTGCACTCTATTATCTCTATTATTACTTTTGAATTATGTAGAAAATATACTCTAATTTAAATATGTTGTAAACAATTGAAAATGCATTTATAAAGCACTAGTAATTTTTTCATAAGCGCTTAGAAAATGATGGTTCATAAATGTTAATGGGTGTGATAATTAATAAACCAAAAAATGCAAAAAAATAATTTTGGATTTTGATTATCACACAAATCTATGAAAAAATAAGAAAGTCAAAGTCATGTGTCATCTTATTTTTTGTTTTTGTAAATCCCATTTTATAACTTTTAATAGGCTTGTTAATGCTAATGTTTTAATACAATGCTAAAGTCAAACCGCTTAGCTGAATGCAGTGAAATAGGATAGGAGAGGACACATTGAATGGACAAACTACCAACCAGCTTCATGTAAAACAGAGACATGTTTTATTGCGAATGACATTTACGAACAGAGAAGCTTAAGTTACCCTTGTTTGGCTTTTTGTTTTTTTTGGTAAGACTAACAACTTAAGCACAGATGTAACAAGGCAGCAAGTAAGAAGGAACACTCCGTCTTGTGCTTAGTAGTACGTCTCCTGCTCCACCCAACCTGAAAACACACACAGCATATAAGCACATATTAGCACTTTTATCTAGGTTTACTTCATGTTATTTATTTGTTTTTATTGTTATTGTTCAGTTATTTTTATTGTTATTGTTCAGTTATTGTATAGACCCTCTAAAAATGGTAAATAAAAACATTGTAAATTCCAAAATGGAGGTGACATGGAACAAAATGTGGTTTCATTGAAGAAACTGGGATCAACATCAGAATATCACAAAATATGAATGAAAAATCCAGATTATTTTGTCATAGAAAACCATATTTACTATTGCATTTCACATGCATTTATTTATTTATTTGGGGATTATGACATATACTTTTGGATTTTTGATGAAGGTAAAATCTTGATATTTAAGTTGTAGTGAACAAATACTCACAGATATGTTTGAACCTGATTACTTTTTATTTCAGCTACAGATATATTACATACTTTGCCACAAATTGTACTTTTGTGAAGCTCAAATGCAATCTTTGAGGCTAGAAATAAATATATTTTAGAAGATTAGAATAGAAAAGCAAACTACTGGTGACTGACTTTTTTTTTTAAACATTGGGAACCCTGAATTTTCTGTTTTAAAGACTCCAGACCAATAGCATTTAGATCTGATGTCAGTTAATAATTGAAACTAGTGTAGTAATATGGTCTACATATAATTGTTTCCATTTTGGATCTTTAACATTCTGGTTCTGAGTGTTTTAAAGGATCTATAGAAAAGAAGTAAATGGAACAGCACATTTTAAGTAACAAAAAACCGCCACCTCAAGCAGTTCAAACAACGCTAAAAACAATTGCTACTTTATTCAAAATTTGGATTTGGGCAATGTATCAGTAGGCTGAAATGACAACAATGAGTTTGTTGAAGGTGAATGGTCTCGAAAAACAGGGAGAAGCACTTTCTGGAGTACCACCTGATTACATCACAAGGTGAAACCAAGTGTTCAGACCTGTGGACTCGGATACGGGCTAAATATGCAGGAATACTAAAACATTTCTAAATGAAACAAAACAAAACTCCAGATATGTTTTTAAGTATGGGCTACAGCTGGTGACTTTTGACTCGGCGGCCAACGGGATGAGATCATGGTTCAGGTGGGCCGACAGTGATGTGAGGCAATGAGACAGGGTGAGGACGGGTTAGCAGTAAACACTCTAAATATAAACCCTTATGACAGGAGCGCACCACCACAAGACATGTCCACGATGCACTGTTATATCGAACTAACTCATCATAGTTAAGATCACTGTCAAAAGATCTATAGAAAACAGTCGATGAAGATTTCAACTAAACAATTCAATCATTTAGTTTGTATTAATTTAGTTTCTTACGATACAAAATCTGTTGGTATCCTGGGCAGTTGTTAATGTTAGTAGATCAATAATATGCAAAGGGAGCCACAAGCTGTTAGGGGGGCCTCCAAAAAAAAGATTAAGTAATTACCTGTTCAAAGCATAAAATTAGTGGTTTGCTTTTGTTTTTTATATAATATTGCTGTGGAAGATATTTCTGTTTCTATATTTCCCCTCCTCTTTAAAAAAACGTACTGGCTGCTGCTTTGTGAATTTGAAAAAAAAAATCTGTTTCTATAAGGCAAATTTTATAGGCAGACCAAAGCTTAGCGCAGTGAAGCCTAACTTTGTGTATGATTGCAGCACATTCCATCCATTGGCTGGGCATTTTCACTCACTATAACACACGTTCGCTGTTGAGGGTTCAAATCCCGCAGGGCCTGGGCCTCTGTCACCTGGTCCCCTGGCTTGAGCAGGGTTGTGTGCGCTTGTGTGGCTAAGATAACAAGCGTGAAAGAGAGAAAGCGCAGAGCCGGTGGAGATGTACACCTGTGATTCACCGAGCTACAGGCATTTGAATGAATACTATGGGCTGTGGTTAAATATTGTTGCTGTTGCTAATGTGCTTTGCTAGCTTTGTTTTGCAAAGCATGGGGGCTCAGCATATGAATTAGCATCAGTGGAAGTACGGTGGTTTATCACAGGATCGAGTCAGCATTTGGTGAGAAATGAATCGGTTAATATCCAATTTTGCCAAGTCGCTGTTCTCTCCCCTCCACAGTGAACCAGTGGAAACGTGGCTATAGTCCACAAAATGTCTCAGGAAAACTGGTATACTTTATTATGTGTTGTTTGTTCATTAAAAGAGGCTTCTTATGCGACATTCTTATCAAAAACATACCCAGACTTGTGTTTTGCTTCATTTGTGCCTGTTTCAGTAATCCTGCATTTTTAGTTGGTTTTTTCCAAAGCTCAAAACAGCTGCATTATGTGACAGCTCCTTTGTGTTTTTACAGTCCATAAATTGTCATCTGATGGATTCTTGGAGGCTGATGCATCAATGTATTTTTATATTTTACTAAAAGCAGCAGATAAGGTTTCTCTGTTGATTTATATTATTATATTCTAGTCGTTTTGCTTGGTTGGATATATTCATTTAATTTTTAAGCGGTTGAAAATAGAATAATAAGTAAGGTCAAATATATTCCAAAAACAACAGTACTCACCGCCTGGGTTGCGTCGAAGGATATATCTTCTGCCTTCATCATATAAGAAGATAATAAGGGAATATGGAAAGGCACAAAACCACCAGCTTGGCCTAAAGTGCAAAAGAACAAATTCAAATTTTAATACACTGTGGGAAAAAAGCTAATTCAATTTAAAAAAATCATCTGAATCACAATTGTTTTTTCCTCTCTGGGATGACAACAGACAGGAGATGCAAGCCAAACATAAATTATGTTAAACCATTTAGTAGGGCTGTCACCAACAAATGTGGCCTTTGAATGTGGTGGCTGAAGATAGGGAATATGTATGAATAAAATGTATTATTTATGAAGATCAGAAATGAAGCCTGCATAAATTCAGCCTGGAAGACCTAACTCCATCCATCTACGTCAAGGCCTCCATGGAAAGACCCTCTCCCCAGCGCCATCATCGCACTCAAGCGGGCGTCCGCCTGTCCGTCTGTGAGAGTCAGATCCCTCACTTCACCATGGACTCTTCCAGGTTTCTGCGCTTATCCCAAAGAGGTTATGCAGTTTTTCCTGGCCAAAGAAGTAGGGTGAAAGGTCAGGGGGCGTCTGCACCATGGCCCTCGCACCTGCTCCTCATCCCCAATCAACGCTCCCAGTGACTCCTCCCCGCTCCCAATCAGCGCCCAGGCGGTCACATTTAAGCCTCAGGCAGATGGCTCGGCCGCTCAAACCGTACTGCGACCCACCACCTCCCCAGCTCCTCCTCTACATTCCCCTCATCCTCTACCTTCTCTTCACATCTACCACCACCAGTCTCCAGGCTCCGGGGGGAGACATCTAATACAAATAGATCATGGAGTGCCCATGATTGCAACGTCTTCCACCGGGGTCTGAGTGCCAAATAACTTGCGAATAAAGCTTGCTAAACAGTCCATTCTCGTGGTCTCTTTGTCTCTCCAGGGTGAAATTCTTTGTTATAAAAGGTCTTTTATGTGTTTTAGAATCTTTATTTTTTTCTAATTAACGAGTCACAATTAGTTTATTAAGTCATTGCAGCCCTACCAATCTGACAACCTCTGCAAATGCAAAGAAAGAAAGAAAGAAAGAAAAAAAGAAAGGGATGTAACAGAATAGAGAGAAGAGGAAGAAAGTCAAAACAGAGGAAAGGACAGGTAAAGAGATGAAAGAAAAAGAGACAAGAAGAAGAAAGGAGAGAGGAGGAGCAGAGAGAGGAGCGACGTGAAGAGGGGCATGGTTACAGTGGCTATGCTAATAAGCAGCCACAGTCGGGAAGGTTACTTTTGAAACTCTTGCGCTAATGAGCTGTAGCAGGCACGCACTCAGCTCTTCCTCTCCAGCTCTTAACTAACTCCACGCACATAATAACAGCTAAAATTGGCTTTTCTATCAGATAATGACACAGATGAAAGAGGCCGCAGAAGAACCTCCCATCTGTAAATAGGACAATTGCATAGCGCTGTCAGGGTTAAGCAGCAGCAGCTAATATGGGCACATTAGCACAAATGAGATTTTATGGATTACTTTTTTCAAATGGGATGAAATGATCTAATATGAGGCGTATTAAAACACCGTCATAAATCAACAGAAACACAAACATAATTAGAAGAATGGGAGTGTAGGCGGTTGCATGTAGCGACAGGGCACCAAGCTAGCACATATCTAACTACCTTCTGATACCATTTGATTGTCTTATTTTATTAAGTCTTTGTTCATGCTTTATTAAGGCTATTAAAAGTGTAGTTATTAAAAAGACTTTACTTTTCAAATGACATAAACATAGAGACTAAATCTGGACTAGAATAGGACCAGGTAAACAAATGGTATATTTGTTAAAAATATTTTGTTACTAAAATTTGATCAGATCATTCCATTTGGAAGTGGTCTGATTATTGTCTGTGTCCATGAGTCTAGATTTAACAGTAGTTGTTGTGCTCATTTTGAGGTTCATGTTTGTGAACTACTGTCCAAAAATATATATAACTTCATGAAATGCGTGTGTATTTTTAACTGAAATTGGCAATGTTTTCCAGGCACACTAGTATTCCCCAGCACACTTGAATAATGATAAAAAGTAATCTAGAAAAATGACTGACTAACTAACTAAAATCTAACGCTAAAACATGTGTAAATTGAAAATGCAGTGTGGCGCTTGTCCCTGTGCTTGTGTGTGCGACTCACTTCAGAGGGTACATTCTGAGGGCCACGTCCATCCCAGGGCAGTAAGAGAGGAAAGCTGCCAGGGCCGTCTCCTCGAACAGCCCAAAGATCAGGATACGGTTCCTGTAAAGCAGAGCACGTCAGGACATTAGGACATTTGGTCACTTTCTTGCATCATTTTGGCATAAAGATTAAATCATGTGGAAACAAAAAAATATTATACTTACTCCTTAGAGTAGTTTTCAGACGCCTTACTTTTACTTCTACTTGCATAATATATTTGACAGTCTAACCCAGGGGTGGGCAATTATTTTTCCTCGGAGGGCCATATTCGAATTGAGTTAAGTGGTAGAGGGCCAGACTGCGTTAATTGGTGTTACAAATTCTTATCATTTTAAGCACTTTTTTGTAAAATATAGGTTATTGAATCGCTTATTTCATTTATTTCATGCAACCTCTATTAAGGACACAAGTGCAGACACATGTTACATAGCTAAGACAGTTAAAGAATAGAAACTAAAATCTTGAGGGGGGCCGAATTAAAACAGGCCGAGGGCCACATCTGGCCCCTGGGGCCACAAATGCCCAGGTCTGGTCTAACCCCTAACCCACAGTTGTGTTTCTTGCATCGTTCCTTCAGATTATTACGTTTTTCTAATTTTTGTGTCTTTCTTTTGAAAATACAAAATATTGGTTATTATCTATTGTTTTGTCCTTTACATTACATTAACTTGATAAAGACCAAACCCAAGTAAAATCTTGATTGCGATCAGATACTACATATGAAGTTAAAAATCAACATTGGTGAGGCGGCCCTTTTGACTTTGTTGCACGTACTTCATTCCCTGTTGCAGGATGGAGTTCCTCCTGGTTTTACAGATGATGAGATCGGCCCACTGCACGATCACGATGCTGACGAAGAAGGCCGTGTGGCAGGTGAACTCCACAATCTTTCTGCGCTCATACGTCTGACAAAACACAAATACATTGTCATGTTTATGAAACTGTACATAGAAAGCGTTTAATGTTTTTTCTTGTTTGCTCTAGGTGGCGCTGTTGCGACGAGCGTTCTTGCAAGCTCCATTTTATTCAATTTTGGGCCGAGCCGATCGCGTCTACACCCCCATGTGGGAATTTTCATCGATGTTCAGAGGGTCAAAATGAATAAAGTTTAAAGAATAAAGTCTAAAGAATAAAGTCTAAAGAATAAAGCCTAAATAAATAATAAGACTTTAGACTTTATTCCCCTCCTCCCTCTACCTCCGCCACAGAGATGCGCCGCTAATGCTAATGCTAAGACCGCGGCAAGCGAGGAAATGTCCCATCAAAATAAAAGAGGAAGAGGAAGTGAAGGCTTTAATTGCGCCCCTGCTGGCCAATAGTGAAGAATACACAATATCTGTCATGCACTTTTTTTCATGGCGTCTCAAGGAGAATATAACCCATGAGTTTCAAACATATCACACAAAAATTGTCTGATTTGTTTTTTGTTGTGGCAGAAAACCATGAATAATACTAACAATAAGAACAAGAAGAAGAAGAAGAAACCAGGGGGAAACAATGGCTCCTCGCATTTCCATGGAGCCAATTACAACTACTGTAGTCCAAATAACAAAATTGTGACTTATCCCAGAAAATAATTTCTACAGTGTGTTGATGGCCGTACGTACCCACTGCTGCCCATAGCTGTCCTCCAGGTCGTTTACGTATTTGTCGTCCCAGTAAACTCGGATGCCCAGCAGGTCCATGGGCAGGAAGCCATTTTCAGCCAGGATCACAAAGTATGTGAAGAACCCAGCGGTGGCCTGCATCATACCTACACAGTACAGGGACGACTTTAAGGAGACTATTTGGAGGCAACACTAAGTATGTTCAACTGGACCCGTTCAACACCTGTTTAACATTTATATTTTGAAAACACAATTATTAAAAAAGGGTTTGAAGCACAAAAATGGCTACAATATTGTTCGAAAATGTACTCGAGTAATTCATTTCACAAGTTTCCTGAAATGTCTCAAATTGCTAACAATCTTTTGTCAAACCCATCTGGCTTAATTAATGTTTGGTATTGACCAATTTGATTCCTGATACCAATCTACCAAAAATATGCAGCAGGAATGTGGAACCAAGTACTTACCAATCTGACCATATGCGATGCTAATAAGTCTTTCATTCACGAGTTTATCTGTTTTGGGGTTTCTGGGCTGTCTCTTCATGATGTCGCTCTCAGCTGCTTCATAAGCCAGGGAGATGGCAGGGACCTGGAGAGACATCCACCGTCAATTATCAGCACAAATTCAGAAAGAATGAACTGTCACAAAATGTTTGTCGAGATGGCAATTTCTCGGAGTAACTCTTACCATGTCAGTTCCCAAGTCGATACAGAGGATGGTGACAGTTCCGAGCGGCAGAGGGATGTTGGCAATGATGAAGAGGAGGAAAGGAGAGATTTCAGGGATGTTGCTGGTCAGAGTGTAGGCGATGGACTTCTTGAGGTTGTCAAAGATCAGACGGCCTTCTTCCACTCCGGTCACGATGGAGGCAAAGTTGTCGTCCAGCAGGATCATGTCAGCGGCCTGTTTTGACACGTCTGAGCCAGCGATTCCCATGGCAACGCCGATGTCAGCCTTCTTCAGGGCAGGAGAGTCGTTGACACCGTCGCCTGTCACGGCCACGATGGCTCCCTGTAGAGAGGACAAGGAGGGCCGTGAGGCAGGGAACGCATCGCAAAATAGTTTTGAATATTTTGGCAATATTTCTCTCTGAAAATATGGCTAGTGTGAGATGAAGGGAATAACAAAATGTAATATATGTTATATGATATGCTGATCAATATTATCATATATCTTAATCCAAGTCTTTCTGAGGACAAGGAATCAAAATGTGGAATATTTAGGTAACTTTTGGGCACCAGCATTTCAAGCAATTATTGGGGGCAATATGTGTGGTGATAATAGTGTCATCTAATTGCACTTGCACAAAGACTTGATTTTCCCCTCAGTTGTGGAGCGGAGGTATGGAGATTGCAGCTCGTTTCTACAGCGCATGTCCAAAGTCGCTTAATCACTGTTATTGTTCATGTTTTTAGCATTTACAAAGCCCCCACAGTCAGAAATAGGACATTAGGACAAAATACTTTTGTAGTGACATGTTTGTCAATTATATACCAGTATTTATTGTGAATGATCTATTTTATATTGTGATCACATGTGTAGGATACTGAACTAAACAATTTGAAGCTAAAACATAGAGCTGTTTTTTTGTATCAATAATTTTAAATCTATTTGGGAATGTTTTGCTAAAGAACAAAGTGAAACAAAAACACAAACATACAAGGAGTTCACTCAATTTCACCCAGAATGTTCTTGTCAGCCTTTTGATGCTTAGCTCTCTGGTTGGTCAAACCTCAGCATCCTTCCCTTGAGATTTCTTTAATATATAGGGAACATTTTGTAGCTTTTCAATGTATGTATGTGTATGCATGTAATAATGTGGAGGGATGAACCCATACAACATACTCTAAATGCACCTTGCTAACATGCTAACCTGACGCTGGCATCCTTCCACGATGATGAGCTTCTGCTGTGGTGAGGTTCTGGCAAACACAATCTCTGTGTGGTGTTTCAGAATGTCATCAAGCTGCTCTGCGGTCATGTCTTTGAGTTCACCCCCATGCACCACGCAGGCCTTGGCATCCCTGTGAAGAAGAGAAAACCAAAATTAATTCAAGTAATAAATTGGCAAAGATAAACTGCTAAATGTGCCTTCCATTTGGGCAGGCAAGATTGGAGACAGTCCACAGAGTAGATATGCTAATGATGAAAGTGTAAAGCCAGTGGTCCGTGTAGATTTATTTCTCTGAAGTAAATGAATGGTAAAAGCTTTTTTGGCCCAGTGGAAAACAAGCTAAATAAAATCAGCAGTTTGTCTACTTAAAGCTCCTATATTGTGAATACTTAAAAAGAAAAAGAGGTTATGCACCGACAACATTTTCCTTCGCAACACAACTGACAACATGTTTCTTTGCTAATTGCTTTTTCTGTTTCTCTGAGAGAATTTTGTCCGTGGAGCTCAAATATAGTAAGACTGAAACTTAAAGTAGTTTCTCCGTTGTTGCTAAGACTGTGCAGAGCTTAGCTAACATGTTTACAAACGTGGGGGGGATATTAGACGCTTTCTGCTGGCCAACACAAAAATGTATTTCCTCAACACACAGCCTCATAAACATCGTATTTAAAGAATGTAACATCAGTTCAGCTGTGTTCAATCCCAATTCCCTTAAGTAATAAATGTGAGGGTAGCCTGTGGTGTCTCTAATGTTTATCTGTTTTATTTACAAATGACTAAATTTAGCAGAGTTGTATTTGTTAATAGCTCTTACAGAAAAACATCTCCTAACTCATCATTGACGCCACTGACGGCAAATATTCAGAAAGTATATAATCGGCTAACCCCTATTGCTCCAGATGCCTTAGCTTAAGTATTTTACATTATACACAGTACCTTATACATGAAAACAAAAAAAATCAACATTTATGAGCTTTTAACTAGGTTGCAACAGTATTTCCTCAGTCTGTGTGCGGTCTTACCTTGGGTTGACTTCAGAAACGGGAACATTAAGGCGCGCAGCAATGTCCTCCACAGTCTCGTTGCCTTCGGAAATGATGCCCACACCTTTGGCAATGGCCTTAGCTGTGATGGGGTGATCACCTGTCACCATGATAACCTGCGAAAAGAAACGACAAACTTAAGCATGAATCTATGTAATTTTTGGAGATTGTGTAAGGTTTGGCTTCATATACCTTGATACCAGCACTCCTGCATTTGCCCACGGCATCAGGCACAGCAGCGCGAGGAGGGTCGATCATGGCCATGAGACCAACAAAGCACAAGTTCTCAGTGGGGAAGTTCACCTCTTCAGTGTCAAAAGCAAAGCCTTCTGGAAACTGGTCATCGGGAAGACTAAAGTGGCAGAATCCTTTAGGCAACAAAAGCATTCCAACATTCAGAAATAGTTTTTCATACTTTCTGATCACAAGATTGGAACCAAATATTGGAGTATACCAAGAACTCTTTCTCCGAGACCTCCCAGCTCCACATAGGCGTTCTGGAAAGAGTCTTTCATCTCATCGTCCAGGGGCTGTTCTTTGCCTTGATACAGGATGGAGGAGCAGCGGTCCAGGATCCTCTCTGGGGCCCCCTTCATGACCAGCAGGTGCTTGGTCTCTCCGGGTGTAGCATTCTTGTGGATAGAAAGCTGAAGAACAAAGCAAAAACCTTCTTTAAGTCCACTACTTGAGGACGCAATGGATTCATCTGATGTTAGAGATGTGTTAGGAAAGTTTTACCTGGTATTTGTTTGTGGAATTGAAGGGGATTTCAGAAACTTTTGAGTATTTTTCTCTTATAGCATTAACAGGGCCACAGCACAGCTCAATGCATTTAAGGAGAGCAGCTTCAGAGGCATCACCAGCCACATCTCTCTGTGGAACAAAAAAATAACTCAATTCAATTATGCAACTGTTGATTTAACTTCTATAGACGGACAAAATGGCGCTACCCATGGCTGCCACAGTGATTCGTTGCTCCGTGTTTTGTATTTATTATGTACATATCATGCTGTTTTTTGTATAAAGTGTTCGTATTTTGAGTGTCTGTCATCTGTGTTGCACCGAACCACCACAAGTTCCTATGTCTGTGAATTTTCGAAAAATGGCAATAAACCTTTTTCTGATTCTGATTCTGAAATCTATGATTAAGGTTAAAGTTGAAATCTGCAGTGCAGTTGCATATAATGTTATACTGCATATTTTGCTAAGTAATGCTTAACAGGCAGAAATTTCACATTGAAAGTTAATAAAGAGGCAGCCTGACGAGCATGTTACATGTCATTTTACACAATGTAACTGATCCTTTCATCGCTTCAATAAAAAGAGCTCTCACCTTAAGAATGGGCACATTGCTTTGGTCAGCCAGGAACACTGCGCGGTTGCACAGCCCAGCGATTCTGGACAGGGCTCCCCATGTGGCGGAGCTGCGGTCGAAGGAGGTGCCGCTCTGGTTCTCGGTGGTGTCGGCCTCATGGATCTGGTTGTCAAACCACATGTGGGCCACAGTCATCCTGTTCTGGGTCAGGGTGCCCGTCTTGTCGGAGCAGATGGTTGAGGTGGAGCCCAGGGTCTCCACAGCCTCCAAGTTCTTCACCAGGCAGTTCTTCTTGGCCATACGCTTAGCAGTCAGTGTCAGACACACCTGGAGAAAAAAAACATGACAGTTAACCCAAGAAACTCTATTGCAGACTTGCAGTGCTTGTAAGCAGAACATCTGTAGAATTGTAATTCCCCAGTTCTATGGAAGCGACCTAACTCAGTTTGTGATCACACAACCACAGGAGAGATCAGAGCTGAACAGAACACTTCTGTGTATCAAAGCTTAGCCTTCGCAGGACAATCGCTACTAAAATATAAAAGCCGCAACTCTTCTGTTCTGTTTGCGAGTACGTGGACCCAATCACTACAGTAAATAATATCAGGTAAAACATTGTGGAAATTTAGTTTGTACATTACCTAAATTACAAAATTCTCAAGGGTCTCTGTAATTTTTAGAAACTAAAATGAGACTTACAGTGACAGTGGCCAGCAGTCCTTCTGGCACATTGGCAACGATGATACCGATGAGGAAGATGACAGCTTCCAACCAGCCATATCCAAGGATGAGGGACAGGACGAAGAAGGACACCCCCAGGAAGACGGCCACACCAGTGATAATGTGGATGAAATGCTCAATCTCTTTGGCGATGGGTGTCTTTCCTCCGTCCAGACTAGAGGCCAATGTGGCAATGCGACCCATGACTGTCCTGTCTCCGGTGTTGATGACGACTCCTCTGGCAGTACCTGGTAACAGTCAATCAATAAAGTGTGAAAGAAGGTAAATACAACTCCAGGTATGTTGTTGAGGGAACAATGTTATGCAGAACATGTGTTTATGCTATGTTTATTAATGTAAATATGATGTTGTTCGTCTAAACAGTAAGAAAAACAAATCAAATTGTACAAAAAGAAGCAGGATTTAACTAGCAAAGCAAAAAGCTGCCAAAGGTAAAGAAAACATAAAAAGACATACTTTAATGGAAAATATAAATGAAAATGGCAGAGCTTGCAGGGCAGGAGAAAAAGTAAGTCATTTCAATGGTCTCCCATGTAAGGTTTACGGTACGTCACTCCAATTAGTTTCTCAGGACTTTATCTGTCAAAGCTGACAAGCATACCTTCAACACAGTTTGTAGAGAAGAAAGCAATGTTCCTCGTCTCCAGTGGGTTTTCGTTGGAGAAGTCCGGAGTACGGGTCTGTGGCTCGGATTCACCGGTCAGGGAAGAGTTGTCC
This sequence comes from Eucyclogobius newberryi, assembly GCF_026437365.1. Classification (NCBI taxonomy): domain Eukaryota; kingdom Metazoa; phylum Chordata; class Actinopteri; order Gobiiformes; family Gobiidae; genus Eucyclogobius; species Eucyclogobius newberryi. The sequence goes on from NW_027315723.1 coordinate 45,190,220, forward strand.
ACCTGGGGAAACACAAACATTTATGTCATCTAAAGTATATTGTACCTATCTTTCTGTTTTATAGTTGATTGAGATAAACAAATCGATTTTTTTTTAAGTTAATCTACTTAAAGTTTAAAATGATACGTTCATGATACGTGCATTTATTCCAAGTATTGGAATGTAGTTACTGATTAATCTGTTAGCACGACACTAATGTTTTCATTATTACAAACTTAAAAAACACATTAAAATAATTTATCATTGGTGGATATTGTAGAAAAAGATTCAGTTATAGTCATCCGAACATTTCGACTCTGCAGCTCTAGTCTGAGAACTCTGAATTTTGCTTGAAACTACAATTGTTTGCATCCTAACAACCCTGTAATGGACTATCAAAATCCTATTGTAAGCTAGCTGTCACTCCCTCCTCACTGAGTACCTGATCATCAGAATGGTCTAGGCCTCTCCCGCCCCATGGCTTCAAAACACTATTGCATATGTATGTTGAACCTTAAACCTCAAGTCCTGTTTTAAGAGGGGTTTGCTTTTTTTAACAAAAATGGCCAAATTGACTCCTCCTCAAACCATCTCTTCTCCCTGCTTAGAATCTTCCCCGCACTGTCCTCAAACGAGTGGATTGTGGCTTTTAGATGAAGATGCACAGCGCTCTGTAGATCTGATAAAGCCTCTTGTGTAGTGGCTGTTTAATCTCACTTAACTTTCTTCACTTCGTTGGATAGAATATACAGAGCAATGTGATATATTCTATCCAATGTAGTGTAGAAAGTTGAATCCCTCTTTAAACAGGAATGGAGGTTTAAGGTTCAAATTATCGGTCATACACAATGGTGTTTTGAAGCCATTCTGATGCTAATCAGGTACTCAGAGATGAGGGAGCCACAGCCAATTTACAATAGGATTTTGATAGCCTATTACAGCGCTGTTAGGAGTCAAAATGTCTTTTTAAAAACAGTGTCCAAATGACTACAATTGAATATTTTTCTACAATAGAACAATCCTGGACGAATGGGGGATTACACCAAATTGGTGAATATTGTTTTATATTTTTCATCATTCTGAAAAAAAATCTTTCTTTTTTTACAGACCTTGCAGCCATGTGCAGAGATAATTCTGAGATCAGCTGGAATCCTGTCTCCTCCTTTCACCTCCACTAGGTCACCAGCCACCACCTCCTCTGCGTTGATGCACTTCTTTTCTCCTTCACGGACCACCAAGGCTTGCTACAAGATCAAAAGGAGGAATGTCACGCTGTTAGTGAAGCGCAGGCTTTATTCTAAGCAGCGGGAATCCTAAGAGCAACGCCAAATGTGACAGCAGTGCAATTTCAAATAAGGATGACGCTTTTTGGATTAATCCCTGCTTTCATACATTAGCATGCAGGTATAGGAAAAACTAATACTACTTCCATTATTACATGAGTAATGAACTTGGAACATGTAATTCAAAAATGTTTTATGATGGAGTGAAGTTGCAATTAACATATTATATATATTTACAATTTATCGACAAAGATATGTATACTGTGAGTTGGCTGGTTTGGTCAGCATTTAGAGATAAAGCTTCAACATACTGTGAGTATTTCTCAACCAGGGATTCGATTTACTAAATGGTATTTAAACAAGCATGCACAACCAAACTCCACACTGGCAGTGGTGGTGTGGAATTTGCATTGAAACTAACGGCATCTGCAGCAATTATCAAATCTCATCGTAGTTTCTGAGATTGTGGAATATTTTTGGCACAACGGGATGTACAAATTATCATACAAAGAAGAAACACAGAGCCTTTCCCAGGATTTACAAAGCCCCAGATTGATGAGAGAAGCGGATTTCTGCAACTAAATGGAGTGGACAAGTGGTGAGTCAAGCCTCACATTAAGTAAGCTACAAATGTATTCTGAATTAATTCTGAAATAATGTGGGTTTTTGTTTGGGAAAGGCTTTAACCAGTGTCTCATAACAATTCAAAATATTCATAAAGATTGTGTATTGGAGATTCTAATGATTATTAATTTATAAATTAAGGAAGAGAGAGTAGTTTAAAGAGAAAAAATTTCAAATGTTTTTCAAAAATGTTGTTTGCATTATTTACTTTCACAAACAAAAGTTAAATAGTTTTCAGTTGTTTATTACATTGAGTGAATTATCCTCCAAGAAACCATTAGTTTGAGTAAAATAAAATTCACTGTTTTATCAAGATCACATAATGTTATTATCATTATCAGTAAATGGGATATGTACAGGGTTTTATTATAAAGTGTATTCCTCTAGAGACACTAAAAGGAAAGTGAATCTGATGTCCAGATCTGGCGGATTACGGGTGCAATTTATACAATTCTTTCAAAGCACCAGACAAGGGTTGCCCCTAATGTTTAATGAATGGTTTAATGTATGGTTATTTACTACATTTAAATTTCTGGCTTTTTACCAATCATTGCCGCAGTTCCTTCCCTGACGTAATGCTTTCCTCTTCAAATTTAGTCCCTTGGGTGCAGGAGCGCTATAGAAGGCAACAATACATAGACAGACTTGTATCTTACCTGTGGCACCAGGTTCTTGAAGGAGTCCATGATCTTGGAGCTTTTGGCCTCTTGGTAGTAGGAGAAGCACCCGGTGATGATGACCACAGCGGAAAGCACAACACCTAAGTACAACTGTAAGAAGACAGAACATTTGTCATGTTCAAATGAATCTTTTTTGAACAATTGTAACATGTGAATAGTCTTACGTTATCATTGGCGGGCTCGTCTTCAGATGCAGCCTGAATACTGTAAGCTAGGAAACACAGAAGGGCACCAATCCACAGCAACATGGAGAAACCACCAAAAAGCTAAAACATGAAGATACATGAATAATTAGACATGACTCAGATGAGTTGAGTCAAAATATAAGCTAACTTGCGGAACTACAAGACATAATCACTACATTTGAGGTGTAAAAGTGAAGAAAACATTAATCAAATGTATATATCAAGGTTTGCAAAGATTCCTGTGCTTAACGTCCATTATTCGTTCATGGAGTGTGTCCAGCTCCACTGTCTTATCTCGCCTGTCTGTCCGAGGGAGTCGAATCTCTCCTTCACTGTGGAACTCGTAGGTTTCTACTTTTTCCCAAATAGGTTTGGTAGTTTTTCCTGGCCCAAGGAGGATCTAAGGACAGGGGATGCTGGGACATTGCCAAGTCCCTATGAACATTGTTTAATCTATTTTTCCCTGAAGCCCCTCGAGGCAAATGCTGTTTTGATTTTGGGCTTAACAAAAATAAATGTAATTCTGAATTCAGATCTGTGCCTGGCCCAAAGACACACCAACAGCATGAACTGGCTAGAGCTTGCATTAAACTGCAACTCATTCCCATATTAGTAATCACATTTATATCCATGTTTCAACCGGTTCACTTTGGATTGGTTCAGTCTGAAAGTGTCTCCACTGTCTTAAGTGTCCTGTACAGGTTTATTTAAGTAATCCAAAGTGGGCAAGTGAGTTCTAGCTTCCAAAGTGGTCTGGCTCTTTTTGATTACACAAGAGAGACAAGCGAAATGACAAAAAGCAGACATAAACAGAAAATGATCATTTCTCACCAAACACTGACTTCTTGTGATAAACAGAATAACTTTTTTTAACTTAGCTAGCCCATATTAGCATCAGCCATTTCCTATTTATTGACGCACAGCCCAAGACCCAAAATATTATATTTCCAGTGCATAATTTTGCTAACATTATCCAAACCCAATGCATCGCACGAAGAGTTATCAAAATGTGGTGTAGAGGCACCGGAAAATGAAAGAAATGCTGAAAAAGCGAAGAATAAACAAGGAGCAGTTTCTTGTTTACTCTAGCAACGTCTCACAGCGTCAAAAAATTGAAGTACTAAACGTGTCTCATAATTAAAAAGTATTGAAGTAAAATTCAGGTATGATTTATGAAGAAAACATTAGTTATATTTGGATGTTGTCAGTTGCTCATGTAGTAGAGCTCAGCCTTTGGACCCAGACATACTAAAGGGACCATTCCAAAGTTGTTGTTGTGTTGCTTTAAATGGCGGTTGGCAGCCAAATGAAAAGGTGCATTTACCACCACCTACTGTAGTTGTACGTCTTCTGTAATTGTACATCTTCAAAGTATGTGTTTTACGATATACCGTAAAAGAGGAGGGGGGGGAGAAAAGTCTTGAGGAGGAACAAACAGGTCTTGGGGATCAGGGTCAGTTAAAATGTGGCTTATGTGTACATTTTCTGGTGGCTCTGTTACCTGCTTGTGTCATTGTGGAGGTTAGCGCTGAAATGTTATGGCGTTAAACCTTCCACCAGAAAAGTTAAATGGTGCACCTTTAAATGGCCTACTGTGGACTGGTTTTCACTTGATGAATGGGGCTACAGTGTTTATTCCTTATGCATTTTTCTTTCCTTAACTTTCCATTACAAACACACTCCTTACCTGTTTACAGAACTTGACCCATTCGGGGGTAGTAGGGGGCGGGGTGAGGGTATTTGGGCCGTCCCTGGCTAGGATCTCCTTAGCTCGGGTTGAGGACAGACCCTGTGGTGAGCCAAAGAAAACAACAGTGTGAAAGCCACGCCTTCATTTGTAATGCACTAAGCCTTTGAAAGGAAAGCTATGCTAACAACCGCTGCAGGCGCACATGTCAGGCGGCCTGTGTAAACTGAAGGGAAACCCATAAAAAACAAGTCAAGCCGGTTTGTGCTCTTTCACTCATCCCCACTAAGGTTTTGTCTGGTCCCGGAAAAATTCAAATAGCGTCCGTAAATGTCAAAGTTGCTTTACTGTGTAAAGCAAAATAACTTCAATTTCTGTCAACTTTGCAAAAGTTTTAAGAGTGGATACTTTCACCACTTATCCAAGTAGCTTCTTCAGCTCATTTTGACTGTGTAGTGAAACAAATTTTAGTGAAGAGGTACTGGTAGTCAGACTGGGTCTGCTGAAGGTGAATGGACTTTAAAAACTCAGAGAAGCACTTCCTTGATTACCCCAGATGACATCAAGAGGTGGGGGCAAGAGGTGAAATGATCAATCAAACACTTAACGAAACAAAACATAACTCCGGCTATGTTTTTAATCATTTTGGCATGGCTAAAAATGATTCAGCACCAACCCCTTTGGATAACTAATAAGACTGAAATCGTATAAATCAACAATTAACAGTTAAATATAGTCCAGTCCTGCCTCTTACAGACATAAGCCAGGACAGTTTGTGGGCTCAATATCAGAGCACGTCTCGTACTTTTACAAGGTCAAGACTGGACTTCCATACAATTTTTTTGGCTGTTAGTTTTTACAGGAATTTACCGTAGTGGTGAGAATGAAAAGAGCACCTTTCCTCCTTGTTTGTATCATCAATAAGAGCAGTGTTTGCCCCATGAATGGGGCCTTTGTTTTGGTGTAAACTAGAAGGATCAGATTGCAGGGGAGAGAACAGGGGTTTCTTTGGGGCTTGGAAAGTATGAGGAGGAATTATGACAACACATTTTGTTTTGAGCTCTTGATTTTGTCAAAAATGTTTGGGCTTATTTTCTGCTGTCTGAAAAAAATGGTTCACAGTTGAAAACTAAATTTAAAAAAAAATAGTTACCAGTTACTAGTTTTAAACATTTAAACATTTGCAAAAAGTAGTTGTAACACAGAAATTATTAGGAATATATTTTGCATTATTCTGATTGTTGGCTTACTAAAAAAATCCAAATAAAATAATTCCTAAAATATTACATATGCCATTTTGGAGATCATAGCAAGCATTTGTGGTCAAGAATACAAAGTTAAGTTGGATAATAAATTGTGTATGCTGCAGTATATTAGCCGTCATGAGAGCTATGCTATTAAGTAGGTACTACTCACCCTGGTTAGATCAGTTCCATACTTCCTGTTCAGTTCATCCAAGGTTAATTTGTGGTCATCCTAAAAGAAAAAGAAATGCATTATGAGTCAATGGCCAACTGCCGGGTAATCGGTGTTATTTTTAAACAGTGACAGACTTAAATGTCAAACAACATGGCTTTACAACCAATGTTTTTGCAGTGCATTGAGGCATTTTAATGACTGTAAATGGGCAGAGTAAATAGTGCATTCATTTCTGTAATAAAAAATTGATAAAAATCTGTCCGACACACTTGTATTAATGGACTAATATTGATTACACACGTTTTAGTCAAGTTGGTTTTCACGTTAAATATCAAAACGGACTAAATTTTTCAGCTTTTTGTCTGAGATGGAAAATAATGGCAAGGGAGCTAACGTTAGACCACAACGAATAATGTAATAGTGGTTTATATATAATCTCAGGTTGACAGCTCTTGTGTTGTGTCCAGTTAAAGACTTGTCCACTGTTGTTTTTCTGATTCTGGCACTGCATTGTGGTGTAGTGACCATCGCTGTACACTGCTTCTCAAGGTGCATTGTGGAAAAAGGTTAGTTTATTTTGAGCTGGACATTCAGACAGCACAACAAAACGGCATGACCTATGTATGAAATAATGTCCAGCTGCTAAATAAGGTCTATCCTGGAGTGGAATTTCTCTAGCAGCTGCACCAATTAGCCATTAGCCCAGTAAAGTACCGTGTAAAATGTTATGATAAGGTCATAAAGAACTGGTCTATACGGGTCAAGCGGTCCATCACAAATTGATTTCATTTCAGTTTGTAAATATAAACAACCTGAAAAAGATAGGGCCCCACAATATTTTTGGACATGCTGTAAAGATTCAAAACATGAAACCTTAATCTCAAATAGTTTTGACAAATTGGGATGTATTTTATTTATTTATTAGAAAAATATTTTATATATTTTCAATTGATTGCTCAGATAGTACAGACATAACTTCAAAATTACCAGTATTTTTTTTTAAATAATGAATCAAGAATTTCTAAAGCTAATTTAGCTACTGAAGTTTAATCAATAGAAATGGCTCTGGATTGACTGTAGGACGCAGAAATGTTGAGTGCACACAGAAAATTTGCCAAGCCTACTCAGAGTTTTGGATAACTCCCACTTCAACAGGGTGAATAGGCAAACAAGGTTATTCCAATGTAATTTGTTTAAACTGCAACGCTACATGTTCAATGTAGGTAGAACTAAAATCTAAATAGGGCTATAAGACTATAATAACTACAACAAAGCTTTTTTTTTTTTTAAATTCTGTCTGAAAGCTGCAAACCATGTAGTTCTAAAATGCGTAAAACTTGTGATAGTTTGGGTTTCAATGTGCACTGTGAACTGCTGCTCCATCCACATGTTCATCTTTTTTGCACATGTTGCATTCTTGTCATTCTCCAGAAGACAGCAGTTGGTTGGATCCCTGCAAAGAAAGCCCCGCACAGAGGTCACGTTTGGGCCTCCCGGTCAGGCTCTATATTTGGCTGAATGTGCTCGTCTTGTCACGATAGATTCAATCACCAGCTGCTTGGAGTCGCTATGGGAACATTGCACATTGTCTTAAAATGGACTTTGAGGCCAGCAGCTATTGTATAATGGTGCAATAATCATTAACATGGGCGTTTCATAGTGTCCGCTCAAACCTCTGCCGCTATCGGGCTATAGATTTTCAATATTGTATCATACACTTTGTAACAATATGTGCAACATGTAGAGAGGCTAAAAATATGACTTGAAGTACAAGACTACGTGGCAGAATATATAGTCCAATCTACAGGGGAAAAAGCATTTCAAGTAAAACATATTTCAAGTAACTTCCTTTTTTAGATCTTGGTTTTTGGCAATGTAAGTTCCAATGAATGTTTGGTTTGGTTTATTTAGTAGAATGCACCAAGTCCAATGCTTAATGTTGACCTTCAAAAGAGACAAGTAACTCCAACTCCAAGTCATTGAGGTGTCATTGAGTGTCGGATGCAGGACTTTGAAATCGGTTTCTAAAGTTGCCGAACACTAATCATTAATACGTCCACGAGCACAAAACAGGACTTTGATCCCTGGTTATGATGTATGATCCATAATATTCACTAATATGTCACCTTCATTTGCCTTTTATTATCCATTAACCTGGACTACTCTGACCTCTAGCTTGACATTGAAGTAAAGTTACGAAGACACTGCAAAAAATGTATATAATTAGCTGAAATTGGGTTGAATTCAAGATATATTACTGTTTAGCATATTTCTTAACCTGCATTGCCTATTTGAGAAAAATATATACTTGGTACATTTTCCGTTCTTAGTCTAAACTACATTATTATTGAAATCAGTCAGAAACACAACACTAAACACAATATTAAATATTATTGTTATATATTTTTTATATAAATCAAGATTCGGAAATCAAGTAATTTGAAAAGTATACGTGGCATAATTCTGGAAGTTAAGCGAGTTAGGTGTAATTTTTAAATACACAAAAACAAGGGACTAAACTGCAAAATATTAATCTTTTGACTAGTTTAGATGTATTTCTGGATCTTATTCAATGACATTTGATGGGTTTCAGTATATTTTTGCCTCATTGTAGGTACATTCAAAGAAAATTGTACATTCATCATAGTGCTAACACTGACTTCCGTAGCTGTTCGACCTTGGAAAATGACCTCAATCAGAGCTGAGCAGATCAGGGTAGAAAAATGGCTGACGACAGTGGAAAAAAAAACACATTTTTCTTCTCAACATTCATGACATTCAACTATGACTATGAAGCAAACTTCCCTTCCGCCAAGAGCTTTTGTAAATACTTCAACAGCTTTTGAGTAAACCCAGCCACTCTTAGGTAGGCCATACTTTACAAAACTAAACAATGATAGCCCCAAACTATAGGTAGTTAAATAGACACACAAGTATAACATGTGACTGCATTGTACAGACAACATATTGTAATAATAATCATTTGGGAAAACTATCTAATGGCAATTTTGACTTGGATTTCAATTTTCTAGCAGACATTTTTAAACACGTCCAGGAGGATTAAACAGCTGAAATCTGAACTACCAAACTAATCCAAGAATCCCATGCGTTTGCAGAGGTCTAGACTTCAAGGTTATTCCATTTGTGCACAGACCCAGACCCAGTAGAGACACATTATACATGTATTACCAAATTAAATACAAGTCTTTGCAATTTGCTAACTGTGGCTATTAGAATTTTGATCTCAGCAAAAACATGTGACGTCTCTGAGGTCTAAAGAGTGGTTTTCTGTCTGAGCCCTGACCATATCATCACGAATGCCAGATTAACGTATTCTGTATACGACTGTCATTAACTATGAGAAACGCACCGTGGCTCAGACGATTTACGAGGCAATATGAGAGCAACGTGTGAGCGTTTCACTAGCATCCTGCCAAAGCGACAACCCCCACCAGCTAAAACCAACTGTTGAACACATGATCCAGCTTAACTTTACTCATACTAAGTGAAATTAAGATCTCTCTTTTCCTTTTTCGTTTTAACTCTTGACAAGCCACATTTGGGGTTAGGGCATATTATAATCTTTAAAAATCTGGCAAAGGTTCTTTCACTTTTGAAGAAGGAGAAGTAGCAGATGTAGGAGGATGGAATGTACTGCTAGCTAGCTCAGCAGTGGGGGTAGCAGTACTATGTTTTTGTAGTAAACATCTGCTCATAGTGAATGGACTATGCTAGAGTAGCTAGAGTAGACAAAGTAATGTAATGTATTGGGGGCAAGCCAATATGCAAGCATTAAGATAGCCCCAAGATTCACCCAGACTAGCTTAGATCCAGTTGTTTGTGTTTGTTTTGTACTCACCAAATCAACTTCTTTCTTGAGGTCATCCATGTCCTTCTTTTCTTTAGCCTTTCTGGCCTTTTTACTGTTCTGATTGTCGGACGTGGCCGCCAATTGGTACTCATCTTTCCCTCTCTGTCAAGAAAAAGTGGTCAAAATTAGCCCCGTGCTAAGTCTTCAGCACATGTGGACACAGAAAAAAAGCACACACAGACTTCCTCTTTTTAAACTGGAGGGAAGATAAAGCTATACAAAATACTTTCCAGACTTGGTGATACTTCTTGGAAGATTATAGTTGTAGAAGTCAAATAATATGAAGCTGGCAAGTTTAACAACAAAATGAAACTACAAAACAAGTTTCTACAGTTTTCGAGCTGTCAAAACTTAATCTCAATGTTCAGGCTTTTAGACAAACTAGGCCCAAACATGTGACAAGCTAGCAATACAGTACTTACTCCCAGCCCCATGTTTGCTATGAAGGTCTGCGAACAGTCAATCCAATTGTGTTTAAATTGCAACTTTTTTCTACTCCTCCTCCTCTCTCTGTTTCTCTCACTCTCACTCCCTCTCTCTCCTGCCCTGCTGTATGTGTGTGTGTGTATGTGTGTGTCTCCCGCCCACTGGAGAATGGTAGTTTGCCTTGCATTTCCATACCTTTATAGCCAGCTCCCCCCCTACCTGCCCCAAAGGGAGGAGCATGGAAGAGCGGCCGGGGAGGGGAGCCAGCATGGTGGGGAAGGTGAAACTAGACAGGTGAGAGCAGTGTTTTGGGTGGTTTTTTTGGGTTTTTAGAAGGTCCGGGGGGAGAAGAGTTGTGTGTGGGGGTGGGGGAGTGTGTCGTTAAAGGGGAGGAGGAGGTAGGACGTGCAAGAAAGGGGAGGGGCAATGCTTGCTCCAACTTCCTGGTTTTGTTCTCTCGTTAAGTTTTCAGAAATGTGGCTTTGCCGGTGGAACGCCTGAGGGAGGGACACAGCAAAAATGGAACTTCCAGTGAGTTGAAATATAAGCAGGGGTCGAACACAATGAATTTATTTATATTATTGATAGATTTTGGAGTACCCGAACAATAATGTCAGTCCTAATATATATATATATATATATTAGTTGAGGTTTAATTGTCAGAAAAGTCACCCATGTCGAACCAGTGTATGTAAAATGGATAACAAAAGTGCAGAAATATTGACTATATATCTTTATTTGAAACGTTTTTGATTATAAACAATATACTTGATTTTCAAAATTTGCATATCCTTCGCAAACAACATTCACAATATTATCTACATTTATATATATTGCCCATCTCTAAATATAAGTAATATAAATAATTAAGTTAATTTGAATAGTTTTGACTGGTATAAAATTTAATGTTCTATGCTCATTTTAAAGGGAAACAGTACAGGCCAACCTCTGTTGTTGTTTATTTTTTTCATTTTTTTTTTAAATTGAATTTTCTAGTTTACTTAAATTACTTAAAATACCTAAATTTCCTCTGTGATTTTTTAAAATCTAATAAGTCAACAAAATTAACCCTTTTTTTTTTTTTTTAAACCTGTCCCAAATATGGACCATTTTATACATAAAATGCCTTATGGTACGCCTTTTTATATGACATATTTAAAAAGTTTTAAATTGATATCTCTAAAATTAAGAATTTATATCTTGTCTCCAAGGACAAGATATTGCTTTGCCTGGAATGTTCTACAGTATGACAAAGTAAGAATAATAATAATGCATGATTGTCAAGATATTCTTTGCCATAAAAACACTAATTGTCAAATTTGTCAGTCAAATTGTTGACTGAATAAAAGATAGCCTAATACCATTCAACCACACGTTTGCCAGGGGAAAGAAAAGTTATATCATGCACATTTAATAAGTGCAACTTTCTTACCCAGTAGCAAATATGCTAATTTATGTTAGAATAAGATAAGAAAATTATGGACTACTGAAACCAAGCAAAAAAGTAACCCAGACTTCCATATATAAATATATGAAAAACAATCAAAATGTCATTAATATTTAAGAATTACAGCAGTTTTAAGCCATATTTCTAGTAACATAGGAGGTAAAGGCAAACGTCCTTCAATTCTAGCCTAGCATTAGCTTAGCCTACTGTCTCTCTGAGTGCTAAGTATGCAGTACAAACAAAAGATGAGCTGCAATGGCTGAGATAGCCCCATCGTCACAGTGAGATAGTGATAAGAACACGCCCGCGAGGTGAAAGTCCACCGTGTGTGACTGATACAGTGCACTCTTCAACTTCAATGACAAAAGAACCACATTTAAATAAAGTTGTGTTAACCCCTGCCCTGCAGGGCTGCACTGAAGTGAGCGTCTATAGTCACAACATGAGGAATGCAAGAAGGAATAAAGTCAAATACTTTTTAAGGTCACTATGTCCTGGAGTCCATTTGAGAAGTTGAATTTAGAATGTACTTTCACAGTAAAATGAAACCTGTTTAATTCCTAAGACATTTTAGATTAATATTGAGGTTTACGATGAACAGAATAAAAAAATTGAATTGTCTTTAATAGCTATATTTCAATACTAAGTAGCCAAAAATGCATCATATGTCTCTTTTAATATAAGGTAACTAAAATTAAGTGAATTAAAAACAAATGTAGCATTTCAGTCAGCATAAAGGAAGTGAAATGAACACATTCAAACGTGTGTGATTGAAACAAAACTCAACTTCAGGTAACCTTTGATAGACCTACCGTAAATAACTCCAGTAATTCAAAAAATGTGATCAAATTCCATTCATTGTCTTATTAGTCTGCCAAAGTAAAATGGTATTTATTTGAAGAGCCACTTAAACGATCCTTCAGCGTAAAGCTTCAAAGATTAACCAGGACAATCTTAATGAATGACCGAGTACATTTGAAGTAACCCAGTGTCCTTGAACATAGTATCTAACCAAAGGGTTTACTCAATAAAAGTCTATGTAAATGCTCCATGCCCCATGCTTTTGACTCTGACTCTTTGGTATACTGTGTTGAAAGGTTTGTTACTAAAGTTAAAAAAAAAAATACAGAAGCAAAAAGAAAAAAAAGTATAAGAAGCACATGAACAAATGTATTTAAGTAAGCGTACATACTATATTTAGTAAGACATTCTACGAGTAAAAAGTAAAAGTATTTGACATTTTTGGAGTTTTTATTTATTTATAGGAGATCTTCTACTGAAAGTGTTTTTCAGACTTCCTATAAGTGATCTGTTCTGTTCTTCTGTATCTACCTCTGTATCTTCCTGCGTTGCACCAATGAAATTTCCCCATGTGGGACAATAAACGAATATCTTATCTTATCTTATCTTAAACAGTTAAATGTGGTGATTTTGAAAAAGAGTTGTGGTAATATGTTGTCAATCAATTTGCGTGTGATTTTTCATGTGTGTTTTTATTTGCTCATAGTCAGCAGAATGTCACCATGAATGTGCTAAAAAATAAGCTCACAAACTGTTGGGACTTTCTACTTTTCCATCCAGTTCAAAGTGTGGTGGAGTAGAAAGAACAGACACTGCTCGCAAATGTAGCAAAGTAAAAGGATCCACTTTAAAATCCACTCAAGTAAAGTACAGATGGCTGAATATTTTACAAGCACAGGTCTTTTCCTTTGGGCACTGTTTTACTTCCCGCCACTGTCAAATTAGGATAAATTACTCAGTTAAGCCCATTAGATTAGTGCCACTAAAAAGTATTCATGGCCTGAAGGTCAGTAATAGCAAACCCAAGAGTTGAATGTTTCTGTAGTAAACCTTGTGCTGTTTACAGTGAGTGGACGATGCAGGAGTAGAGACAGCAGAGGCATACCCCCCAAAAACAGTACCAAGAATTAAGTCCCTATAATCCCCCAATCCGTATTTATTCAGAGGAACCACACCTTGCTTGGGTTCACACAGCAACTGTGGCTGAAAGTTCTTTTTGAGCACTGTAAATCAATGCACATAAAACTATAATGCAATGAAATTATTAATAAAGTTCAAAGTTAATCAGAAATTTTGATACTATCTATCAATTAAGATTGTATTTTTGGAGCTGCGGCATCTAAGTCATTTCTCTCGAGTTTCTATAAGTCTTAAAATGAGCTAAAGTTATTTATTTTAAAAAGTCAAGTGTGTAAATTTACTAGTACAGGAACTAGGCTCCTGGTTTGACTGGAAAGAACCTTCCCCTAAACCAGGGCTGAAACAAAACCTCTGTCCCTTGATCCTTAGCAGATGCAATTCAAATGGGGACTAGAACAAACCAGGAACTGAAAATGTTCCTAAAATACAAAAATCTCAAATATGAGCGATATATTAAGTTATACATAAAGAGTGTTGCCCAGTGCTCGAGTGGTTAAGTCACAGCACACAGGCTCCAAGTGTAGTCAACCGCAGTGTTGTGAGTTCAAATCCCGATTCTGACCATTTACTGCATGTCTCCCCCTATCTCTCATTTTTATCTAGAGTTTAGCCCAAATACTGCTCTGATTATTTATTTATTTTTAAACCATTTTGGAAGTTACACCTTAGTCAATGGTCAATTTTTTTTTTCAAATATAAAATATATATAATACAATAACATTAATAATTTGGGGGATTTAGGTTCAAAACTGCATGATTTTAGAAACTATCCATAAACCCAAAAATCTACATCATGAATCTGGACCTAATTTCCATCTTGTGAACCCAATTTCGACCCAAACCTTTTTGGCAAATATCCTGTGTTCAATTCAATTAGCTCCAGTTGTGTTCAAAGGAATGTGACAAATGAGAAGAGCGAAGAGAGGCTGAAAAAAAGATAAGCAGACTGAAGTGTGTGAGGCCTTCAGGGAACAATCTGAATCAACCCTTTCTGCTTTTAACCACAAAGATGGATTCTGTCGACACATAATAGATAACACAAGAGTTGGGGAAAAACGGATTGCGACATCATCACAAAAACACTGTTTAAAATTTCACCCAATAAAATATTAGGCTATAGTCAAGTTATAAGTCAGGTCTGTAAAGAGGCAAGCCCATTTACAGTAAAGATGCATGTTTTTCAAGATATTTTTAATGAATTATTATTATTAGGCCCAAGCGCCACAAGCTGGCGAGAGGCCTATTAATCTCGTAAGGCCGTGCGCACGAAATCGAGCGCGAAACGCTCGCCCACTTCCAAACACTCACTAACGCACTCCTTCACTCACGCACGCCCCGTGCATACTAATTAGTAGTAGGAAAATGGAACATTACCGTTGTAAACGTGCGAAGCCCGTGCAAAAGTGCGCACTAAACGAGCACTTTACATCGGGATGACAACCGCGAATAAAGCACTCATTTGCGCTAAGTAGCTCACGAATACGTTCCCCATATCTTGCATGTTCCGTGCATATAAGCATGTAATGCAAAAATAGAACATTATTACTGTATAGAGGGCCAAAAACACAAAGTGGGCGGAGCCCACTCAAAATTAACGAAAGTACCCGTCAGTGACCAGGGACCCACACCATGAGGTAGCTTTCCGAAAATGTATAGTTTATGATATTTGAAAAATGGGAAACATTGTTTTCGCATCGGAATATTTAGGCCCGAGCCCCAGCAGGGCGGAGGGCCTATTGTTCCCGCAACGCTGCCTTCGGCAGCGTTGCAACTGTCTGACCAAACATGCGGGCGCAGCCCGCATGTTTGGTACCCCGTCGCCCCTGGCAAGTACAGTGAACTAGCCCATGCCGAAGGCATGGATCATGCATACTTACTCCTGCTATGACAGAAATAGTCAACAATTAGTGAATGGGCGTAGCCCATTCACTAATTGTTGACAACAGCAGCGCGAAGCGCTGCATTCCTCCAAAAACCCTCCTGGCATCGTCCCGTACGCGAGAATCCATGCCGCAGGCATGGGCCATGCTTGTATCTGCTCAAATCAATGGAAGTCTATGGGGAGTGGGCGGGGCATCCCGACGGAATAGGGAGTGACGAGCGCGTAAGCGCTCGTAATGATGATTCCACCCCATGGCGGCATGGGGAAGGCTTAGAGCTTTCAAACGATGTATAATTTGTTGTTATAGTGGAAACGGCTATATTGTTTTTGCTAAAAATATTATTATTTTTAGGCCCGAGCGCCACAAGCTGGCGAGAGGCCTATTAATCTCATAAGGCCGTGCGAAGCACGGCTGCAAAAGTGCGCACGTAGTGCGCACGAAATCGAGCGCGAAGCGCTCGCCCACTTCCAAACACTCACTAACGCACTCCTTCACTCACGCACGCCCCGTGCATACTAATTAATAGTAGGAAAATGGAACATTACCGTTGTAAACGGGCGAAGCCCGTGCAAAAGTGCGCACTAAACGAGCACTTTACATCGGGATGACAACCGCGAATAAAGCACTCATTTGCGCTAAGTAGCTCACGAATACGTTCCCCATATCTTGCATGTTCCGTGCATATAAGCATGTAATGCAAAAATAGAACATTATTACTGTATAGAGGGCCAAAAACACAAAGTGGGCGGAGCCCACTCAAAATTAACGAAAGTACCCGTCAGTGACCAGGGACCCACACCATGAGGTAGCTTTCCGAAAATGTATAGTTTATGATATTTGAAAAATGGGAAACATTGTTTTCGCATCGGAATATTTAGGCCCGAGCCCCAGCAGGGCGGAGGGCCTATTGTTCCCGCAACGCTGCCTTCGGCAGCGTTGCAACTGTCTGACCAAACATGCGGGCGCAGCCCGCATGTTTGGTACCCCGTCGCCCCTGGCAAGTACAGTGAACTAGCCCATGCCGAAGGCATGGATCATGCATACTTACTCCTGCTATGACAGAAATAGTCAACAATTAGTGAATGGGCGTAGCCCATTCACTAATTGTTGACAACAGCAGCGCGAAGCGCTGCATTCCTCCAAAAACCCTCCTGGCATCGTCCCGTACGCGAGAATCCATGCCGCAGGCATGGGCCATGCTTGTATCTGCTCAAATCAATGGAAGTCTATGGGGAGTGGGCGGGGCATCCCGACGGAATAGGGAGTGACGAGCGCGTAAGCGCTCGTAATGATGATTCCACCCCATGGCGGCATGGGGAAGGCTTAGAGCTTTCAAACGATGTATAATTTGTTGTTATAGTGGAAACGGCTATATTGTTTTTGCTAAAAATATTATTATTTTTAGGCCCGAGCGCCACAAGCTGGCGAGAGGCCTATTAATCTCATAAGGCCGTGCGAAGCACGGCTGCAAAAGTGCGCACGTAGTGCGCACGAAATCGAGCGCGAAGCGCTCGCCCACTTCCAAACACTCACTAACGCACTCCTTCACTCACGCACGCCCCGTGCATACTAATTAATAGTAGGAAAATGGAACATTACCGTTGTAAACGGGCGAAGCCCGTGCAAAAGTGCGCACTAAACGAGCACTTTACATCGGGATGACGACCGCGAATAAAGCACTCATTTGCGCTAAGTAGCTCACGAATACGTTCCCCATATCTTGCATGTTCCGTGCATATAAGCATGTAATGCAAAAATAGAACATTATTACTGTATAGAGGGCCAAAAACACAAAGTGGGCGGAGCCCACTCAAAATTAACGAAAGTACCCGTCAGTGACCAGGGACCCACACCATGAGGTAGCTTTCCGAAAATGTATAGTTTATGATATTTGAAAAATGGGAAACATTGTTTTCGCATCGGAATATTTAGGCCCGAGCCCCAGCAGGGCGGAGGGCCTATTGTTCCCGCAACGCTGCCTTCGGCAGCGTTGCAACTGTCTGACCAAACATGCGGGCGCAGCCCGCATGTTTGGTACCCCGTCGCCCCTGGCAAGTACAGTGAACTAGCCCATGCCGAAGGCATGGATCATGCATACTTACTCCTGCTATGACAGAAATAGTCAACAATTAGTGAATGGGCGTAGCCCATTCACTAATTGTTGACAACAGCAGCGCGAAGCGCTGCATTCCTCCAAAAACCCTCCTCGCATCGTCCCGTACGCGAGAATCCATGCCGCAGGCATGGGCCATGCTTGTATCTGCTCAAATCAATGGAAGTCTATGGGGAGTGGGCGGGGCATCCCGACGGAATAGGGAGTGACGAGCGCGTAAGCGCTCGTAATGATGATTCCACCCCATGGCGGCATGGGGAAGGCTTAGAGCTTTCAAACGATGTATAATTTGTTGTTATAGTGGAAACGGCTATATTGTTTTTGCTAAAAATATTATTATTTTTAGGCCCGAGCGCCACAAGCTGGCGAGAGGCCTATTAATCTCATAAGGCCGTGCGAAGCACGGCTGCAAAAGTGCGCACGTAGTGCGCACGAAATCGAGCGCGAAGCGCTCGCCCACTTCTAAACACTCACTAACGCACTCCTTCACTCACGCACGCCCCGTGCATACTAATTAATAGTAGGAAAATGGTACATTACCGTTGTAAACGGGCGAAGCCCGTGCAAAAGTACGCACTAAACGAGCACTTTACACTTCGCGGTCGTCATCCCAATATAAAGCACTCATTTGCCCTTAGTAGCTCACGAATACGTTCCCCATCTCTTGCATGTTCCATGCATATAAGCATGTAATGCAAAAATTGAACATTATTACTGTATAGAGGGCCAAAAACACAAAGTGGGCGGAGCCCACTCAAAATTAACGAAAGTACCCGTCAGTGACCAGGGACCCACACCATGAGGTAGGAAAGCGCGAGCGCTTTCCGAAAATGTATAGTTTATGATATTTGAAAAATGGGAAACATTGTTTTCGCATCGGAATATTATTAGGCCCGAGCGCCACAAGCTGGCGAGAGGCCTATTAATCTCGTAAGGCCGTGCGAAGCACGGCTGCGAAAGTGCGCACGTAGTGCGCACGAAATCGAGCGCGAAGCGCTCGCCCACTTCCAAACACTCACTAACGCACTCCTTCACTCATGCACGCCCCGTGCATACTAATTAGTAGTAGGAAAATGGAACATTACCGTTGTAAACGGGCGAAGCCCGTGCAAAAGTGCGCACTAAACGAGCACCTTACATTGGGATGACGACCGCGAAGCGGTCGTCATCCCCATATAAAGCACTCATTTGCGCTAAGTACCTCACGAATACGTTCCCCATCTCTTGCATGTTCCGTGCATATAAGCATGTAATGCAAAAATTGAACATTATTACTGTATAGAGGGCCAAAAACACAAAGTGGGCGGAGCCCACTCAAAATTAACGAAAGTACCCGTCAGTGACCAGGGACCCACACCATGAGGTAGGAAAGCGCGAGCGTTTTCCGAAAATGTATAGTTTATGATATTTGAAAAATGGGAAACATTGTTTTCGCATCGGAATATTATTCTTTCTTTCTTCTTCTCGGGACCAACCCCCCTATTTTTCACCCAGTGAACATTGACGAAAAGTCACAAAAATTTGCACACCTCTAAAAATCGTGCCTCTCTACATTCTGGCTATTTCCCTTTTCTAAAATAAAAAAAATTGGCGCGTCAGCGCCCCCAAATGTACCAAAAATGCATTGAGAGATGGGAAATGACCCAAAAAAAATCTGATCGTAGAATCATGAAATTTGGCGCAGAGGTAGATGGTGACAAGAGAAGTAAAAAATATTATTACGGCAACGCCGTCCGCCCAACCAAATGTCGGCCATATTGCTTCAAAAATGGCTAAACATGACTTCGGAGTTTTTCCAAACGTCGTACTTTTACGAACTCCTCCCAGGGCGTTGGCCCTAAAAAGCTGAAATTTGGTGAAAATGCTACTGAGGAGTGGGACATCAAAAGTTATCCAAATTACATTGATACCTCTCACGGTCTCTGTGCGGCGAAGCCGCAAACTGTAGCTAGAATTTCAGAAATCTCCCATATTTAAAATTTCTGCCGTTTGCGCAGATAAAGTCCGAATTGCGTCAAATTAGAATCAGTTGTTAAACTCTTTGCCCTAAACCTACTTGAAGTGAAATAAATTAATTTGGAGCCACAGCGCCCCCTACAGATTTTATATGGAGGTTAAATGTTTAGTTTTGCGAAATGTTATGAAATTTGACACACAACTCAATTTTGGCCTCCCCATCAAAAAAGTCAATGAGACTCATGTCATAATTGTTATGGCGTTGCCGTAGCAATGACCAAAACCTCCCTTGTTATTCCAATGGGGAAATCGCCAGAACATGTTTACACTTTAGACTTTCACAAACTCCTCCCAGGGCATTAGCCCTATTAACCTGAAATTTGGTGAGGCTCATCTTCAGGGGTGGACCATCAAAAGTTATCCACATTTTTATTCAAAGAGTCACGGTGTCTGTGCGGCAAAGCCGCACATTTTGCCAAGAATTCAAAATAAAATTGCTTTTTGATGGTAAAACAAAGTGAGAAGATGTGACAGCTTCACAGATTCAGCAGTAGGCGTAATAAAAGGACAATTGGGGCGCGTTAGCGCCCCCTCCTCTTGCGGCGTGGCGGCGGCGTGGCGAGGGCCGATCATTGCCGCTTGCGGCTATATTTCTTCTTCTTCTTCTTCTTCTCGGGACCAACCCCCCTATTTTTCACCCAGTGAACATTGACGAAAAGTCACAAAAATGTTCACACCTCTAAAAATCGTGCCTCTCTACATTCTGGCTATTTCCCTTTTCTAAAATAAAAAAAATTGGCGCGTCAGCGCCCCCAAATGTACCAAAAATGCATTGAGAGATGGGAAATGACCCAAAAAAAATCTGATCGTAGAATCATGAAATTTGGCGCCGAGGTAGATGGTGACAAGTAAAAAATATTATTACGGCAACGCCGTCCGCCCAACCAAATGTCGGCCATATTGCTTCAAAAATGGCTAAACATGACTTCGGAGTTTTTCCAAACGTCGTACTTTTACGAACTCCTCCCAGGGCGTTGGCCCTAAAAAGCTGAAATTTGGTGAAAATGCTACTGAGGAGTGGGACATCAAAAGTTATCCAAATTACATTGATACCTCTCACGGTCTCGGTGCGGCGAAGCCGCAAACTGTAGCTAGAATTTCAGAAATCTCCCATATTTAAAATTTCTGCCGTTTGCGCAGATAAAGTCCGAATTGCGTCAAATTAGAATCAGTTGTTAAACTCTTTGCCCTAAACCTACTTGAAGTGAAATAAATTCATTTGGCGCCACAGCGCCCCCTACAGATTTTATATGGAGGTTAAATGTTTAGTTTTGCAAAATTATATGAAATTTGACACACAACTCAATTTTAGCATCCCCATCAAAAAAGTCAATGAGACCCATGTCATAATTGTTATGGCGTTGCCGTAACGATGACCGAAACCTTTCATGTTATTCCAATGGGGAAATCGCCAGAACATGTTTACACTTTAGACTTTCACAAACTCCTCCCAGGGCGTCAGCCCTATTAACCTGAAATTTGGTGAGACTCATCTTCAGGGTTGGACCATCAAAAGTTATCCACATTTTCATTCAAAGAGTCACGGTGTCTTTGCCGCACATTTTGCCAAGAATTCAAAATAAAATAGCTTTTTGATGGTAAAACAAAGGGGAGAAGATGTGACAGCGTCACAGATTCAGCAGTAGCGTAATAAAAGGACAATTGGGGCGCGTTAGCGCCCCCTCCTCTTGCGGCGTGACGGCGGTGTGGCGGCGGCGTGGCGAGGGCCGATCATTGCCGCTTGCGGCTATATTTATTTTTATTTTTCTTGTTCTTCTGCTTTTTGAGCTCTAATTTGACCCCCTGAACATGCTCAAAAACTCACCAAACTTTGCCCAAAATTCAGAATCGGCGAAAAATTTGATTTTTTCTGGGCCATTTTTTTTTTTGTTAAAAAATGGCGCGACAGCGCCACCGACAAAAGTCAAAATACATTGCGCCTATGGGAGACGCCCCGAGGTCAACTTTGTCGTAAAGCTACGAAATTCGGGACACGCATTCCTCTCGTGAGGACAAAAAAAAATATTATTGTGGCCACGCCCCCAGACTTACCCTATGGCCGCCATCTTCCTTTGAAAATGAAAACAAGCTGAGTTAGTCATTTTGTTTACGTCAAACTTTGACGAACTCCTCCTAGGGCGTTTTGCCCACCGACTTCAAAATCGGCGTACGTCCTCTGGACAAGTGGGACATCTAAAGTTATCCAATTTTTTGAGATACCTTTTACGGTCTGTGTGCGGCGCAGCCGCAAAGTTGGACAACTTATTTTGGAATATTGCAGATCTAAAAATTGTTCCCATTTGATCAAAACCAGTCCGATTAGGACCAAATTTGAATCAGTTGTTAAACTTTCTAGTTTGGACCAGTTTAGGCTGACAAAATTGAAATGGGCGCGATAGCGCCCCCTACAGAGTGACCTTTAAATTAACATTGAAGGTCAAAAATTAGTTTTACCAAAATTGTCTAAACTTTACCCAAAATTCTACTTTGCCGTCCCAATCACAAAAGCCAATCACAAAAATGCCTAATTTTTTACGGCGTAGTCGTAGCGATGACAGAAACCTCCCATGTTATCCCTATGGGAAAACCACAAAATCTCTCAAATTACCACATTTTTATGTTTTACACTTTAACGAAGTCCTCCTAGTGCGTTTTGCCCACCAACCTCAAAATTGGTGTACGTCCTCTAGACAAGTGGGGCATCTAAAGTTATCCAAATTTTAAGGATAACTTTTACGGTCTCTGTGCGACGGAGCCGCAAACGTTTCCCAGAATTCTGACTATTTGGCCTTCAGAGTGGCCTATAAACAATAGAGTTTTTCCAAATGACATGATATTTTGAACAAAATTCTAATTTGCCATCCTGATCATAAAAGTATGAGAGCCAAAGTCATATTTTGTACGGCGTAACCGTAGCGTTGACAGAAACATCCCATGTTATCCTTATGGGAAAATCGTAGAATCGCTCAAATCACCACATTTTTACGCTTCACACTTTAATGAACTCCTCCTAGGGCGATTGTCCGATCAAGTTCATATTTGGAGAATATCATCTACACAAGCGGGGCATCAAAACTTATCCATATTTTGATTCTAAGTGCTACGGTCTCTGTGTGGCGGACCCGCAAATATATGTCAGAAATGGGAAAACAGCGAAATCTCTAAAATGACCACATTTTTACGCTTCACACTTTAACGAACTCCTCCTAGGGCGATTGCCCGATCAAGCTCATATTTGGGGAAAATCATCTACACAAACGGGGCATCAAAAGTTAGTCATATTTTGATTTTAAGTGGTACGGTCTCTGTGCCGTGGAGCTGCAAATATACTGTCACAAATGGGAAAAACGCCAAATCCTTGAAATGTTCACATTTACGCTTCACACTTTAACAAACTCCTCCGTGGGCAATAGCTCGATCAAGCTTTACTTTGGGAAATATCATCTACACAAGCGCGGCATCAAAAGTTATCCATATTTTTATTCCAAGTGCTACGGTCTCTGTGCGGCGGCGCAGCAAATTTGACTGACACTTGTGTTCATTTGCACTGGATTGGCCATGTCCAATGTGTCCCCGTCTGTCAAGTTCTTTTTTAATTCAACACACAATAAGGGCGCCATCTTTATCAAGTCGAAAGCGCAGAGTCGGAAGGCCGGCGGCCCGCGAGGGCCGTTGGATGCCGCTTGCGGCTTTAATTATTATTATTTTTCTTGTTCTTCTGCTTTTTGAGCTCTAATTTGACCCCCTGAACATGCTCAAAAACTCACCAAACTTTGCCCAAAATTCAGAATCGGCGAAAAATTTGATTTTTTCTGGGCCATTTTTTTTTTCGTTAAAAAATGGCGCGACAGCGCCACCGACAAAAGTCAAAATACATTGCGCCTATGGGAGACGCCCCGAGGTCAACTTTGTCGTAGAGCTACGAAATTCGGGACACGCATTCCTCTCTTGAGGACAAAAAAAAATATTACTGTGGCCACGCCTCCAGACTTACCCTATGCCCGCCATCTTCCTTTGAAAATGAAAACAAGCTGTGTTAGCCATTTTGTTCACGTCAAACTTTGACGAACTCCTCCTAGGGCGTTTTGCCCACCGACTTCAAAATCGGCGTACGTCCTCTGGACAAGTGGGGCATCTACATTTATTAAATTTTTTTGAGATACCTTTTACGGTCTGTGTGCGGCGCGGCCGCAAAGTTGGACAACTTATTTTGGAATATTGCAGATCTAAAAATTGCTCCCTTTTGATCAAAACCAGTCCGATTAGGACCAAATTTGAATCAGTTGTTAAACTTTCTAGTTTGGACCAGTTTAGGCTGACAAAATTGAAATGGCCGCGATAGCGCCCCCTACAGAGTGACCTTTAAATTAACATTGAAGGTCAAAAATTAGTTTTACCAAAATTGTCTAAACTTTACCCAAAATTCTATTTTGCCGTCCCGATCACAAAAGCCAATCACAAAAATGCCTAAATTTTTACGGCGTAGTCGTAGCGATGACAGAAACCTCCCATGTTATCCCTATGGGAAAACCGCAAAATCTCTCAAATTACCACATTTTTATGTTTTACACTTTAACGAACTCCTCCTAGTGCGTTTTGCCCACCAACCTCAAAATCGGTGTACGTCCTCTAGACAAGTGGGGCATCTAAAGTTATCCAAATTTTAAGGATAACATTTACGGTCTCTGTGCGACGGAGCCGTAAACGTTTCCCAGAATTCTGACTATTTGGCCTTCAGAGTGGCCTATAAACAATAGAGTTTTTCCAAATGACATGATATTTTGAACAAAATTCTAATTTGCCATCCTGATCATAAAAGTATGAGAGCCAAAGTCATATTTTGTACGGCGTAACCGTAGCGATGACAGAAACATCCCATGTTATCCTTATGGAAAAATCGCAGAATCGCTCAAATCACCACATTTTTACGCTTCACACTTTAACAAACTCCTCCTAGGGTGATTGTCCGATCAAGTTCATATTTGGAGAATATCATCTACACAAGTGGGGCATCAAAACTTATCCATATTTTGATTCTAAGTGCTACAGTCTCTGTGTGGCGGACCCGCAAATATATGTCAGAAATGGGAAAACCGCAATATCTCTAAAATGACCACATTTTTATGCTTCACACTTTAATGAACTCCTCCCAGGGCGATTGTCCGATCAAACTCATGTTTGGGGAAAATCATCTACACAAACGGGGCATCAAAAGTTATCCATATTTATATTCTAAGTGCTACGGTCTCTGTGCGGCGGCGCAGCAAATTTGACTGACACTTGTGTTCATTTGCACTGGATTGGCCATGTCGAATGTGTCGCCGTCTGTCAAGTTCTTTTTTAATTCAAGACACAATAAGGGCGCCATCTTTATCAAGTCGAAAGCGCAGAGTCGGAAGGCCGGCGGCCCGCGAGGGCCGTTGGATGCCGCTTGCGGCTTTAATATTCTTTCTTTCTTCTTCTTCTTCTTCTTCTCGGGACCAACCCCCCTATTTTTCACCCAGTGAACATTGACGAAAAGTCACAAAAATTTGCACACCTCTAAAAATCGTGCCTCTCTACATTCTGGCTATTTCCCTTTTCTAAAATAAAAAAAAATTGGCGCGTCAGCGCCCCCAAATGTACCAAAAAAGCATTGAGAGATAGGAAATGACCGGAAAAAAAATCTGATCGTAGAATCATGAAATTTGGCGCAGAGGTAGATGGTGACAAGAGAAGTAAAAAATCTTATTACGGCAACGCCGTCCGCCCAACCAAATGTCGGCCATATTGGTTCAAAAATGGCTAAGCATGACTCGGGAGTTTTTCCAAACGTCGTACTTTTACAAACTCCTCCCAGGGCGTTGGCTCTAAAAATCTGAAATTTGGTGAAAATGGTACTGAGGAGTGGGACATCAAAAGTTATTCAAATTACATTGATACCTGTTACAGTCTCTGAGCGGCGAAGCCGCAAAATGTTAGCTAGAATTTCAGAAATCTCCCAAATTTAACATTTCTGCCGTTTGCACAGATAAAGTCCGAATTGCGTCAAATTAGAATCAGTTGTTAAACTCTTTGCCTTAAACCTACTTGAAGTGAAATTAATTAATTTGGCGCCACAGCGCCCCCTACAGATTTTATATGGAGGTTAAATGTTTAAGCCTAAGGCCCGAAGTCACTGGGATAGGCTCCAGTCACCCGTGATCATGAACGTGAAAAGCGGTAGACATGTTTTTCTGGCTGATGTTCAGGATTCTTGCGCTTCGACAGCTGGCTACACCTTTTGGCTCAAAAAGAGCTGATGTTTAAAGCTCCATGCTGGTGGAAGGGTAAGCTGGCTCCCACGCCCGCAGCACTGCCAACACAACAATCCAAGCTTAACCAGGCCCCTGCACCATAATTAAGTAAAAAAAACTTCTGTTTAGCCCCAAACACTGTCACTGCTATAGGTAAACAGTATGAAAGCTGCAGACGCAACACAAGACCTTTGGAACGTCACAAAGGATGAGTGGAAGGACTGGATGGATGTGTTTACAAAATACAGAAATATACTGTAAAATACATGTTTAAAATATGCTCCTGCAAATGATTGATGAGGTTTTGAAGGAACAGCTAAATCTCATGTCATATGTTAAGACGAGGAGACACATCAGATCCAACATTTCATTGACTAAAAAGTGACTATATGGAAATTGTAACACGCCAATTGTTTTAATTAGCTTGGGGAAAACAGATTCAAGTCAAGGTGTAAATAATAAGACCGTATAGTATGTTTTTGTCATACCTTTGAACATATAAATAACAATAATAGTACAATAATAAGAGCCTACCAGAAAATATGTTTTCTTGGGACTTCTTGTTAATTATGAGTTCAATAAACAGGATAATGTATTCAGCATCCCACAGTTTGCCTAGCAGTAGCTATCATACATAATTCACACATGCATAATTTATTTTTTCCATTACGACAGATTGTGACCTTCGAAGTCTCTATAAAAAGCCTCTGTGTAAATGTTTAGCTTAGAGAGAGCTGCTCCTCTTTGGCTCTGAACTGCCCTGGGTTTGAACCTCTGCAACGTAATAGCATTTGACTATGTTTAAAAGAGCTATTATCTTTTGAATCTTAGCTTAAAACCATCGTCATTATAAAGCTGTTTCAGCATCAGAAACACAAGCTGCGTTCACTTTACTTTTCTTTTCCTAAATGTGACCTGGAACAGATTTTTTCATGACAGTGTTTCACTTTCAAATGTAGAACTAAATCTGATTTCAATATGATCTCTTTGAAAGTCTGAACACACAGATCACCATAATCTGACTTTTACGTGAAACACAATTAAACGCCTGCGATAACAGCAGTGAGTGTGAATGAAGTGAGGTTTTACATTGAATTAGTATTTTGGGAAAGAAAATGTGACAATAAAATATGAAATGTTGCCTATTAAATGTAAAAGATAAAAATTACACTTTTTATTTATGATATTGACAAATGTTACTCACTAATACTCTGTAGCAAAAAAAAATGTTTTATTCTACCCTCCTCTGTGCTTAAGGTTGTTGGATTTATATATTAAAACACATTTTTGTCAGATTTCCTTTACTTGCAGTTGAATTTCCCTTCATTCATGCATTTACTTATAACCCTTCACTAATAATGTTACCTATTCAGTGAATCTCCTTAGATTTCCAAAAGATATTAGCTATTCTACCTTGACTCGTCATCAGGTGATATCTAATCCAGTGCTCCTTTGTGTTTTTAAAGTCCATACATTTTTACCACTACAGCTCGAATAGCTCGACAACAATTATTTTAAGCCTCATTTGAGTACTTTGTTCGCAACTGTGAATGTCACTTTTTGATGACTTTTTTGTTTGAGTTCTATACATATACACAGATTTAAATTGTGAAACAAAAAAATACAAAGTCACCTTTAGTTGTTATAACAGCTTTAATAATGCATTATGTAGGACCTTTAAATGTGACATAAAGAGACATTCAAACGTGTAGTAGAGGTGCAGAAAAAAGTAAAATAAATCCAAACAAATCTGAGGATTAACCTGAGGATAAACAAGGCAGCAAGGTGGCCCTCAAATCAAGTCAATGGGCAGAGCTCATTAGTGTGTGCTTTAAAATTAACTGGTCTGGGGATCATGACCAGTCCAGACATGACTATAGTGCAGCTTTAATTAGTAATACAAATGGCACTACACTATGTGACTTGGCTTATACAGTGTCAGAGCCCCCTATGAGGGTACAATTCAGCTAAGTATACTCAACCTCTTTGCACAACAGTGATGGCTTTGGTTAGTCAGATTGTATTTGCACTGTTTAACCACCCGGCTGTTAAGCACGCCATTGGTCAAATACAAAGGTGTGTTCTCCAAGCCTGAGTGGTTTTATTGTCGGACTCCGGTGCAGTTTGTAACCATCAAATAAATGGGGCAAAAAGTCAAGGACAATGTGTACAAGACAAGCAAGGAGGGGCAGAAACTAGAGAGAGAAACAACTACAGGGACTTATTTGCAAGTGATTCAAATGAGAGGAAAAAATCAAAGTATATCCTGTTAAGTCTAGTATGTTCATACGTCTGCTTTAGTCCTGGAGTAGACTTAGTTGGTCCAGTTCTACACTGTGTTCAAAATTATTATGAAATTATATTTTTCTTTTTGCCAAATAGTCAATATAAATGAGTCATCATAATGTTCAACCTTTAGAGTACAATTCGAATGTTATGGAACAAACATACCAATGATAACTGAAAACATCATTTTTCATGATAAAAACATGCACAGCAGAGTTTCAAACTATGCTATTGTTGAAAAGAAAAAATGTCTCGTGTTAAATAAGAAGCATTAGCAGGTAATTTTTACTGAAATCAAAAGCTAACATTAGTATTTCACCCTGCGACGAGCTGGCCCCCGTCCAGGATGTAGCCCTAAGTCACTGGGGTAGGCTTGTCATGGTCACTGTCTGTCTGGTGATGTAAAGTTGTCATGTTTTACTCACAGTGTTCGATCTCTGCTCCTCTTCGTTTCCTCCCTCCCTTCTTGTTCTCCCTCTGGTTACCGCCCCTTTTGTCTCTCAGCTCATCACAGCTGTATCTCATTGTTTATCACTGGGCGTAGTATTTTAGGTCTTTGCTTTTCTCTGTTCAGTGCAAGATTGTCTGCGAAGCCCTGTTAGCCCCAGCATTTGACTGGGTTTGACTCTGACTCTGATCTCTGCCTACTCCTCGTGATTCCTGTTTGCCGTCATCGACCTTGGACCGTCCTGAGATTTCCTTCTGCCTGACCTTTGATATTGCTGTTTGCCGGTGTACCGAACCTGGAACGGATTTACGACTACGACTCTCGCCTGCTCTCTGACACCGCTGTTTGCTGGATCTGACCACTGCTGAAGGACTTTGTATTTTTTCTGTTTTATTCAATTAAAGACTGTAACTATCGCCTGTTTCCAGCTCCGTAATCGGCTCCGTTCTGCCGTTCGTGACAAGGCTCCAGTCACCCGTGACCCCAAACGGGAACAAGTGGTAGAAAATTAATTAAATGAATTAACAAAAGCTATTTAAATCAAAACATTTTAACAGGTGAAGTTACATTTTAACATAGGACCCCATATTTATTCACGATTCTTGCATCCATTGAATTTTTGAGTTTGTGAAGAGTTTCTGCTTGAATTTCTTTGCAGAATTTCTGAATAGCCTCCCAGCTGCTGTTTGGGTGTGAGCTGCCTCAAGCCTCTGGAGGATCCTACACCTACACCTGATGTTTGTGGGATTCCAAAGGCACCAGCAGCTTCAAATACCAGTTTTCTGCTTTATAATATAATAAATCTCTTATTAGTACGATGATCACACTTTTTTTTCAAGTTTTCATGAAATATTCAAGGTTTTTATACCTTGTCCAAGGCATTCAACTATTTCATGTTTTTCGGCACTAGACGGATCCTTTTTCTTTCCCATATTGCTTGAAAAGGGTGCTCTGCTTGATAATGTGGAAAATCCTAAGTCTGAGTCTCATTTCCTCGTGGTGTGGACTGCCGATTAGTCCTGCCACGTATCAATCATAAAACGCACCTACCGCTCACCTGCAGCTGCGTGCGGCTCGTCCCCATGAGCAGCACGTTTCCGCGTGTCTAAGCGCATTGATCTATCATAATATAGTTCCCTCAGTGTACGGGACAAAATGAAGACTGAGAAAGATTGTTCGAGCTGACTCAGAAGAAGACGGAAATCTACGGAGATGCGATGCGATCCGTTGCGCTAATAAACAAACGCAGGTGTGTTGTATCAGTCCGCACGGGGGAGTGGCATGCGCACTTCCGCCTGAGTTCTCAAATCGCCGAAAAATCGTCCATTGCGCCTTTAATTAAATCAACCTAGCAAACTACGTGGCACCAGGTGTCTGAGATTTCACTTACCCAAAGAGCCCTGAGACACAATACCATCCATGAGTTTCAATCGAAAACAAACAAAAATTACCTATATGACACTTAAACACAATTTGCATAATAATTTGGAATGCAGTGTAATCCTGGTTTACTCATGGTCTAGTTCAAGTTTAGTTCTGGATTAAGTGCATTACAAAGGGTGTATCTATTGTTTGATAAACCTTGTTTATCAAGTCCTCTCTCTGAGCCTCTATAAACACGTTCCAAATGATCACATTTAGTGAAACCATAGGTAGAGCTCCATAATGTAGTGTTTTAACTGCATCAGTATGATGAGGGAAAAATAGGTTTGTTTATCTCTCCTATGAAATTTCCCCTGCTGCCAGTACATGGAGCTCTAACTCAATTCCTAACATGATAAATGCCTGACTGTCATTTCTGCTTTTTTATTGCATGTATGTATATTAGACTATACATTATGTGTCTTTTAAGAGATTTTGAGCTTTTGGCCGGGCCGATTTTCCAAGCCATCAGTGCTCTGTGGAGAAAGAGGGAGAGCGCTACATTCACAATGATACACTGACAATGATACAGTTGTTCCACAGGTTTTGGGTGGTTTTTCAGACACTCTTGTGCTGATCTGGTCACTGAAGCCTGAAGTACCCAGAGAAAACCCACCCAGACCCAAGGAGAACATGCAAACTCCACACAGGAAGGCCCCGCACTGCCCAGGAATCCAACAAAGGAACCTCCTACTTACTGTGACGCAGAGGTGCTATGGACAAAATCTTAAATCTTTAGACTTAAAATCAATACATCCTGTTACACTGACCTCGGCACCCTGCAGACACGAGTCCGAGGCCAAGAAAGAAGCCACAAAAAGTCTTTTTTCCTGCACATCGCAGCGATCTGAAGCAGTTTTCAGACACTTGAGTGAGTTGGTGTAACAGGAAGTCTGCAATTAACCTAATCAAAATATGTGCCAAACACGCCTCGCATTAGGTGTACACTCGGCGTTACTCCCTCACTCAGATCAGTTTTTCGCGAAATGTTCTCCCTTTAAACTTATTAAAAATGGATTTCAATTGTCTGTTTGTGTGAGCTTTCAATCACGTTTTACTCACGTCACTCGCCATCTGACCTCACACACTTCCTGTCTCCTGTGTTCTCTTGTGTTGTTGTCCCTGGTCCCAAACTCCAGGGTGTTAGTGATTGTGCAGGGTTACTTAGCTGTGTATCTGAGCCATGTGTTCCAGTCTGAGCTGCGTAGTGCACTACTTTAGGTCATGGTCAAACCGTAGCCTATGGTACAGTCTAGTCCAATTGCTAATCCATCTTTATATTAGGGCCCCCCTGAGATTTCCCTTTGTTTTTGCCTCAGGTGGCATTGTTTGGCTATTTACGCTGTTTAGTTACAGCTCAAGTTGAAGTTTACTAACCACACTCTCAATTCTGATACACATAGGATTTGCAAGTGATTTTTTAGTGTTAGCGCTAGAAAAAGACATGTCATAGTGGTGTGAAATTCCCAACTCATGTGACGATGTCACAATCTCTCACGTTATTATCTATAGACTCCTTAAGCAGCGTTGCAACATTATGATTGTGTTCAGAGCGTGCTTTCTTTTTGATAGAATTCATAACTTTTACTGGAGATATTCTGGTTGAGCAAACAAACCAGGTTCCCACAAAATTAGACTGCAATATTTTCTCAATGTCTCAGTCTATCACATTGCAGATATGTTTCAAGGTTGAGCTGGAAAAAACAAAGATAAAATGTCCAAAAACATAAATTTAGTTTTCAAAGTCCTTAAAATAATCTTTTTAGTGCTCAAATTGCTTTCTCTTTACATCAGGAATTGTTTGTAGCAGCAATTGTTTTTAGCCTTACTTAAACTGCTTTGCACACTTTGCCTCAGTAAAAGAACAACTTGACACTCACAGCGCATATGTAACTGATAACAACATGCCATAGTTGTGCCCTTTTTTTGTTTTGCTCAAAGGCACAGTTGCTGCGCGGTTACTCACTGCATGAGTCTGGATGACTTTCCTCCAGTTTCCCCCATCAACCCAAAACATACACCACAGGTCAAATCCTGTCAAATCCAAAGACTTGACCAAGATCTGGATCCGGTCCCTTGGTACTGCATTGTGGCCCCGCGGCTCCTAACAGGTCGTTCCACCAATATTGAAAGGAGGGTCAAAGGCAAAGGACAAATTTTGCAATCAAGGCCAACATTTACATTTACCAAATTTATTTCCAGTGTCCATTATGCCTTATCGAGTAGTTTCTTGTCTCTTGTTGCAGGGGGAGACAATTGGATGCTTTCTGCTGACCCATAACAATTAATATATAATTAACATATAAACACACTGACTCAGAAATGTCAGTAAGATGTCATTCAAGGAGAAAAAGGAAATAGTTCAGTTTGTTTTTTAGGTGTTAGACACAAACTGTATATTAGGCATAGTTTTTGTTTCTTCTATATCAGACAATAGATAAGATATGTTGTAATTACCTTGGAGAAATGTTTACCATGTGCGGGAAAGTTGAAAAGATCCTTAGTCTTGATTCAATGTGCACCATGAATTGAGACAAAGAAGCTTTCCAACTTTCCCGCACATGGGACACACCTCTCCAACAACAACCAGCTGCCGACAGATGGTCAACCTAATGTCAGGTTGTCTGATGTAAAAGACAAAAAAAATCAATTCTAATTAAGAAGAAAAGATTTTCTATGCATAAATATTAAGCAACTTTTTCATGTTCTGAGTATCTTTCACGAGATAATTTCAATATTCACCACTGACTCAAGCAATTTTGCCAATTTAGCATTTTGTGAGGTCATCTGTATAATCTCTATAGAATTTGATGATGTCATAAGGCTGGCATATGGGACATTCACTCTTTTCTGATCCACAAATGTTTCAAATATGAATCTTGTGGTTTTAAGTCCTTTCAACTGCCAACAATCACGTTTTACGGGTGGAATAATTGCACCACTTTATGAAGCTATTCTGAAAATTTCAGCCTGTCTTCAGCTGAATCATATAAACATACTGACAATGTGCCCATTTTCTTTTTTTTGAGGTCTTATCACCGAGTGGGAGATGCACTGATTCATATTCTTCATGAACACACGCCATATGACAACTAGGTCACAATATGCAGAGATGAGTTGCTATTTATAGAACCACAAGATTTTTCACAAGCTTATTCCTCTCCTGCGTGCACCAGCGTAAGAGAGGCAGAGAACATACCAGGCATTTCCCATTCAAAAGAGAAACAAAGAGGAGACACTACAGGGAAATAGAGGTAAATAATAATAGTTCAGATGTGTCAATTTAAAGGCGTTTCTATAGATTATTGTAACAAAAAAACAATCAAGAAGTAAAGCCAGTAGTGTACAAACAGAGAAACGGAAATGGAATAAATGTGGTTAGAAAAGCCCTATTCAGACAGGATTAGTTATGGACCTTGGGAAACTGTAATGATTAACAATGTCGTCTGTGTTACTTATCCTGTGCGAATCGTCCATGTCTGTGAAAATATCTGTAAAATCTCCCTTGAATATTTTTGCAAACTCAGAGCTTCTCAGGATGTTCGAGTTCTGTGTGATGCTCATATCTGTGATTTGAGCTGATTTAGTCCGAGCTACAGTCTCTACAGTCCATTTAAGTTCAGGTTTGACCTTAATATTATTTCACCACGGACAAGTACCAAACAGCATCAGCAAACCTGAGATTTAAGGTCTGGATAACCAAAGGTATAAAAATGTTTTATCAAAAAATCCAAAGAAAATCAAATTAAAAGCTTTGATATGTTCGGAGAAAGAGTTACAAAAAACACTATTTACATCATATAATCTTTTAATGAATTAAAAGCACCCACAATGCCAGTGTTCTTGCTTTGCATGATGTCTGGGTGTGATTTAAAAAATTAAATATATTTTTTATTTATTTGTTTAACCTTTATTTAATCAGGAAAGTCCCACTGCGTATACCAATCTTTTTTGCCAGGGAGGCCTTTTTTTTGTTGGCTATAATGCACAAAGATAATATCTTGGAGGGAGCAGACACACTCAATTAAGTTAAATTCAATACATTTTTGTAGCTCCCAAAATCATACCCGCCGTTGCCTCACTGGGAATGATATCCTTGTAAATAAACGTGTTTGAATGTGTTTATGTATTTGTTAACTTTTAGAATTTTTTGACATTTTGACATTCTGTGTTACTGTTTGTTTCATGTGTGTTTTGTATTCGACAGTTTTTTCTCCTGTATAAAAAACCCAAATATATATATACCAATATACCAATATACTTTTTTGTGCCATTGAAGCTATATTTTTATTTTCATGTTTTGGCCCGAAGGCTTTATTAGAAAGCCTGTGCCATAACCACTCGACCACCATTTTGGCTATTTTTACACAAAAGGCCTTATTTTAATTGAAAGCATTTCATATTGTTCAGTTGCTCATGCAACCAACCTCTGCGAGCCTGGGACACATTCTGCTGTCATGAAAAAAACATTCCAAAGCACTCCGACCGGAGCTGGAGGTGCACAACACTGGCCACAACTGGGTCGCACAAAATATCCTCAACACTGTATCAATAACAGATAGATAAGAATTTTGCAACCATTAATGTTCAAAATGCTTTACCAACATTGCCCATCCAGGACTGAACCAGACATAGCTAGGACAGGATTAGCACCAACAAGGTCTGAACTAATCCAGAGTCAAAACAGGTCTAAAAAAAGAATTAAACAAGGACTAAACCAAGACCAAACCAGTGGGTTTAGACCAGTGGTCTAAACAAGTGCTAAGAAATAGAAAGAAATAAACCAGTAAACAAGAAATATATATATATATATATACCAAACTGCCTGCACTTAATTCAAAACGCCTGCGATCTGGGGGGGGGGGGGGTCAGGGACAGTAGAAACAGGGCTATAGCCCAAATCACTTTTTGAAAATAGCCCCTGCAAAACTACAAGTGTCCCATAGCGAGAAAAGTTATATAATATGAACAATTATAATATATAGCAGCATTTTTCCAGATTGTTTTTTCTGTTCTGGTCGGTCTGACTTTATTGTGTAGATTCTGTAGTCTATTTTTATATGGAATAACTGAGGCCCCGTGTTTGGTTTGGCTCTCTCATAATCTGAGGAGAAGGCCGAGGAAATAATGCATTTACTGTTTATAATGATGTCATAAAAGAACAGTGGACATCCAGAAACAGAGGAGTGAAAGAAAGGAAAAAGAATAAGAGAGAGGAGTAGATCATACAGCGGAGCTCAATCAAAGAGCTACTCTCTCTCTCTCTCTCTCTCTCTCTCTCTCTCTCTCTCTCTCTCTCTTCCTGTCTCTTTGCTCTTTCTCTCTCTCTCTCTCTTTCTGTCTCTTCGCTCTCTCTCTCTCTCTTTCTGTCTCTTCGCTCTCTCTCTCTCTCTTTCTGTCTCTTCGCTCTCTCTCTCTTCCTGTCTCTTTGCTCTTTCTCTCTCTCTCTCTCTTTCTGTCTCTTCGCTCTCTCTCTCTCTCTTTCTGTCTCTTCGCTCTCTCTCTCTCTCTCTTTCTGTCTCTTCGCTCTCTCTCTCTCTCTTTCTGTCTCTTCGCTCTCTCTCTCTCTCTTTCTGTCTCTTCGCTCTCTCTCTCTCTTTCTGTCTCTTCGCTCTCTCTCTCTCTTTCTGTCTCTTCGCTCTCTCTCTCTCTCTCTTTCTGTCTCTTCGCTCTCTCTCTCTTTCTGTCTCTTCGCTCTCTCTCTCTCTCTTTCTGTCTCTTCGCTCTCTCTCTCTCTCTCTTTCTGTCTCTTCGCTCTCTCTCTCTCTTTCTGTCTCTTCGCTCTCTCTCTCTCTTTCTGTCTCTTCGCTCTCTCTCTCTCTCTCTTTCTGTCTCTTCGCTCTCTCTCTCTTTCTGTCTCTTCGCTCTCTCTCTCTCTTTCTGTCTCTTCGCTCTCTCTCTCTCTTTCTGTCTCTTCGCTCTCTCTCTCTCTTTCTGTCTCTTCGCTCTCTCTCTCTCTCTTTCTGTCTCTTCGCTCTCTCTCTCTCTTTCTGTCTCTTCGCTCTCTCTCTCTCTCTTTCTGTCTCTTCGCTCTCTCTCTCTCTTTCTGTCTCTTCGCTCTCTCTCTCTCTCTTTCTGTCTCTTCGCTCTCTCTCTCTTTCTGTCTCTTCGCTCTCTCTCTCTCTCTTTCTGTCTCTTCGCTCTCTCTCTCTCTTTCTGTCTCTTCGCTCTCTCTCTCTCTTTCTGTCTCTTCGCTCTCTCTCTCTCTTTCTGTCTCTTCGCTCTCTCTCTCTCTCTTTCTGTCTTTTCGCTCTCTCTCACTCACTCACTCACTCACTCATTGCTCTTATACATTTATACTGTGTAAATTTGTGCTATTATTGTTATTTTTGAACATATATATCAGGTTTTTTTTTATAATTGTGATATGAATTGTGTGATGGGCTCAGAGTAAAGGGTGAAATGCTAAAAACATTTTTCGGGGAGTATCGTTTTTATCTAAATATTTCAATCTTACACTAACATATTTCTAGTTTACTTGAGTGATTAGTAGTCCTCAATTTTCAATTATTAGTTTAATTATTAGTCCAATCCTTTTTTAAGAAACAATTCCATATAATTACTTAGATGAATACAAAAAATTTGGAAAATGTTTTGAAGTAAAATCAGCATATGTGCATACTTACTAAAACGAAACAATAATAACAATACATTATAAAAGATGTTTTGTATGTGTTTTCACTGAACAGCAGGTCACTGAGCATGTCTTTAGAATCACAAGCTAATCTGAGAGGACGCTACACAAACTCTGCTAACATGCTCACACTTTGAGTCACCGCGGCCTCCTGTTTGACTGCATCACAAGCCCCTTTATGGGAGGAAAAGCCTGTTTCTGGTCATCTGAATTGAAACCACACTATTGTTGTTGCATTTCTCTGAAAAGGTCAAAGGTGACACAAACAATGGAATGTTAACTCACTGCAGAGAGGCGATCACAAGGCGACACAAAACAATATCCTGTATTACATGGAATGTCTTACTCAACGTTTATTATTACTATAACTGCGACTGCACTGAAAAAAGGGAGGGTGGAATATTCTGCAACTATATATGAGTAGTTTCAACTTGGATTATTTAGTTTGATATCTTGGCACCGAAAAGAAAAAACACAACCATAAAAATTCTTGAAATAAGATTAGACAATATTACGTGTACCTAAGTCTTAACTTTTTCCCAGTGCAGTAGCATTTCTTACTCATTTCAAATGACAATCTTGTTCATAAAAAGAAAATCAGAGCTGCTCCATCACTAGAGTCTTTTAAATCTGCTCTTAAGACATATTTCTTTGCATCAACTTTTAACACACGTTAACTGTATTTTTAATTAATTGTGTTTGTAATTAAATTTGTATTCGTCTGTATTTTTACCATGAATTGTGCATGAAAAGCACTTTGGGCAGCTGGCGTTGTAGTAAATGTGCTAAAGAAATAAAGTTGACATTGTTGCATTGGCAATGCAGTCACATACAATATAATCAAGATAAAATTGTATTGCTCTATTGTCTTATAACTAAGAATTATTAAAATGGAGTTTGATTACATGATTGAAGTATAAAAACGCTTTCAATATCATACTGCAAAACAGCAAGATGAAGGTACAGCACACAATGCATTTTAAAACTATCAACTTTGATGGTTTACTTTTCCAAATATTTTGTTTATAACTTACTAAAGTTCTAAGCAGATAAATTCGGGCGCAGACTGTGCATTTCCACGTTTATTCATCCAGACTCTTGCACTTGTTACTTATCCCAGAAGGTTTGATCATGTGTATAGGATTTTCAAATGATCCACGAACGGCATTGCAGAATACATTACGTTGAGGTTGTGTGGTGGAATCTGGTCCACGCATGTGTTTCCTTGAGTTTGTTGGGTTGAAGTGCCACGCTGCACACGCTTTGAAGCGTGAGATTGGATAAAGATCAGAAGAAGACAGGTGAGAGTCGTCACCTATGCACACCTTTATGCACAGATGCCTACATATCGTTTCAGTTTAACGTCTTTTAAGCTGCTTATATATATTAACATATTCAGAATGTCTTTGTGGATGGGCCCCAGTAGCCTGTAGTCGGGGGAAACATCGGTACCTTCCACGATTGGAGATTCCCCCGGGAACAGTGGCCGAGAAATAGTGGCCCTGGGGAATAGCAATATCGAGTAATAGCGGCCACTGTTGGCGTGTTTCTGCAGGCTTACCCCCTGCAGAAACACGGCAACAGTCCAGGTCTCCATGGCTCCCTGTGTCAAGAATATTTACTTACTTTGTTCAGAGATTTTATTTTCATTAGCGGTGACACATAGGATTCAGCAGCATCACTATTGGGAATCGCAGCGCTCCAAAAGCGCAGTGGTCATCTTGGAGGCTTAGCGACAGCGGTCAACTCAATTTTAAGATTTATAAAATACAACATCATGATCCACCGGCATCGTCGATTAGAACTATGTAGAAGGCAAAAGCTTCATTAATTTTTTTTTTGTTTATATGCTTTCTATACTCAAAGTTATAATGATTTATTTTCGTTGGTCTAGAATTTAGTTTGAGGTATTTCTGACTAAACTATTTTTCTTTAGTGCAGTAAATTTCTTAGGAGTTTGGTGTAGAAAGTCAGAGAGGGCAGTGAGACAGACGGAGAAGAGTGGACAGAGAATGCGAGGAGGCGGAGGTGGACTGAGCTCACATGACAATGTTGGCATGTCCCAGTGTCCTTGAAGAGGGCGACTGACGACAAACCACTCTTTGTCTTAATATCTCCTGCATCTCATTTCTCCCCCGCTGCTTCCTCTCTCCCTTCTCACTCCCCACCTTCTCCCTCATGTCCTCCAACTTATCAAACTTCATAGACCATAGTTTAACAACTAAGTTACAGTTTGAGTCTAGATACAGGAGAAAACCTTTAAAATGTACTTCACAAGCAAAAAGTTACTATTACTATATAAGTGTCAAGAACAACAGAAACAACTGAATCAATTTCTTTTTTTTCTAGTTTGTTTATTTATGCCCTCTAAGTCGGGTTCAAACCATAAAGAAAATCACTTTTTACGTTATAGTACTTTATAGTAAAGTAAAAGTATCCAGTGTAATAGAATACTTAAGTGATGCCTAAAACCTTTAGGTGCTAATTATTAAAGGACAAATATTATACATGATTTGTATTGTTATAAGCCTTTAAAAAGGCTCTTGAGTACATTTAGTTTGGCATCTAATGTTTTAGGACAAAAAAAAAGGTTTTTAACTAAACAAAATTACATTTGGATTCCTGCTGTTTAACCTGGGACTACCTATGTGTTATAGTCATCTGCTGGCTATAGGGGGAATCACACACAGTTGAATATAAACATTTTAGTACATGTCACGCTAGCCTGTTTACTCTCTGGTCTCGGAACACAGTAGTAGTAATTGTGATTAGATGGGAGGAATGCACAGAGCAGAGATGATTCCCAGAGCCACATCACAGATCGAGATAACATCAGTTATTGAGAAGCTTCAGAGTGTTTTTACGCTCGGAGGGCGTGAATTAAGCTAAATGCAACTCCAGGTATGTTTTGGACGAGGGGACAATGTCAGAACATTGTTAAAAGCTCAAAAAAGTAAATTTTCCATAATGTGTGTCCTTTAAATGTTTTTGAACTTTTGTTAGGGGTTCAAACGAGGCTAAAAACAACAGCTGTTAGCTTCAAAGACATGATATAGCATGTGATATTCTGGAAAAGCACAAAATGATTAAGACGGTTTTCAGTTCTGGAAAGGGAGACAAACTAAATATGCCGATTTATTGTAACATTTGTAGATGAAAGAAAACCCAATTGATGATACATTATTGATGAGGTAACTATTGGTTTAAAGCTTGATGTACTTCACAACGCTCTGGTCCACCTCTCCTTCCTGAGGATCTTGAAGATGTGCACCTCTGTGTGTTTATAGTCCTTTCACTTTTACCTGCACTTCAGCACTATATTTTACTTCACTTACATCAGAAGTACCCTTCTTCCTCATAAATGAATAAATTATAATTTCCCTCCAGAAATGTAAAAGCAGAACTTTGTGACAAAATAAGACAACAATGTGCTTTCTTTATCTGAATATAAAACATGTGAGCCATGAGTTACTATGATGATTGTGCTGCCCCCAGTGGTAAAAGATTTCCGTTTTGAGTTCATGTATTTTTGTCTGCTCAGAGCTTCCGTAGTTTCCTCATTGACTTGTCTACAGTCACGTGCTAGATTGTTTGAGCTTCTAAACTGTCATTTGGCCCTTTGATATATCTGTCTGTAAGTATTGTACTGTTAGGAGTAGACCTATTTGCTGTTTATCATCTAAAAGTTGTGAATATTGGTGAAATTTGCGATAAAATACATGACGCTATTAGCATTAGCATATCTATGGCATTTTCAATACATGTTAGCATCAAGCTAAGCGCTAATTTGACACACGTTTTTATTGGGGTATTTAAGCCAATGTTGTTCTTTTCTACATCATATTTACCTAAAATGTGTATCTTTATCTAGCTATGCATGTGCTGTGTTCATTAAAATGTTGTAACATGATTGTAATATGCTGCTATTTTTGTATGTTACAGTTTTACAGTCAAAGCTTCAGTAAATAACCAAAACGGCTTCCTGGTGTTTATTGGAGCAACTGTTTACTATCTGTAAAGCTAGTTCCTAAACACTAGTGGAGACAGAACAATGATACTATGATGTTTGGAATGAGATGATTGGTGTGCAAGAGTGGTCCATCCTGTTTCACTATTAATTTAATTACATTCTAAATGTTTGCTGCTGGACAAAAGAAAACATGCATGTGAAAACTAGCCATGTACAAGAGTCTGTGAAAAAAAAAAATGCTTTTACTATAACTCTGACTGCACTGCAAAAGTCTGTTTACTACTACTTCTTGGCTGCGTTACCTACGTTTCTATGTTTTCCTTTTATTTCCTTGATTACAAAACATGACATACCAAAGCTTAGCTGTCTAAAAGTACTTAGTAGTAGCCAGGAATAAAGCAAAACAAAGTTGGAGTGTTAATGGCAAAGCAGTTCTAGACCGTGTTATTTTGGACTGTGGACTCATGTGACCAACTGTTCTCTCGGCTGCTTTTGCTGTAAACTTAACGGACTCTGGTTATTACACAATCAACTTCACTTCCTGCACCCCCCTCGCACGCACGCACACACACACACACACACACACACACACACACATTCTTGTACTTTGGTGTTTTCCGCTCTCCGCATGCATGCAAGCCGTTGTGACCATTCAACTCTCTCCTCCTCCTTTTCTCTGTCGTCATATTCTGTCACTGAATTCCTCTTCTGGCTCCTCCTCCATGTGCACCGGCCACTCGGCGCTTATGGAAAACTACTGTAATCACTTTCTGTACACACCACAAATGGGATGGAATAAAGCACTCGTACACTATTACAATCAGCTTAAAATTCCGCTTGTAATAATGACATTGATCTCTTGCATGTGATGTATGTATTTACAGAAGCTAAAGAGTGAGTCATAAATCCTCCTTTACTGACCCAGCACTGACTACCATCATTGTATACTGTACTTATACCTATGAACACTCCATTCTCTTAAGACACGGTGTGATCATATTATATTTAGTGATTTGTTTAAGTGAGAGTTGAGAGGCAAAAAGGTCACTTGTTTGTATTTCTGCCCTCAGAGGCGACTGTTGTTGTGATTTTGGGCCTTACAAAAATAAATTGAATTGAATTGAATATTGAAAGTGTGGATTTTTAACTGCGGGGTTATGGGGAATTCACGTATGCCTTACATGTATATTTTTATGTATAAAAACAGCTTTTTGGTGTGTTATAAAACTTCACATAATTAGTGTGTGGACAATAGGGCTTCAGATGAATTGAAAGAAGCAGTACAGTGGCAGAGTGGTAGCACCCTTGCCTCACTGTAAGAAGGTTGCAAGTTTGCCCTGGGCCTTATGTGGAGTTTACATGTTTCTCTCTTTGTGTCTTGGTGAGTTTCGTCCAGTTTGCTCCATCAACCCACAACATGTACAAAGGGTCAAATCCTCCAGCTATGGTCCTGACCAACACTAGCCCAATATCTGGATCTGGTCACCGGGAGCTACACTGTGGGCCCCACGGCTCCTGACAGATCAGCCTAGCGGCATTGAAGGATGGATCCAATACAGAGGACAAATTTGTCTTTAGTCATACTGACATTTGACATTTTTTTAAGGAACAAAAAATGGGAGTGTATGTAAAATGGTCACATTTATAAATGCTAAATGGCCACATTTATATAACTCTTTTCTACCTTAAATGCATTCAGAGTGCTTAACATAAAGGAACAATCCACCCATTCACACACGTATTCACACAACAATTTACGCTGTCCCTGAGGGGCATTCAGTGTCTTTCCCAAGGACAGAACAGGAGTATTCACCTGAGCGAGCCTGGATCTGATTGTTCTACCGAGGATGTTTATGTTTAAACCGCTGACCTTCAGATCAGAAGACGAGCACACGCTCTGATGTGTAAATATGCTATTATCTTCACTCTTAACAACGTCAATATACCTTTATAAACACTGTTTT
Organism: Eucyclogobius newberryi; assembly: GCF_026437365.1. NCBI lineage: Eukaryota > Metazoa > Chordata > Actinopteri > Gobiiformes > Gobiidae > Eucyclogobius > Eucyclogobius newberryi. The sequence goes on from NW_027315723.1 coordinate 45,232,773, forward strand.
ACACTTGGTTGGTTAGGTATACAATAGTCCTCATGTATCAAAGAATATCAGTGATTTAATTTTCATTCATTTCAGAACATCTCCATCATCACGTTTAACGTATGCTCAGCCTATTTGCTCACATAGTGTTGGCTTATTCATAAGCAGTCTGTGCCACATGTGGCACACGTATTCCATTATCACTCACTCGTTCGTTAAACTCAATCGGCCCAGAGGATTTCACTCACCTCAGCAGCAGAATAAAGATAAAACCCTGTTTAGCAAGTCATTTTATGCTTTCTGAAATACAAAATAATACATGCTTTCTCTGATAATACTAAGGCAAATAGAAGGCCTTAATTTCAGAGAAATGTTTATTTTTTAAACATCTTTCATATATCAAAATAACTATGGAAAACAGTTAGCTTGTAACCACTTTCTGCCACCAGAAGGCACTTCTAAAACATCCTGCTACTCGCTATCTGACCTCTGATCCTTTTGGTTTTCCGGGTAATTCTGAGCGTGGGTTCCTTGTCGTTAACAGTTCAGCCCCTCCTGGAGCACTACCCCTGCATCCCCACACTCCAGTATGACTATGGCTCTGTCATAGTCCAGCAGCATAGGGTGTTTGGAATAAGTTATATTGTTTTGATGAAGTTGCGGCAGTGAACATGTTACTAAACGCATTTAATACTTCACACAGACTTTTACCAGTTTACTCACTTACTGTGTGTTTAAAGGAGACATTTTATCGTGATAGACAGTGAATGCAAATAGCTGGGCCCTGTCCAGGGTGTATCCCGCCTAATACCCAAAGTTACTGGGATAGGCTCCAGTAACCCGCAACCCCTAATGGGAAAAGTGGTGGAAAATTAATGAATGAACACAGTGAATGCAGTGGAAATACTCTTAAATGAACAAAACATTAATTCAATATAAATTAATACTATGAGATGAACCTTCCACTCCATGGGGCTTTTTTGCCTCTGTGAGCTACTTTCACTAGAACAAAACCATTGTCCCGAAACATTTTATATCTTTCTTTGTCAGGAAAAACTGTAATTTTTGGGACATGGTTCAATTAAGAAAAAAAAAAGACTGAACAGTGCAGCTTGCAAATGTTTGCAGAATCTTGTTCCCTTCAATTGCCGTCAGAAGTTGACCTAATAATAAATGGAGTCTGTGTGTAATCTAATCTAATCTAAGTATAAATGCAGCTGTTCTGTGAAGGCCACAGAAGTTTGTTAAGAGAATGTTGGGGAGCAAACAGCATCATGAAGTCCAAGGAACACACCAGACAGGTGAGGGACAAAGTTGTGGAGATGTTTATTAGGTTAAGATTTCCCAGGCTTTGAACAGTTCACAGCACACTGTTCAACCCATCTTCCGGAAACGGAAAGAGTATGGCACAACTACAATTTACCAAGACATGGCCGTCCACTGAAATTTACAGGCCGAATAAGAGGAGCTCTGATCAGCGATGCAGCCAAGAGGTCCTTGGTGCAGAGATCCACAGCTCAGGTGGATAGGGAATCTTCACATTGGACTATTAATACTATTTGTTGTGCACTACACTGAGCTGGCGGTTTTGAGGGGCATGGTAATTGCTTTTGCCTCGGCCAAAAAGAAACAAAGGCAGAAAATATTATTTATCTATTTTTAAATTAAAAATGATTTACAGAACAAATTAAAGCTTTTGGAAGCTAAACTTGCCAAGCCATGCCAAATGCTACAGGAAATTAAAAAACACAACCAGTGAGATTAATGACCTAGCCTCACAGGAAATAAAAGAAAAGCTCTTCATCAAACAAAGATATTCTGAAATTGTTTCAAAATTTACAAAATATTATCTTGGAGGCTTAGCGACAGGCAACAGGCAGAAAATAATAATTTTTCAAATACGAGATGGGCAGAATAATGTAATTTTAACCAAACAAGTCCTAAAGAAGACCTGGAGAAACAGGACTTTTATAGGTACTTACAAATAAGAAGTTATTATAACCAAGAAATCAAACACAGTAATAACCATTATAACCCTCTGACAGAATTTTTTTTATCAAGGCATATAAATCAGAACTTTCAAGGGGATTAATATCTAAATTTTATCAATGCATTTCTAAATCTTCACAACCACTCTACTAAATACATTAAAAACAAATGGGAAAGAGAAGGTAATCTTGTTTTATTGAACAAAGAGTGTGAAATGTGTTATCTCAGTGGACCACAAAATCACATGTCTGGAGGGAATTTTGCTAGAAAAATATGTCACGGTTTTTCATAACAGCATGTCAAAGTGCTCATTATTCACAAAGACATGGTAACTGTTGGGGAAACTGTGGCAGCCAGGAGGCAAACCACTATCACGTGTTTTGGGACTGTACTGTCGCTCAAAAATATTGGACTGAAGTTCACAATGCACTGGAGACTGTTTTTGACATTGTACTTGGGCCTCAAAACTCCTGCAATGGACATAATGAAGGGAAACCTTTGAAATGTACTTTTGTTGGCAGGAAAAAAGGCTATCACAAAAAAGGCTTGACACAAACATCACAAAAAATCTGAAAAATTAAAAAATTTATATTTAGACTGGAAATGGGACTCATATTTTAATTAATCTGTGTCATGATCGTATTTCTTTTGTTTTATAGTAGATCTGTTTATAATTTTGTTTTTGGTTTCGCTCTCTGGTCCTGTTTTGTGTCCATTTCTGTTTTGTGCTAACTTAAAGGCGCAATGGACGATTTTTCGGTGATTTGAGAGCGCAGGCGGAAGTGCGCATCCACCTCCCCCGGTCGGACTGATACAACACACACGTGCGTTTGTTTATTAGCGCGACGGATCGCATCGCATCTCTCGTCTCCCGTAGATTTCAGTCTCTTATGAGACAGCTCGAACTGTCTTTCTCCGTCTTCATTTTGTCCGTACACTGAGGGAACTATATTATGATAGATCAATGCGCTTAGACACGCGTAACCGTGCAGCTCTCGGAGGACGAGCCACACACGTATGCAGGTGAGCGGTAGGTGCGTTTTATGATTGATACGTGGCAGGACTAACTGGCAGTCCACGCCACGAGGAAATGAGACTCAGAGTTGGGCCAAAAAAATTGTCCATTCAACCTTTAAAAAAGAATTGACATGCGGTCTGATCAGGCCAAAATTTGAATTTGAAGGTGAAATACTATGACATCTAACACGACACATGACTCTGAACACACCATCCTCAAACATGGTGGGGCAGCATCAGGCTGTGGGGCTGCTTTTCTGCAGCAGGAACACGGAAGCCGCTCAGAGTTGATGGGAAGATCTTGGAAGAAAGCTTGTTGGTGCCTGGTATCATTTTGAAGAGGAAAATGGTCAGAAAAAAACAGAGATTGCATTTTTTTTTTGAGTAAATAACTGAAAAATGAAACGGTTGTAATTACTTTGCAGGCCAGTGATGGAGCAGATGGTAGTGTAGATTCTAGATGTGTTCAAAAGGATATATTGAGACTGTCATTGCCTAGGGGATTGTTGTACAGATGTGCTGATTGACAGGAGGATGAACATGGAGATTTATGTATATATATATATATATATATACCCTCCGCGGGTGGTCCCCTTTCAAGCTCGGGTATATATATATATATATATATATATGATAAGATATTCCTTTATTGCCCACATGCACATGAATATAACGGTATTGCACATGGTTAAGTCAGTATTTCACGTGTTCAGGGCTAGCAGTGTTTGTTATAAAGTTTTACAGCAGCAGGAAGGAAAGACCTGTGAAACCTCTCCTTCACATTTGAATCTAGCCAGGACCCTTCTGTCCCCCACCTCCTGCACCGAGTCCAGAGCGCAGGACGGAGCTGGACTTCTTGATGACTTTGTCCAGCTTCTTCCTCTCCCTCTCTGTGATGCTGCTGCTCCAGCAGGCCACACCGTACAGGAGGGCTGATGCCACCACAGAGTCGTAGAAGGTCTTCAGGAGTGGCCCTGTCACTCCAAAAGACCTGAGTCTCCTCAGGAGGTAGAGCTGACTCTGGCTCTTCCTGTACAGTGCCTCTGTGTTGTGGGTCCAGTCCAGTTTGTGGTTCAGATGAACACCCAGGTACTTGTATGAGTCCACTCCTCTCAATGTCCCTTCCCTGGATGTTCACTGTTGAGGGGGCAGCAGAGTGGCGTCTGCGGAAGTCCCCCACCATCTCCTTGGTCTTCTCCGCATTGATGAGGAGGTGGTTCCGCTGACACCAGTCCACAAAGTCCTGCGTCAGTCCCCTGTACTCCGCATCATCGTCGTCCGTGATGAGTCCGATGATGGCAGTCGTCAGAAAACTTCGGCAGGACACAGCTGTCCATGTCGTGTCTGAAGTCTGCAGTGTAGAGGGTGAAGAGGAAGGGCCCCCACACTGCAGGTCCGACTGTCAGACACACAGTCCTGGGCTCTCACAAACTGGGGTCGGTCTGTGAGGTAGTCCAGAATCCACTCTGCCAGGAGTCTCCAGCAAGTCCCTCAGGAGCATTGGCTGGATGGTGTTGAAGGCGCTGGAGAGATCAAAGAACAGGATCCTCACAGAGCTGCCAGGCTTTTCCAGGTGTGAGAGAGAGCGGTGCAGCAGGGAGATGACGGCGTTCTCCACTCCGATGCCAGGCCGATATGCAAACTGCAGCGGGTCCATGGCTGAGCTCACGGTGGAGCGGAGGTGGACCAGGACCAGCCGCTCCAGTGTATTCATCAGATGGGACGTGAGAGCCACCGGCCTGAAGCTGTTGAGGTCTTTGGCGCGAGGTGTCTTGGGCACAGGTACCAGACAGGAGGTCTTCCAGACCTGTGGTACCACCTCAGCTTCGGGCTCATATTGAAAACATGCTCCATAACTCCACACAGTTCATCTGCGCAGGACTTAAGGAGCCTGGGGCTGATGCCGTCTGGTCCTGCTGCCTTCCTTACTTTAATCCTCTTCAGCTCTCTCCTCACCTGTGCTGCTGTGACAGTCAGTGGTTGGCAGGGGGACTGTGTGTTGGGGGGATGGATGAGTCCAGGTGAAGTGGGGAGCTGATGGGCCGGGGCGGAGATGTGAAGAGGAACGGATGCAGGCCATTGTCCAGCTGTGGAAGAGGGAGCATGCAGCTGTGGTGGGCGACTGATCAAATCTCAGGAAGTGAGAATTAAATTCATTCACCCACTGTAGGTCCCTCTCTGTCTGGGCAGGGGGGATTTTGAAGCCTGAGATGGTTTTCAGGCTTCTCCTCACTCCCTGAATGTTCTGCTCCAGCTGCTCCTCCATCCTCCTCTTGTAGCCGGCTTCCGCCTGCCTGATCTTCCTCCTCAGCTCCTTCTAAACAGTCCTCAGCTCCTCCTTGTTCCCTGACCTGAAGGCTCTCTTCTTCTCCTTCAGCAGAGCCTTCAGTTAACGAGTTAATGGTTAATCCACGGCTTGTTGTTTGGATAACACTGCACCGTCTGGGAGGGAACAGTGTTCTCAAAACAGAAGTTTATGTAGTCCGTGATGCACTCTGTGATGGTGTTGATGTCCTCCCCATGTGGGTCATAAAGCTCAGTATATATATATATATATATATATATATATATATATATATATATATATATATATACACATATATAATACACATATATACACATATATACACATATATACACATATATACATGTTTCGGGACATGTATGCTGTCCCTGCCAGTATCTTGCACCCTGCAGTTATGTGCGGGATTGTCTCAGGGTACCCTTTGCACAACCTACACCTTGGGTCTTGTCTGGTGTGGTAGATCTGGGCCTCTATTGATCTGGTGTTCAGGGCCTGCTCCTGTGCTGCCATGATCAGGGCCTTTGTGCTGTCCTTCAGACGGGTTCTTTCTAACCATTGGTAGGATTTCGTGATATCGTCCCATGATGGTCCCTCCAGCACCTCATCATCCTCTATTCCCAGTGTCTGAGACATTCACTGAGCACGTCATCTGTAGGAGCCTTGTCCTTGATGTACTTATGGATCTTGGACGTTTCGTCCTGGATAGTGCCTCGCACACTCACTAGTCCTCGGCCTCCTTCCTTACGGCTAGTGTACAGTCTCAGGGTGCTGGATTTGGGATGGAACCCTCCATGTATGGTCAGGAGCTTTCGTGTCTTAACATCCGTGGTCTCTATTTCCTCCTTTGGCCAACTGATTATTCCTGCAGGGTATCTGATCACTGGCAGGGCATAGCTGTTTATTGCCCGGGATTTGTTCTTACCATTGAGCTGGCTTCCAAGGACTTCCCTCACTCGTTTTAGGTATTTGGCCGTAGCAGCTTTCCTGGTTACCTCTTCGAGGTTGCCATTTGCCTGGGGGATTCCCAGGTACTTGTAACTGTCCTGAATGTCTGCTATCGTTCCGTCTGGGAGTGAGACCCCCTCTGTGTGGACTACCTTCCCTCTCTTAGTCACCATCTGCCCACACTTCTCTCGTCCGAATGACATTCCGATATCTGAGCCGTAGATCCTGGTGGTGTGAATCAGGGAGTCAATGTCCCGCTAGCTCTTAGCATACAGCTTGATGTCATCCATGTAGAGGAGGTGACTGATGGTAGCCCCATTCCTGAGTCGGTATCCATAGCCAGTCTTATTGATTATTTGGCTGAGGGGGTTCAGACCTATGTAGAACAGCAGTGGGGACAGCGCATCACCTTGAAATATGCCACATTTGACGGACACTTGTGCAAGTCGCTTGCCATTGGCCTCAAGGGCTCATCGAGTTCCCTATGAAGGCTCTTAGGCATTGATCTCATTGATGTTGTACAACTCCAAGCATTCAATGATTGGTTTGGCAGTTTCGAGTGCTTCAGGTACGGGCATCTGGTTGTACCTCTTGGGTACTTGCTTTCACATTGCACCTTTCTGGGCCTCAGACAGTTGGCTCCAACCTTCTTTCCCATGGTGGGTATTTCATCTCATGGTTGCTCTTACGATAGCCGAGTGTCTCAAGGATCACTGCTGCTGAGTTGTGTATCAGCTGATTGGTTTCAGTGATGGTTGCCTGATTGGTTTCAGTGATGGTTGCCTCTAGAAGACTTTCTGAGTGTACTTTATTGAACCGCTGTAATGAGCTTCGGGGTAGCCTGTTGTGCATTCTCGCCATGATCTTATCCTTCGGGTCAGTTGGTGCCGTACTCAGCGTGGTTATTGGGGCTTTGTACCCAATCTCTGGATGGGGAGTTAGCGCTAACTCCCCTCTGACCTTGCGCACTGGCTCGCCCTTGCTATTGCCATAGCATCTGTGTTGTATCTCATCAATCTCTAGTTGTGATAGCAGTTGCCGCTTGTGGATGTTGGAAGACTTTGCTACTAGTTGTTTGGTCGTAAGTGTTGACCGTGGGTTTCGTACTCGCCATTCATCCCATATTCTCTGCATTCTCTGTATATAAATATACATATATAGTCTCTACTCGATGGCGGTAATTGCACCTTTGCGGTTGGCTGCCAGCCGCCATTAAAAGCAACAACAACTTTCCAATCATTTATGTGCTCAAACACAGGTATCGTTTTTAACTTAGTTTGAACTGCTTCAAGGATTTGTGGGTGAAATAGCACAAAAGACTTTCTCCCTTGCCACCCAAAAGAAGAATCTTGGCCTCTAAATATGTCAGAGGCAGGAAGATGGATTCTGTGGGGAGGGGGAGGACAATGGCGGCCATGATGGATCTTTTCACTGCGCACGCACAATCAGCACAACAGCAAGAGAGAAATCAATATTACGCCAACCAGAGCACGAAAAACGATCTCATTTGTCTCATTCTCAGCTCTGCCCAGGCAAACAGGGCAATGTGTTTCAAGAAGTTTGATTCATTATTTGTTTATTGATTTTAATGATGGGTCATGTTGATTTGCTTTAGAGTGACTTCTCATTGTGATTTTGTAATAACTACATTGTCCATCTAAATGGTGTGATGAGATATAACCAGTTTTATTTTCTATTAATTGCTGTACATGAAAGGAAATGGCCAAACACAGCTACATTTCATATTTTTTGTCTGATATTACTCACATGATTTTAGTTTGTCGTACAGAAGAATGTTCAGTTTCACATTGTGATGTCATTATGTGGTCATCCAGGCCGTATTCCTCCAAGTTTTTAAAGGTTAGCGTTAGCCTTCATCAGATTTATTCAGAGAAAATATAAGTGTTGTTATCAGTCACCTCATTAGGTGAGGGATTACCTATTAGTGAAAGGTTGGAAACCTCCTCTAGAAAAGCAATCCATTAATTTCAATGTTGAAGAGCTGCTCTGTCACCCACTGTTCAACATATAAATGAGAAAACACAAACTTTGGGAGGAGATATTTATGCCTATTAGTCTATTTTATTGTTTATTTTTTACTCTGTTTTTATTGTGTTTCATTTTATTTTATTCTTGGTTTTATTCACTATGTAAAACAGTTTGAAAACAACTTTATTTGTAAAATGTGCTTTAGAAATACACTGGATTGGTTATCGTGCTAAATACAGATATGAACCCATAGAGAGGAAAAAAGTGGTCCAACGATCCAACTTTGAATAGATATCCAAGAATGCTAAAGGTAGCTGAAGCCTAAATGCTACTGCTATACTAGCATCAATAGAACAATATTTTTCTTACAATGCTTTGCTTATTTATTATAGTAATATATTTGTATCCTCAGATCCAAGGACACGTTCACACAACAGCCTCCTGAGCTCCTCTGTTTCCTTTTCTGGGGTAACGCCACGTCAGCAACCTCCATTAAGTCCAAGTTGTAATTCTACTTGGAATTAGTTGTGCTCAAAATACACATTATCCACAGGAAACATTACAAACTACACTCCACACACGTTGCAGACTGTATCTATAAAGCTTTCCGGGAGTGACATGTTTAGAACAGCTGTGCACACAGCCTGGTATGGATTTCTTTTAATTCAGGGACAATGCATGAATTTACATTTCTGTAAATGGGCCAGAATTAGCCAAAATGCTATTTTTCATCTTTCATATGTCCTACATAAGTCTGATGTGAACATTCTATCCAATTCATGTTAAGTATGTAGTGAAATAATAGTTTTTCATTTGTAAAGACGGTGCAGCGAATAAAAGTCTGTACAATAAGCAAAACTAAACAATGCTCTGTAAGTCCTTATGCTCATATGGACTTCAGCCTGCTCAGATGCAGAGCACCTGGTGCCCGGTGAGTATACTGGCCATACAAAAACTGGGGTGTCTTCAGCTTCCAGGAATTGTGTATAGATCCTTCCTACATGGGGTTGTGCATTATTATGCTGGAACATGAGGTGATGATTGTGGATACAACAATGGTTGTGTATCCACAACGAGAATCCTTAGAACAATGGTTATAAGGATCTCGTCATGTGCTTTTAAAATAACATCAATAAAATACATGTGTTTGTTGTCCATAACATACGCCTACCCATACTATGACCCCACCACCACCATGGGCCTCTCAATCGACAACGTTGATGTCAGCAAACCACTCACCCACATAATGCTAAACGCACTCTGAGATTTACCCTGAATAGTGAAAACATTCATTCGTGAAGAGAACATTGTGCCAGACACCATCGAATGAGAGCATCAGCACTTTCGATGGAGGAGACGCAGATTCCCCTGGAGTGGTGACGGAAAGATATGAAGTTACAGATGGTGGAGATGTCAGAAGAACGAAGGGGAAGCCGATTGACTTGGAGGAAGTCTTTGAAACGGTTCCAGCCGGTCAGATATGTCGACAGGGAGCCCGGAGAGAGAGCATTGAGGATGGCTTCACGCGATGCGACAGTGAGATGTAGGGAGCGCAGGATTGCCTAGGTGAAGACTATCGCTGAAAATGGAGGAACTGGGATGGGGTAGATGTTGGAGTTCGGTGCCAAGCGTCTGAATTTCTGAAAATCAAGAGAGTCAGCTATTGAGTTAGAATGGCCCAGGTCATCAGCGGCCCGGACGACGAACTGGTTTTGAGTGGACACGTGGGTGAATTTTTGCAGGAACTGCGAGATAGCTATGAGGTAAAGTTCAGACAAGGTGGAAGACGGACACTGGAAAGCGAGAAGTTCGGAGGGTCACGTGGAAGTGAACCAACTCCCTTGGTAGAAGCCCCTGAACCCGATGGAAGAGGCTGCGTCGGTGAACAATTGAATGTCCTCGGGAAGGGACAAGATGTCATCGTAAAAGAAGGAAATGCGCATTTCTGTCCTGCATGCAGAGTTGAGGGCCACCTTGTTGAGAAGAGAAGTAACTAAAGCGGCTTTGATGAGGAGGCCTGACAAGAAGGGCCTGCCCTGGGGAATGATGCGGATGGCATATTTGAGATGACCGAGAAGCCCAAGGAGTTGCTTTTTGGTGCATGTCAACGTGCAGGGGCCGAGGGTCTTCTCTTTTGACAGAGGGACGCCGAGATCGGAGAAGGCGTAGATGAGAATGGACAGCCCTGAGCGAAGGGGTGATGACTCGGGGGTCATCACCTGCGCACTGCAGGCTGGGAACACAGAAATACGGGGGCGATGCTGGAAATGGATTCAAATCAGAGATTGAACAGCCTAGTTTTATTATCATAGCGGCTGAACGTTGTGCCTTTCTTCCTGAGAGCTTGTTGCTGGTCAGCCACGGCTCTGATATCCCGCTTGCTTGAGGATGCGCGCTCAGACCCATGCGGGCCCGCTCAGTTGCTTCGGCGGGAGCTCTGGCGCATGCTGGGTGCTCAGTGGCATCCTTCTTCAGGACAATCACCACTCTGAATTAGATGGTTCTATGACTCCCAAACCCAGCATTTCTTCCACTTCTCCCGTTGTATCGTTGGCAGATGGGGCGTCCATCTTTTGCCCAGATCACATGCTCAACCAGGGTTGTCTTCCCAGGCTTGGCCTGGAAAAGTGATGGGACACCCTCAAAGACCCAGAACAGCTAAGGGGCCTGTTCTGGCATGAGGTTGGCCACCATGGGCTCTGTTGATCTAGGAAGACCCTCAGGCTCTGACTCCGCACTGGGCTCGTCAGACCACGTCATGGTTCACCTGATCCCCATGTACAGACAGAGGCTGAAGCTCTCCAAACCTGTAGTGAGGACTTCTAAGAGGTGGACCAATGAGGCAGTGGAGGTGCTACGTGCGTGTTTGGATATTACAGACTGGGAGGTTTTCAGAGCTGCCACAAATGGTCTGGATGAGTACACGGACACTGTGACGTCATACATTCGATTCTGTGAGGACAGCATTATACCATTATACACTAAAGTCACTTTCAACAATGACAAACCCTGGTTCACACCCAAACTGAGGCAGTTGAGGCGGCAGTAGGAGGCAGCGCACAGGGCCGGTGATAGAGAGCACTACAAAGATGCAAAGTACGGATTTAGCAGGGAGGTGTCGAGAGCTAGATCTCAATGCAATATCCGTCTGAAGCAGCAGTTCTCAAACAACAACCCTGCTTCTGTGTGGGGTGGGCTCCGGCTTCTTACCAACTACAAGCCCAGAGCCCCCCCTTTTGAAGATGACAGAAAACTGGCCCAGCATCTCAACTCCTTCTACTGTAGATTTGACACCCCCTTCTCCACTGTGGCCACCTCTGCCAACCCCACCCCGGTCCCCCCCAACTCCCCCATCCCTCTCACAGTTCAGGAACAGGATGTGTGCGGACTATTTCGGAAAGCCAACCCTCGAAAAGCTACTGGACCAGGCGGTGTTACCCCGGCCACCTTAAGACACTGTGCTGGCGAGCTGGCCCTGTCTTCACTGGCATTTTTAACCTGTTATGCCTATTCGGATTTTTGTGCAACTGTCTCTAGAAACACCTCTTCAAATTAAAACCATACTTGTTTTTAAAGTATGTGGATTCTAAGTCTGACTGAACAAAAGTTATAAATCTTGGAACATCCACAAAAACATATTTTTTTGTTAAAAATGCAGGTGATTATAGCTGCTGTTTGTATGTGAGGCCTGAAATACACTGTATATCATTACAAAAACTAGTTGGCCACTTAAGTTGCAAATGTGAGATCATTATCTATAGAAACAAGTATTTTACCACACTTTTTGTAATACTTTATCCAGGCGTTGGATAAAAGGACCATTCCCTTGTCCAAAACTATCCAAACCTATCCAAATTGGACACATTTAGAAAACATTTGATAACTTTTGACTTCTTCAACCTACATACATCAATGAGGGCTCTCTTGATAGTGTAGGGTCTCAAACTACATGTATTCAGTTTATGATTAAGGGAGATTTCTTAGCAGAAACGAGACAAGACGGGGCACCAGGGTTAAACCCAAAGAGCTAAGATACGGTCCTTAATCGCGCTCGTTAAAAAGGTCTGAAGGGTGTTTCACGATTCAGGGACTTACACATAGTCTAATCAAACAAACAATAGTCAATAACTCTTTCGTGTAGTTTATTTATCAAAAGGGTAATCAAAAACACCGGAGCAGAAATGCGCACAGGTAAATCACAGGTGACGTTATATTAGCTTTAACAGCAGATTTCATGCAGATAATGTTAAACCAGGGTTTTGCCTTTGATAACCAAACGTGTCTATGCTAATCTATATCAAAAAGAGGGAAAGTGAGAAGCTAAAGGGAGGAGGAACAGCTGAGCTCTACCCAAATCACGCCACAAAGACCGCACTCTGAACTCGGCTTACGGTTCTGTAGAGACTCGGTCCGGCTGGTCCTTGTCCGCGGACGAGGTCCGTAGTGAGGCGTCGCGTGGAGCGGTGTGGCGGCGAAGGTTCGTGAAGCGGGCGGCGGCCGTGGAGCTGTGTGCTGGCCGTGGAGCTGTGCTGCGACGTCCTTGAAGCGGCGGCGGCAACGGAGGCGATATCCGAGAGTTCCTTAGCGGTAGAACGCTTTAGCGGCGTGTTAGCTCCTCACACGGCCTTTACTCAGATGAGAACGTAGGGCTGATCCACGTAAACGGCGTAGATTACTTCAAAAAGAAAAGAAACGAAGTAGCAAAGAAAGTCTCTGTCCAGTTTAGCGCTTAAGCGTAGTTCCAGGTAGTTCCAGGTAGTTCCAGGTAGTTCCAGGTAGTTCCAGGTAGTTCCAGGTGGTTTCAGGTGGTTTCAGAGTCCAGGGCTGGCATAGCCTTGTCGACCACGTGACGGACGGATTTTGTTGAGACAAAGGAAAAGTGAAAGGCCCGTCCGTGGAGACGGCTTCCAAGAGAGAAGACAAAGGGGATGAGAAGAAGAGAACAAGAGAGCGTTTCTAGCTTGGAGCGTCCTTTTGATACCTGGCCCGCAGGGCATGCTGGGAGCGAAAGGGGCGGGCGCTACTGCGAAAACTTCCTGTTTAATATTTTCCTGACCGAGAAAATAAAACTGGAGTAACGTAAATAATAATGGCAAAAACATTGAACCCTTTTTTAACATTTACACGTTAAACACTTTTGGCAGTTTGTGCACATTATTTCTTGAGGTAGACACATTTTACATCTTCTTTCACCTGTGATGGGCGCTCGAGTTAAAGCATTGGGAATATAAAACCTTAAACAGTGGAAAAATACGTAACACAAGGTGAAACATGCGGTGTAGGGAGTTGATTCGGACAAACATTCATGGCATAATCACATAAAACATAGTTTTCATCGGGGCGTCTTCCTGTAAGACTGTGGGGAGAAGAAGATCTGTTATCAGAAAAGTCACAGCGGCTCCCCTGCGGTGAGGGAGACAGGGAGAACGAAAACCCCCCAATGTTCAAAGAGAGATTTTCTGTTATCTGGCCGTGGAATGTCCATCTCCATTCCCCTACAATAGCTTATAACTAGGGGAATCAATTTCTTGACACAGAGGCACTATATTATGTTCATTTGTTCAAATTCATATTCCATAAATAAAAACAAATTTTCTCAAAGTGTTAAGTGAATATGTATTGATAAATTCCAAAACAAACACTGCACAAACACTTCACACCATATATTTCAAAAATATACACTCTGGTTCACACCGCAAACTATTTACACATTTACATAAATCAATATCATTGTGGGGCTGAATCCTAGTTGCCCGCATGCCACTTGTTATAGTCTCTTGTGGGACTGCTGATGTCTGTAGTCATGAAGTCATTTGAGCGCCTGGTCCTCCCCCTCAAGTCCTTCACTTCTCCCCTTGCTGGATCCCCTGCAGTTCGCCTACAGAGCCAACAGGTCTGTGGCCGACGCAATCAACCTGGCACTCCACTTTACCCTGCAGCATCTGGCCTCCAAAGGAACCTGTGCCAGGATCCTGTTTGTGGACTTCAGCTCGGCATTCAACACCATCCTCCCTGCTCTGCACCAGGACAAGCTCTCACAGCTCAATGTGCCTGACTCCACCCGCAGGTGGATCATTGACTTCCTGACGGATCGGAAGCAGTGCGTGCGGCTGGAGAAGAATGTCTCAGACACGCGGACTATCAGCACAGGATTTCCACAGGGCTGTGGTCTTTCTTCCCTTCTCTTCTCCCTGTACACAAACTGCTGCACCTCCAGCCACAACTCTGTAAAACAAATTAAGTTTGCTGAGAAGGTGATCGGCCGCGGACTTACATCTCTGCAGGACCTGTACGTCTCCAGGGCTCTGGAACGAGCAGGTCGGATCACAGCCGACCCTTCTCACCCTGGACACGGACTATTTGAGCCACTCCCCTCAGGCAGGAGGCTACGGTCCATCCGGAGCAGAACCTTCCCGTCACAAGAACAATTTCTTTCCCTCTGCTGTTGGACTCATGAACACTGCCTAAGCACTTTGCACTCACTGCACTGTTCACTTCTTATTGCACTACATATTGGCCGTGGCTGCAGACCCGCGGCACGGTCAAATGGCCCAGCAGTTTCATGAACCGCGGCACTGCCATATAGCCTCATGGCTAACCCTAACCCTAACCCTAACCTTAACCCAGCGCAGTCTAATACGGCGCGGTCAAATGGCGCAGCAGTTTCAGGAGTCGCGGCACAAAATAACATGGCATGTAGACACTCCCATTTTATTTATGTACATATCATGCCTATTTTTAACTTTGTTATATATCTGGTAGCTATTCATTGACAAGTTCCCTGTTTGTGAATTTTGTTCATTGACAATGGCAATAAACCTTATTCTGATTCTAATAACCGGCAAAGCCTGGAGTAAAGCACGATCAGATTTGCAGATGAAGCACCTCTTTTGGCAGTTAGGGCAAGAGGCACAGTATCTCTGAACATCGGATTACATTGATGGTCAGTAAAATCGTGAGCTAATACGTAGAAACGTTTTGTGACAGCCTAGGTGCCCAGCCCACGGAAGGGTGTGTGTAAGGTGCAGAACTACAGGCTGACAAGGAATAGATACAAGGCATTTGACATCACGTTCAACAATATACAGAACATCATTTTCAATAACAAAACATTTCTCATCCGCTTTAAGTCTCTTTAAACCATCAACCACCTTTAAAAACAATGTTTTCAAGATACTAGGCCCAAAGACACTAACACAAAGTCTTTCCAAGATGGATGTTCAATTAAAAGCCACAAAAGATCCAGCTCTGGTGGATCATCTGTTAGCGCTGCAGCAGCAAAAGCAAGAGCCATAGCAGAAGCAGGTATCACGTGTAGCATTCGCAGGGAAAGAGAGAAGTTGAAAAGTTGAAAAGGCTAAACTCGAAGCCAAACTTGAGGCTCTAAAGTATGAAAGAGAGGCTGCAGCTGCTAACGCCCAGGCACAAGTATTGGAAGCAGCAGCAGAGCTGGAGGACGAGGAAGCCCGCACCAGAAGAGTTTCCCCTGTTTCATTTCAAAACACACAAGAACGTGCCAGGGACTACATAAAAGATCAAAATGATCATCTTGACAAGCCCACTGATTTTGTCTACTTTTCAGACACGTCAGAGCAGTCTATTGAGCTTCACCGCAAACCTCCTGGCCTGAAGGTCCCCTGGCCTGTTCCGCCACAAACTCAACAGAGGCTAATGTCCACTCATGCTCACCAGATTCCACACACATCTCACTCTTCTCTCCAGCTAAACACTCAAGGTATCTTTCAAATTTAGGAAAAATCAGAGCACAACATTTATAAGCCTAAGGTAAACTTCCCAAAGTATGGTGACACTTCTCACACAACTCTTCCAGAGTCTTCAGTTATGATGGACATGGCGAAGTACCTGGCACGCAAAGAGCTCATCAGCACTGGCCTTTCACACTTCGACGGCCATACAGAAACATACAGAGCATGGAAGTCCTCCTTCTCTAACACAATCAGAGACTTGGATCTAACAGTAACTGAACAATTGGATTTGCTCTCAAAATAGCTTGGAAAAGAATCAGAATCAGCCAACACATCAGACTTCTGAGAGCAGTCAATGTAGCTAACCCAGAGGCCGCATTGGAGAGACTTGATGATTGTTATGGTGCTCCAGAGGTCATAGAGAATGCACTTTTCACAAACCTTGACAACTTTCCAAAAATCTCCAATAAGGACAACCACAAGTTGAGAGAACTAGGAGATCTTTTAAATGAACTCTCTGCTAAAGAAGATGAGTAATTTTCAGGCTTGGCATACTTGGACGTGGCATAAAACCTATTGTCGAAGTTGCCATACAACCTGCAAGAAAAGTGGCTCGCTCAGGGATCAAGGTACAAAGAGGCTTTTCAGGTCAGTTACGCCCCACTCTCCTATTTCACCTCTTTCATCTGCTACCAAGCTAAAACAGCCCCAGCTTTTCACATTCAGGAAACAACTATCAGACCGAACGCACTATTTCGAAGCATACAAATCCCAGAACTAGAATCTCAGTACATAAGACCAAGGTCACTACTGGCACAAATCCAAACAAAGCAGCGTCAAAAGGTGCTGTAACTTAAGCAGTGCCCTATCCAAAAGAGTCTTTAATCTGGCTTCAGATTAAATACTCTTTTGGAAGAAAGAAAAGCTTACTTAATGGAACGAGGCATCTGTTTCAGATGTTGCTCATCCTCTTCTCACCTTGCCCGTGACTGCAAAGTTAAACTGAAATGTGATGAGTGCGACAGCAAAAGTCATACTCTTCATTCCAGTCGTTGTCAGCCCTTTATGCACCAAGGTTTGTGTTGACCATCTCAAGTCAAAATCCTGCTCAAAGATCTGTCTTGTTAAAGTCTACCTAAAAGAGCATCCACAACAAGCCGTGAAAATGTACGCAATACTTGATCAGAGCAACAAATCTCTAACCAGGTCACAGTTTTTCCGATGTGTTCAAGATTGAAGCTGACACGTACCCTTACACCCTGAAAACGTGTGCTCACTGCGACTTCTGGCAGAAGAGCTACTGGGTTCCAGATTGAAGCAGTTAAAGGCGTTATTAGTCTTTCACTCCCAGAGCTAATCAAATGGGATTACTTACCAGACAATCGTGAGGAAATACCCACACCTGAGGCTGCTCCCCACCACCTTCATCTCAAGGATCTTGCCAAAGAAACACCAGTCCTAGACAATGATGCCCTTCTTCTCCTTGGTCGCAACATTCTCCGTGCCCACAAGGTGAGACAGCAGATTAATAGCCCTGGTGACAGACCCTTTGCACAGAGACTTAATCTTGGATGGGTATTATTTGGTGACGTGCGTTGGGAAAGGTCCATAAGCCCACAGTCCACAACTACAAAACAAATATACTGGAAGATGGTAGACCCACTCTTTTTCGGCCATGCATGAGCCAAGTCCATCTCAAACAAGCAATCAGCCAATGGACTCACACACGGTTGTTGTAACACTACAATGGACATTGACACTCTCTGCATCACCGTCTTTGCAAGAACTGTCAATGATAACAATCGTGCCTTCTCCATAGAAGACAAACAGTTTCTCAAAGTAGTCTCTCTTCGCTACAACGCACGCTAGAGCGTAAGCCAAAGATGAAAGAACAGTTTGTTGCCTTCATGCAAAAGGTATTCGACAACAACAACGCAGAGCCAGAACCTCCACTGCCAGAAGGGAGCTGGTACTTGCCATCGATACCCCAGAAAATCTATCACCCCAGAAAACCTGAACAAATTAGAGTTGTGTTTGACTCAAGCGCACAATGCAAAGGTATCTCCCTCAACAATGTCTTGACCACTGGACCGGACCTAAATAACAGCTTTTTGGGAGTCCTCATTCATTTCAGAAAAGAAAGAGTAGCTGTTATGGCAGACATCGAACATATGTGTAATTGTTTTGTTGTAAGAGAAGACCACAGAGACTACTTACGTTTCCTCTGGTACCGAGGTAATGACCCCAGCAAGGGCATTGTCGA
Source organism: Eucyclogobius newberryi (assembly GCF_026437365.1). Lineage (NCBI taxonomy): Eukaryota > Metazoa > Chordata > Actinopteri > Gobiiformes > Gobiidae > Eucyclogobius > Eucyclogobius newberryi. Next base: position 45,250,966 of record NW_027315723.1, read on the forward strand.
GTACAGGATGAGGGTCCATGTATTTGGCAACAGTCCCTCTCCCGCCATGGCCACATACTGCCTCAGGAGAGCTGCACAGGGTGAAGTACAGCAGTACGGGACAAACACCAAGCTCTTTGTGGAGCATGAGTTCTATGTAGACGACGGACTTGTTTCTTGTCCCCACTGAGCAAGAAGCTATCAATCTGTTGCAGAAAACCCAAGCTTCCCAGTCAAAATTGAAACTTTACAAGATCACGTCCAACAGCATAAGTTTTGTAAGCGTTTCCCATGGACCTCTACCTAGGAGGAGAAACAGTGTCTGTACAGCGAAGCCTTGGTTTAGCTGGGAAGTCAAAATGGATACTTTTACCTTCCAAGTCTCCATCAGCGACAAACCAATAATTCGTCGGGGAGTCCTCTCCACCATAAACAGTCTTTTTGACCCACTTGTTTTGGTTGCCCCTGTAACCATTCAAGGAAAATCTCTGTTAAGAGAACTGACAATGGAAGGAACTGAATGGGATGCCCGAAGCTAGGCAAAGAGAACTATGCATCTTCTCCGACGACTCTACAAAAGCCATTGGTGCGGTGGCATACCTCAAAACCACAGATGAAGATGACAAAGTTCATGTGGGTTTCATCTTAGGGAAAGCCAGACTTGCTTCTGCAAACGAGCCCACCATCCAGACTCAGATATGGACATCAGATCACAAGTGATAAGCTGCATAACTAGCCACGGTGATACGCCACTCATTCCTGGAAGTCCCTGCAAAGAGCAGTTGCAACCCTCATTCATGTGGCTCATTCTTTCAAGTCAGCAAACGAAGACACCACTGGCTGTAAAGGATGGCACCAGTGTCAAAAACCTCACACTGTCAACGAGTTGTCCAAAGCAAACACAGTGATCCTTCACACTGTGCAAAGAGCCTGCTTTCCTGAAGAACTCAATGTCCTCTCAAAAGGACCTGACATAAACAAGAAAAGCTCTTTGTCAAAGTTGAATTCTGTAATTTCCTCAGATGGGTTTTTGAGGATTGGAGGCAGGGTGAAGCAAGCAGATCTCAGTACAGTGAACCCTCGTTTATCGCGGGGGTTACGTTCCAAAAAGAACCCGCGATAGGCAAAATCCGTGAAGTAGAAACCTTTATTTTTTTTTACAGTTATCATACAATGAAATACTCCATAAAACATTGAAGGCCCAAGCATTTGTTTAACAAATAAAAGTACTGTATAAACGTTTGTTGTTGTTTTAAGTTTAACTTTTTCTGCGATAGTTAGCATCTTCCTCTGCCTTTTGGGCCCGACCGCAAGTGCCTTTTGTTAGTTTCTTAAGTTTCACTTCTCTAAGTTTCACTTCTCATGCCTGACAGCCAGGGGGCAATGCTGTTCTGTTTACCTGTATTACGTGTCTGGGTGGGACCGAGGTAGACGTTGTGTTGTGAACTTGGTGCTAAATAAATGAACCAAACCTAAAGTGGAATTATCATTTGGACTAACACCTTTGTCGGTGCAGAACGTTTTGTCGACATTGTGGGTGTCAATAACGGTGTAACGTTATTGACACACAGGTAGAGAAGACGCGGAGAGACTGTTAAGCCAATCAGAATGCAGAACACAATGCATGATGCAAATCCGTGAAGCAGCGAGACCGTGAAAAGTGAACCGCGTTATAGCGAGGGTTCACTGTAATCAAGAAAAGCATCCCATAATTTTGCCAAGCAAACACCATGTGTCTACATTGCTCATAAGACACTACCACGAGCAGGTTGAACATGAAGGTCAAACCTTTACAGAAGGTGCCATACGAGCCGCTGGTATTTGGCTTATTGGTGGCAAATGACACATAATCATTCTTCATGGATGTGTTCCTTGTCGAAAACTTTGTGGGAGAAAAGAAAACCAAAAAATGTCAGACCTCCCTCAGGAGCGGCTGAGCGCGTCACCCCCTTTCATGTACACTGGTGCGGACGTCTTTGGTCCTTGGTTAGTGGCTGCCAGGCGCACAAGAGCACGGAACAAGTGCTGGGCCGTCCTCTTTACATGCTTGAGTAGACACGTCTTCCTTCATAAACTCTTTGAGAAGATTCTTTGCTATCCGTGGCCCCTCTGAACAACTACACGCGGACAATGGAACCACTTTCGTTGGTGCTTGCAAAGAGTTGGAGTTCAATAAAGTACTGGAGGAGTCAGAAGTACAGAAATACACCAACAATCAAGGCTGCTCATGGCCCTTCAACCCACCTCACTCTTCACACATGGGCGGCGCATGGGAACGCATGATTGGAGTAGCAAGGAGGATTTTGGATTCAATGTTAATGCGTACCCACACTTTAAATTTGTCCCATGAAGTCCTGTGCACCCTCATGGCGGAAGTGACTTCTATTATCAACTCCAGACCCCTAGTTTCAGTTTCTTCTGATCCAGAAGTCCCTCAGATACTCACCTAAAAAAAGAGAGAATACAACAGTTTCATAAAACCAAATTTAAAATTTAAGCAATGCTAGCAACTTGAATTAATTAAAATGTTCATGTCACATTTAAATGTGTATATCAATCTGTCATTTCCGAAATAAAGTCTGTAAAAACGTGCTTACATTGCTTGAGTGAATGAACACAACTAACACTGACGTCATTGGGTCATTTAATTTTACAGACGACTCAAGGTAAAACTAATCTCATCCAACTAGAGCAGGGGTGCCCCCACATTTTTGGCTCACGCTTCTTTTATATTCGACAAAGCCCGAAGATCTACCTATAGATCTAAATGATGGTATAATTTAGAATATTTTTTTTTGTCAGTATCAAAACAGGTTTTTATTTTTGTTTATCCATAATTAGGCTATAGCAGTGCTTCTCAATTCTTTTCTGATAAGCCCCCCTAGGAAGAAGAAAACACTTCATGCCCCCCTACTCTCCGCCGCGACTAGAAATACGGTGAGCGTATAAACTCCGCACCCCGGATATGTCAGCGAAGCAAAGTGTGTGTTTTATTAATGTGTAATGTATTTGGCTGTATTTGTATTTTTTTATATAACAATTAACTTCCCTACTCTCTAATACAACATTTTAATTTAAAAAATAAAATGGCCACAAATGGATTAGATAATATAAATATATGCTTATTGGCCCCTCATTGTAGCTCTTTTAAGCATTATATAATTTATTAGTGAGATGATCTCCATGGTAACGCTCGGGGAAGGGACTTGAAACTTTGAGAAAGTCACTTTTCTTTGGCTCAAGCCAACAACAAACAGATTTGTGAAGAATAAAAAAGCATTTACAGGTAAGATTACGCTCTGGAACTACCTGTATCCTCCTCTCTTTTTCCCTCCCTCTCACTTTCCTCCTTTGAGCTAGTGCGTTTCGTGGCTCCATTTTGCGAGCCACACTGCGCGACTGCTTTGCGCTCCAGCGCCGTCAGAGGTGGGGCCCCCTTGCTTTCCAGCTCTTTTTGCTTTTGCGCTGCGGCACTTTTCGCCGTTTTTTGCTGCGCTTCGGCACTTTTTGCCGCGATCTACCCCACTGCCTTTGCGATCGACCGGTCGATCGACCTATTGGGCACCCCTGAACTACGGATTGATGGCCTATAAAGCAAAGCTAATTTTCAATTCAATGTATTTTTGTAACACCCCAAATCACAACAGTAGTTGCCTCGGGGGGTGACAGTGAAAAACAGATTAAACAATGTTCATAGGGACTTGGCCTCGTCCTACATTCCCGTGTCCGTAAACAAATGTCCCAAGCTCCCCAGTCCTTAGATCCTCCTTCTCGAAAAACTACCAAACCTCTTTGGGAAAAAGTAGAAACCTGAAGGAGTTCCAAAGTGAAGGAAGGATCCGACTCCCTCAGACGGACAGGCGGACGCGAGATAAGACAGTACAGTGCACTTTTAATGTTGCAACGAATATTTATGCTGTACCCATTTGTTTCATGTAATAATGCAAAAACTGTTTTGCCCCAGTACAGCTATATTGTAAAAGCTGTCTACATCTAATTATAGAGTGTTTTTTTCACCATGAAGCAGGAAGTGCATTGTTAGCAGGCTAGGAAAACATTTGGCTTGCTGCCAACAGCTTGCCAGTGGTGCAAGGAGTGACCAAAGACATCCTTCTGGCCAGAAAAATCTTCTGTTCTTTTTTCACATTTTAGAGAAATCATATATTCAAAATCAACATTATTTGAGCTTTTAACCATAACATTGTTCAAAAACATACTTGGAGTTGTATTTAACTTAAAGAATAATAGAGGATTTTTGGAGGGCAATCTGAGTCTCATTTCCTCGTGGCGTGGACAGCCGAGTAGTTCTCCCATATGTCAATCATTCCCTGCGTGCTAGTGCACACCTGCAGCCTCGTTCCCAGGATAGCAGCACATTTCCCTGGCTGCGCATGCGTGATTGATATGCCGGTGTGTGTTTAGCGAGTTCCTTCAGTGTACAGTACAAAATAACGACAGAGAAAGAACTGGCTTAGAAGAGACGGAAATCTGCGCAGACGAGAGATACGATGCGATCTGTCGCGCTAATAAACAAACGCACGTGTAGCAGGGGGGCTGTTAGGTTTGATGGTAGAGGGCCTCTTGGAAAAAACAGGAGGGTGGGGGGTGAGTGTGGTGAGCGTGCGCATGCACATTTTAAATAAAGCGACTCTCGGTCGCAAGTGTTGTGCCTGAACGCGTTCATAATTTTGGTGAACGTGAACTGAACGCACTGTACTACTGCCGACGAACTGTGAACGCGTTCCTTCTAGTGTTTGTGCACGGCACGTCATTCTTTTTAATTTCGTTCAATAAGGTGTCAGATTTCTAGAGACTTCCAGGCGGAAAACAGACCATTATGTTGCCCAACCAGAACCTATGCCTGGCAAGTGTGAGAGCTCCGAAGTGGTAGAGGCCAATAGCGCTATTGCAGACAGATAGAGATTTTGCATGTCGCACCACACTGCGCATGCGCATCAAAACAAAAAGCAACATGGACGCGACAGCAACAGAGCTGCAAGGAGTCGCCCTACAACCAGTAACATGAGTTTTATGATAAGGTCGGTGAGAATGGGAACAATCTAACATTTCTATGCAAACTTTGCCTCTGGGAAAGGCTGTCTCTTCAATGTGAATGTAAATCCTGGTTGGGTAAGGATTCACAATTGGATATGAAGATGAAATCTGACACATGGTTTCAGCATTAAAGTAATAAAATGTGGAAATAATTTAGAAACATTATAGCATAATATTGAAAAAAAATAACTGAACTAGTTCATTTTTTGGAGCTGTGAACTTAGTTAAACATTTTGAATTATGAACTGAACTAGTTCATTTTAAAATTTGTGAACTATGAACTGAACTAGTTCATGTAGAAAGTGAACTTTTCCAACACTGTCAGTCGCTTGAGTTCTCAAATCATCTGTACAGTTTTAAGTTCATAAATCGACTCGTTCACTTTCATTACGACTGTGTGCTTACATTTTATGTCGGGGCAAGCTAGGTTTGTTTATCTCCCCTTTGTTATTCACTCTGCCTACAGTAGATGGAGCGCTAACTAAGTAATGACACGTTCTACAAGTTATAAAACATTAGATACCAAAGCAGAGGCACTCAAGTTTTAAATCTTATTTTACTTGTTCATATATGTTGATGTGCATTTGTACCTTATTTCACTCTTTTGTTGTCTGTTACTTAATTTTAATTGTATCACCATTTATGTTTTGTTCTTTTTGTAATAAATTTGTAAGTCACACAAAATCAGAATGTGCAACCCGCGTCGTGTGGACAACTCGAAAGTACCTGACAAAAACATGAACGTGTGACATTCTGAATTGATTTCCGCCCTGCCCCCAACGCTTTGTGAATGAGACGCTAGCTTGCACACACAGTGAGCATAAAGAGCCATGGCAGCGGCTCTTCTCAGAATGCAGCGCCATGAACCACAAGGGTCCTGCCAGTCAGAGTGTGAGGCAAGCGCTCATGCAACTCAAAGCTCACGCTCTCAAAAATGCCAATGTGCTAAGTCAATGTGGGATTTTTCTGGGTTAGCGTGCAAGTAGGCTAGCTATCGCTTACGTAAAAACGTTTTTTTCTCTATTCTCTGCGCTGACTCTGTGCCATTTTGGTTAACCATGTGTGCCGTGAATCACCACGCTGCGAGGGTTTAATATAGTGCGCACGTGCGGCCTCTTACATAACTATCCCATCACAGAGTAGGCTTTCAGAGTTCAGCGATTTGGAAATGTCTTTATAGATTTAGACATTATAAGAAAAAACTGTTTGGGGAAAGTTATACATTATATATTACTAGTTACAGTGCTAAAAGCCTAATATATTTGTATTACAATATTATTGTTCAAAAAATTTAACTGAGTTATACTACTTGTATTACATTTTAGTTACTTTTGTTGTTCCACAAATTTGTAGTTCCCAATTTTCTTTATAAAGTTGTATTTTCCAATACATCATCATCGAACCATTGAACAGGTCAACCAGTGTATTTTATAAATCTTGCCATGTTTCATCTGATTAAGACCGTTTAGGTTTCAAATGAGCTGTAAATAGGCCTATAGCACTCTATGTGCCCCCCCTGAGAACCACTGCTGTAAATTAGCATTGACTTGAAATATTTTAGTGCAAAAACACTTACAATCATACATTCATAAAACTAGAATTACAAACTAGACCAGGCTGATATTAATGAATAGGCTGTGCTGATCACTCAGCTCCTCAGATCAACACCTCCTCTTTACAATTCCTCCTCCTGGAGCAAATGGAAATCTCTGTCATCTCGGTCTTCTACTAGGACATTTGGAAGTTGGTTAGGATCAGTCAGTCTTAGGTTGCAGTCACAATACAAATTTAACGTACTTGTTTTGATTGGGGACCAAAGTCACAACATTGTCTCTTTTCTTTCTCGTTTCTTATTCAGTGACATGTCATGTCACTGAACAGCTGAGAACAGCTTTAGTCCTAGTGTAGGTGACCAATTTGTCGACTTGACCATGTATGATTGTCAATGTATGATTGTCTGCTCTTGATGTTGAAGCTAATTTAATAAATACTTCATTTGAAAGTGGTTATGTTCCGCAGTCCTTCAAACATGCAATCATTAAACTTTTCAAAGCCTAATCTAGATCCTAACCTATTAGTAAATTACAGACCCATTTCAAATCTTCCCTTTGTCTCTAAAATCCTTGAAAAAGTTGTAGTTAAACAGCTTCTGTTTGCCATCTAGGCAAGGCAAGGCAAGGCAAGTTTATTTGTAGAGCACATTTCATACACAAGGCAATTCAAAGTGCTTCCACACAGCAGGAAAAATGCATTAAAATCACAAAGAAATTACAGAAACAGAAATACATTAAAATTCCAACTGGTTGTCTAAACTAATAAAATCACAAACCAAAGAGAAGAGTGCAAAGAAAAAATCCTTTCAGTCATATGCGCAGCTAAACAAAACTGTTTTTAGCTTAGATTTGAACATTGTCAGAGTAGAAGCCTGTCTCACATCTTCAGGAAGACTGTTCCAGATTTTACCTGCATAAAACTGAAATGCAGATTCCCCATGTTTAGTCCTGACTCTGGGCACCAGCAGGAGGCCGGCCCCTGAGGTCCTCAGAGTCCGAGATGGTTCATATGCCACTAACATATCCAAGATGTACTTTGGTGCTAGGCCATGGAGAGACTTGGAGAGAGTACACAAGCAGAGCTGCTTTAAAGTCTATTCTCTGAGCCACAGGGGCCAGTGCAGAGACCTGAGAACAGGACTAATGTGATCATACTTCCTGGTTCTAGTTAGGACCCGAGCAGCAGCGTTCTGGGTGTACTGCAGCTGTTTTACAACTCGTTTGGAGAGGCCAGTGAGCAGGCCGTTACAGTAGTCTAGTCTACTGGAGAAAAACGCATGGATCTCTAAATCTGGTTTTGACACTATGTTTTTGATTTTGGCAATGTTTTTTAGATGGTAAAAAGCTGCTGATGTTATTGACTTGACGTGGCTATTCAAGTTCAAATCTGAGTCCATTATTACCCCCAGATTTCTAACTTGGTTTGTAGGTTTTAGAGCGAGACTCTGGAGGTGACCGCTAACACTTTCTCTTTGTTTCTGTGGGCCAAAAACAATTATTTCAGTCTTGTCTGAGTTCAGCTGGAGAAAGTTGTTTTGCATCCACACACTGATCTGTTGGATGCAGTGACAGAGTGAATCCACTGGTCCATATTCACCTGCCGACAGTGAAACATAGATCTGAGTGTCGTCTGCATAATTGTGATAGGACACATTTTCACTGCGTATCAACTGACCTAACGGCAGCATGTAGAGGTTGAACAGAAGGGGACCCAGGACTGACCCTTGGGGCACTCCACAGGTCAGGGTCATGTTGTCTGAGACACAGCTACCAATTTCAACAAAGTACTTCCTGTCTTCCAGATAGGACCTTAGCCAGTTTAGGGCAGTGCCAGTGATGCCCACCCAGTCCTCTAGTCTCTGTAAAAGGATCCCATGATCGGCAGTGTCAAAAGCAGCACTCAGATCTAACAGAATTAAGACTGAGGCTTTGCCCGTGTCAGTGTTCAGGAGGATATCATTTGTCATCTTGACAAGAGCAGTCTCAGTGCTGTGATGAGGTCTAAAACCTGACTGAAAAACATCAAATGAATTGTTTATTAAGAGGAAATCTGTGAGCTGTTGGTTAACAACCTTTTCAAGGACTTTGCCCCAAAATGGCAGATTAGAGATGGGCCGGTAATTACTCAGTACTGCGGCATCAAGACTGCTCTTCTTTAGGAGAGGCTTTATGACCGCAGTTTTCAAATACATTGGGAATGTTCCAGATTGAAGCGACATGTTAACTATGTGAGTGAGTGGTGCTAAACTGTTCAGCACAGACTTTAGAAATCTGGTGGGTAACACATCGAGGCAGCATGTAGATGAACTCAGACTGGTGATGATCTCATGGACAGTTTTGTCAGTTACTGGTGCAAAGTGAGTTAGCTCTAAGTGTCTTGGTGGTTTTAGGGTAATTTTTTGCATTGTGGGATTTATAGCATTTTTAATGCCCTGAACTTTGTCATTAAAGAATAATGCAAACTCATTACACTTGGATGTGGAAATGAGTTCTAACGGCAGCTGAGCTGGAGGGTTTGTTAATCTGTTTACTGTGGCAAACAGGACACGCAAGTTGTTACTGCAGCTTCCAATAATTTCAGAGAAATATCTTTCCCTAGTTCTACATAAGATTAGGTTGAACATGTACAGCTTCTCTTTGTAAATCTCTTTTTGAACCTGGAGCTTTGACTTGCGCCATTTCCGTTCGGCCCTGCGGCACTCCCTTTTCTGTGCCCTGACCGAATCATCATTTCTCCACGGTGCCTTCTGCTTATTTTTAACCATTTTAGCCTTCATAGGGGCGATGGTATCCAGAACATTCAAAACACTAGATGTAACAGATCATTTACATTAGAACATGAGACATTTTCAAAGTTTATCATTTCCATAAACAGTGCACCTGTGCCATCACTTATGTGTCTCCTCTGAACAACTGCAGGACCAACCGGTGGTTTGGGAGAAACAGACAGGTCAAAGAAGACACAGAAATGATCAGACAGAGCAACATCGATCACATTAACATTTGAAATATTTACCCCCTTTGTAATTATGAGATCTAGAGTGTGTCCTTTGCTGTGGGTTGGGCCTCTCACATACTGAGTAGGACTGAAGGTTTCAAGGACAGCATCAAGCTCTTTAGTGTTTCTGTCACAAATATTATCAACATGCACATTGAAATCACCTGTAATGACCAAACCATCAAAGTCTGTGCATACGACTGAAAGCATCTCGGTAAAATCATCTATAAAACTTTGGCAGTGCTGGGGAGGCTTGTATAAAACAATGAAGACAATGGATGGAGACCGTTTTAGCTCCATTTTAAAGGATACATACTCTACTGAAAACACCCCAAAAGACCACCTGCGGGTAATTATTTCATCTCTAAAGACAGCACAGACTCCACCCCCTTTTTTGTTTTCTAGTGTTTCAGATTCAAACTTAAAGTTAGGTGGAGCAGATTCTATCAGAACTACATTTCCTGTGTTTTTGTCAAGCCATGTTTCAGTTAAAAACATAAAATCAAGATTATAAAAGAAATAAAATTATTAATTAGGAGTGATTTGTTACATAAGGATCTGACATTTAGCACAGCAAGTTTCAGACTAGTTTCAGTGGGACTGGGCTTTATCTTTTCACAGGGAATATAAATCACATTTCTCAGATCGGGCCGCCTGACTTGCATTTAGTTTTTCCATCTGTGTGATGTGACTACAGAAATAGCACTAGGGGGGGGCCCGGGTTGGTTTGATTTCTAATATGACAATAAGTCCCGGCAACGCTGAGACCCAGTGCATCCTATTTATGGGAGATACCAGGTGAAAGACGAGGGGGGATGGGTGGTGGGGCTTTTGTAGCCGAGGAGAGTTTGGGACCAGGTGAGAGGCGAGGGGGGATGGGTGGTGGGGCTTTTGTTGGTGTAGTCGGCTTGTGCAGGGAAGAGTTGATAAGTATTGACATAGCCCTTGATCTTGCTATATTGGGTGTGAGTGGAACCATCTTAATGCCTGATTTGATCAGACTTTCAAAATGGCTGGGAAGGCCCATGGGTGAGAGTGGAGATGAGAAGGAGAATGATGAATCTTTAGTGGGAGTAGATGTTGCAGGGGGAACCCAGGGCTGGTGTGAAGGCAGGGGCGATGACAGGGATGTTGTTGGGCCTGTCACAGATGGGTCCAAGGCCTTTGAAGATTGTTCCTTTGCTGGAGGCGGTGGAGGTGAATGTGGAGCAGCTGGAGCTGAATCCTTTGCTGGTGGTGGTGGAGCAGCTGCTGATGAATCCTTTGGTGGAGGCTGAGGTTGTGGTGCTTTTGATGTTGAAACATTAGCTCGGTCTCTGGCTGATGGAGCAGGAATTCTTCTCTCATTCCTCTCTTCTCTAACTATCTGCTCAGCACCCTGTCCAGGCCCAGTCCAATGCCTCAGAGCGTGGAGCAGGTTCTCTGTCAGCACCCTCACTCCACCTCTGCATAGGTGGGGGCCATTTCTCTTAAACAGGTCCTCTCGTTTCCAGAATAGATAGAAGTTCTCAATGTATTGTAGTCCTCTCGGGGCACACTCTTTGGACAGCCATGTGTTCAGCTGAAGAAGCCGGCTAAACTTGTTTATCCTCCTGTCGATGTTTGGAAGAGGTCCACTTGAATGAATGTTTTGATTTCCATTTTATCAAGCACGTCGAATAACTTCAAGAAGTCTTTCAAAACTTCATTCTGTTCCCGCCGCAAGTCCACTGCACCCACGTGCACAATCAGCTGTTTAGCTCCTCCATGCTTAGCCATAATATTTGGAAGGAGTGACGTTATCTCAGAAACAGTGGCGCTTGGAAAAGAATGTGTGTTTATCTTTTCATGCGTCAAGTGACTTATTGCCCCGTCTCCAACCAAAACAATCTGCGTGACCTTGGCTGTTGGCACAGTTCCTCCTTGCTGTATTTTGGCCACGTCATCTTTCCTTTTTTCATTTAATTCCATCTCTGAAAGTGGTAAAAATCTGTTTGTGAGCTGTATTTTAGGTGACTTCACGTTATCTTTGTATCGTTTAGGCTTTGCTCCAAGTTTGTTCCAAGAAACAGCCTGGTCTTTCTGTTTTTTAGACAGATTTGGAAACGACACAGAGTCACTGCGGTTTAGGTTGAAAGTAGCAGTTTTTCTTCAAGTGTGCTCTTCTTACCATCGGTTGACACAGGAATGGTATCGTGAAGAACTTTTTCCGATTCCAAAACAAATAATCGTCTTTTCAGCTCATTAATTTCTTGTTGATATTTCCGACAGTGTTCACAGTCTTTCTCCCTTCTTCTCCCGGACATGTCGCTGGCGTCAGATATGTCGTTAAAACTGGAAAAAAAATCTTAAAATCCTTGGTTTACTTGAAAAAGTTTAAAGCAAAAATGTTTGGAAGACAAAAACTGATTAAAAAAGCTAAATAAATAAGGAAAGCAGCGATAGCAAGCGGAGCGAGCGAAAAAGCGTGTGCACTCTTCGGAAGCAGGGGCCGACAACTTATTTGAGTCCACCACAGCACTGAACTGTACTAGCTAAAGTCGCAAATGATTTGTTATTAGCTGCTGAATAAGGACTAGTCTCAATCCTGGTTCTGTTGGACCTCAGTGCAGCATTTGACGCCATCGACCGCAACATTCTACTGTAGAAGTTAAAATGTGATGTAGGTGTCGAAGGAACAGCCCTCAGCTGGTTTAAATCCTATTTATCGTATAGGTACCAGTTTGTTAATATAAACCAGAGCTCCTCACCTTATTCTAAAGTAACCTACAGTGAAGTACAATTCTGTTTACTCTTTATGTGCTGTAGTTAGGCAACATTATCAGAAAGCATGGCATTGACTTCCACTGCTATGCAGATGACACTCAGCTGTATTCATCAAGTAGACAGACTTAGTTCTTGTGTGAAGGAAATAAAAACCTGGATGACACTTAAAGGCGGTATGGACAATTTTTCGGCGATTTGAGAACGCAGGCGGAAGTTCGCATGCGTACTCCCCCGTGCGGACCGATACAACACACACGTGCGTTTGTTTATTAGCGCAACGGAGCGCATCGCTCGTCTCCCGTAGATTTCTGTCCACTTCTGAGCCAGCTCGAACTGTCTTTCTCCGTCTTCATTTTGCCCCGTACACTGAGGGAACTATATTATGATAGATCCATGCGCTTGGGCACGCGGAAACGTGGGGACGAGCCTGACGCAGCTGCAGGTGAGCGGTAGGTGCGTTTTATGATTGATACGTGGCAGGACAAATGATTTATCCACGCCACGAGGAAATATGATAAAAAAAATTGCTGAAAAAAATCGTCCATACCACCTTTAATTATCTGCTTCGTAGGTCATTGTATTAGGCCCTAAACGTCTATGAGATGATTTATCAGAGCAGATAGTCACACTGGACACTGCTAGTGTAGTCTCCAGTTCTACAGTAAGAAACCTTGGTGTCTTATTTGAACAGGAGCTTTCATTCAAAGCGCATGTAAATCAATCCTGCAAAATTCCCATTTGCGCAACGTAGCTAAAATGATAAAAATCTTGCCTAAAAGCGATGCTGAAAAACGTATCCGTGCATTTGCAACGTCTAGATTAGACTACTGTAACTCCCTGCTTGCAGCGTGTTCTAAAAACTCTATAAAAACTTATAAAGCCATAAATGACATGGCCCCATCCTACCTCTGTTTTTTTCACTGTAGCCCCTCGAGGCATCTGCTGTTGTGATTTTGGTTTTGGGTTACAAAAATAAATTTAATTGAACTGAAATGAATTTACTTCTCTGAGCTGGTCTGGTTTGTGTTCAATTCAGTTAAATTCAAATTATTTTTGTTATGCCCAAAATCACAACAGCAATTGCCTCGAGGGGCGACAGTGAAAAACAGATTAAACAATGTTCATAGTGACTTGGCAATGTCCCAAGCTCCCCTGTCCTTAGACAGGCATTTCAGTGTCCCGACAGCGTGCCCCCGCAGCGTGGTTCTGGAGAAGTGCCCGCCGACTCTGGAGAGGGCATCTTGTACCCCGCAGCTCTGGAGAGGGCATCTCGTGCTCTGCGACTCAGGAGAGGGCATCTTGTACCCGGCAGCTCTGGAGAGGGCATCTCGTGCTCTGCGACTCAGGAGAGGGCATCTTGTACCCGGCAGCTCTGGAGAGGGCATCTCGTGCTCAGCGACTCAGGAGAGGGCATCTTTTGCCTGGCTGACGACTGGGGAATAAATAAATTAGGACATTGCCGATTGGCGATGAGCATCCACGATGAAAAAACAAGTGGATGAGGAAATAGGTATAGCTATAAATAGCTTAGGTGGCATGAGTCGCAGAAAGCATTGCAGGCATGGATCGGAACAAACGTGTCTGGCGTGGATTGGAGCGAATGTGGCTGGCGTGGCTGCCGTGGATTGGAGTGAACATAGCTTTCTCCAGAATCCAAGCAATACTGTGGTGGAATGTGGCAGAGGGAGCATGTACGTCAAGGGCGATGTAAGGAGCAGAAGCACTGAGGCGAGTTTGAATGACGAGCCGTGCAATAATCCAATGGCACAAGCTCCACTAGCATGGGCCTGAAGAAGCTTCAATACTGCCCCAGTGAAATGTTCATGCCAACAGCAGATGATTACTGAGATTGTAACGGGTAATATCTTGCCCATTTTCAATAGTATTGCAACACTACTGATTAAAAACTAGACGTTTCACTCTATTTGAAAACAAAAAAACAAAGAGCGAGCATCTTACAATTTTTTGCGCTTTTAAAAGTGGTTTCTTAAATGTCTCTTGTTTAAATGTTTATAATTGTGTGCTGCAAGTTTGCCTTGGTCACCCTTGAAAAAGAGGTTACAGTCTCAATGATTGTTTTCCATTTGCCAGAGATTTGCACTTGTATCAGCTCAAAGCCAGGAGAAAATGAATAATACGATTCTGGAACTATTTACAGACAGAGAGTGCAGAGTGAAGAGGTTTTATGACTCAGACAGCAATAATTACTTAAAAATCTAAATATGTAAAGTTAATATTTTTAATGCCAGATACATCAGTCACCAAAATAATCATTAGTTGCTGCCCTAAATTACATAGCATTTTCCAAAATGTGATCAACCAAAAATGTTTTTAATTGATTGATTGCATTGTTTATTATTATTGATTTGTTTTTATGTTTTCTTTTATTTCTTTTTGTTCATATAATTTAAGATAAAACAAGATCACTTACTCATGCAGAATCGTCATCAAAAACCCTGCACTTTTACCACCCAAAATGAGAACTATGAACATGAACAAAAGAGGATTAGAGTAATATGCAAATGTTATTCCACTCGGCCAGTCAGTCCTTGCTGTAAAACTCAAAGTGGCCACCATTATTTAATCTTTTTCACTAATGTGGTTCAGGGACATTTAGCGCAGATTAGCGAGCATTCAATCAGACCACTCCATTCAGCCTTTTCATTCATTCATTTTCCACAACCCAATCTCAAAGTCAAGCACGCCTGGAAAAACTAAGATCAATTTCAGCTGCAAAAATATAGATATTATTGTGTACAAAGATGAGCCTATTTTTATTTTTCCAGCAGCTGGGGTGTCAAGGAGTCAGTTCAAAAGAGCAGGAAGTCTTTGGTGTTATGTAAGCCGCATCTTATGCAAATGGTTTGGCTTCCTGTGACATCATTCTCAAGTGCCCATGATGTTTTGACCTGGTTTAAAGGTCCCATATCATGCAAAATTGACTTTTCAGTGCTTTTTTTTTTATTGATTCCTGCAGTGTTTAGCTAGAGAACAGTCTCTATCCTTCTCCTCGGATGAGCAGACAAACGTGAGCTAGTGAGTTACGCAGCACACAGCACACAGTTTCAGCCCATCCTCCAGGATGCACTCTATACCTGTGGAGTAGATTGACGCCCGACAACCAAGATAGCGATATCTAGGTTGGCGGGCGTCAATCTACTCAATCTACTCAGTCCGCATTTCCGAGTACACCCGAACGCAACCCGAACGCAGCGGCCAATCAGATGCCCGCTTTCATCGAAATTAGATCACGGCCACCGCTCGGCCAATGAGAAGCGAGAATACTGCGAAGTGGCATGTCTGTCAAAACGAAACTTAAGCGATGAAAATGCCCCAAATAGGGCCAAATTACTAGTTAAATCCTGATTTTTTTTCGAGGAATTTCAAAACAGGGGCACGGTGGGCCCCCTCCTAATTCAAACCCCGGGCCCGCCGGCAATTTGAGGGCCTACGGGCCCCGGGCCCCGTCTATTTTGCAGCCTGATGAACCCTGTGTGCACCCTTCCCCTGGATCACTTTGACATGGTCTCCTCTGTTTAAAATGAACCGTTCTGATTTAAAAGGGACCAAAGCGGTCTGGCTCGCTTTTAGATTGGACCAAAGAGAATGCAGACTCTGGCTAAAACTACATGACAAAAAGCAGATATAAACAGAAAACAGTAATTTCTAACTTCTAACTGATACGTGGAGTCGACATGTTTAGCAAGACAAAGCTAGTGTTCTTAAAGGTTGAATGGACGATTTTCTAGGCCCAAATCTGAGTTTCATTTCCTTGTGGCGTGGACTGCCGATTAGCCCTGCCACGTATCAATCATAAAACGCACCTACCGCTCACCTGCAGCCGCGTGTGGACCGTCCCCACGAGAGCAGCACGTTTCCGCGAGTCTAAGCGCATTGATCTATCATAGTATAGTTCCCTCAGTGTACGGGACAAAATGAAGACGGAGAAAGACAGTTCCAGCTGTCTCATAAGAGACGGAAACCTACGGGAGACGAGAGATGCGATCCGTCGCGCTAATAAACAAACGCACGTGTGTGTTGTATCAGTCCGCACGGGGGAGTGCGCATGCGCACTTCCGCCTGAGTTATCAAATCGATTTCGAAAAATCGTCCATTACGCCTTTAAGCATTAACTATTTGCTGTTTATCAAAGTTGTTTCCAGTTATAATACAACTTACATCGGCCATACCTAATGCAGTACAAGAGATGTTAAAATGTGGTGTAGAGGTCCAGAGCAGTGAAATAATTGTGAGAAAAGCTGAAGTAGTTTCCTGTTTACTCTAGCTTTAGCAACATCAACTCACAGCGCCTCCAACTTGGAATCACTAAGCGTCTTTTTATGAACCACTACATTATTATTCAAGTACTAATGATGTCACAAAGGGGGATCGGGTGATCTCAGCTCTCAATTGGAAAACGTTCCAAATATGACAAAATAAATTGAATGACAAATTACTCTCGCATGGAGGGCTGAAACACAACACAGTTTTTGATAAAAAAAAAAAACATTCGATGTGTTAAGCAGAGGACCTTATAATTTGTTTTAATACCATTTCAGTCTTCAGTCTTTTGGAGTCTAATTAGCACAGCTCTTCACATTTCATTCCGTCATGTTGTTTTTCCGGTGTTGTTCTTCTCTCCCGTTTCACTAACTAGACAGATGACATCTTCTGTTTGTGCTGATCCCACATTTTGAGCCGTGTTGCATCATTAAATGGCTTGTTCACGTAGAGCTGATGGTGAAAAAGTGGAGGGAAGGAGAGAGGAGGAGAGGGGGAGGTTGTGGGGGTCCAGGGTTATTATTGGGGCTGGGAGAGCCTCACAACTGGGCCAACTGTGTCTATCTTTAATGAAACGGGGTGGGGAGGGGGGCAGCACAGGAGGAGAAGAGTGCAGTAATGCAGGATCAAATATGCACAACTTTGGATACAAGAACAGATTGGTATTGGTAATATGTTAATATGTGGATATAATTATAACAAAACATTAGACAAGATTGTTGTGGACAAAAAAGGAGTATAGAGCTCCTGCAGCTGCGATCACGCAATCCTGGCACCAAAGTACACACTGGTCCAAATGATTGAGGACAGAAGAAATACTGAGCCTTTTGCTAAAGCTCGGGAGAAGTGGATTTCTGCAACTAAAAGGACTGCAGTGAATCAAGCCTCACATTAATCAAGCAACAGATGTATGCATTGATTTTTTTGTTTTATTTGGTGAATTATTTAATCATTGTCTCGCACAAATCCAAAATCTTTAATAAGATTGTGTTTTTAAAATTGGGCTTTTAATTTAATGAGAAAGTGTAGTTTGAGGATAAATGAATCCAAATGCTTTTCAAAAACACAGTTTGCATAATTGACGTATAAATGTAGAAAAATTATATCACAAACTAAAGTTAAACTGATGATTTTCGAGGAATTAAATAGCCTCTGATATGTACCACAGCCTCACATCAGTTAGTTACTTTTCCAAAGTATGATTTTAAACTTCTCCATGGAGACAAGCAGGTGATGCCACCCGGACAGATCAAGTTACAGGTCAGATCTTAGCAGAGGCAACACCCTTAATGAAAGAAATGTAACAGTAAATACTTAAGTATGTTTGATTCCAGGCAAAGCAATGACATTTCCATGGAAACAGTGCACCTTTATAATGCATACATGCACACTGATTGAAATAGAAGAAGTCTGAAAAGAGTCATGACAACATTTTACATGTAGCGGTATTGGCCTATTTGGTGTCTCAACAGAAAAGAAAAACTTCCAGCTGTATTACCATGTTAATGAAGGGCTTTAAACACTTGTTTAGTCATTTCTCATTTGGCATAGAAGGCTTCATTATAGGGCATTATGTTGGACTTTCAGGCATTCATTCATTGTATAACTATTATGAAAATATATTATAGCTAACAGAGATGGGAATACATTTTGTATATTTACGTTGCAATACCAAAACTGCATTGACAAACGTTTTTAGAGTGAATTCAATTTGCCACTCATCCAACTGGCTTTTTCAGTTGTAACATAGCTGTGGTCAGGGAGTGGCTGAAATGTGTGAAATAATGATCCTCTTATGTGAAATTCACTTATATATGAAAACTGGTCTCTTTAAATGAAATAAATGATTGGCTGTAGCGTTGAATCAAAACTTTGCTGTATTACGACTTTTTCAATACCAGGCCTAATATTCAATATAATAATTTTATCACCCAACTCTAATGCAACATATTAAAAGTAGGTATTTATTTACATTAGATATTTTAACGTCACTGAATTCTGCCATCTATGTGCTCCTACGGCCCAAAGTAACTAATTATGGAAAACTGTTAAAAAACAGCTTAGAACAGAAGTTTGGCAAAGACATGTCTGCACACAAGCTTTATGTGATAGTTTATTGCCCTGAAAAATAAACAAATGCAAATTAAATCATTTGGCTTCCTGCAAAGCTCAGGAACCTTAGTTTTGAATTAGGATTAAACCTGGTCGAAACCAGGTTCAATCCTAGTTCAGATCCGGTTCTTGATTCTGTCAGCACTATTCTGAATTTAAGAAATAATCCACTTATTTTAGTAGTTTTTATAAGAATTTTGAATTGTTGTATATTTCAAGCCTTGTAAGGAAACCATGTTTGGATTTGTTTGGATTTTTGGCTTTACAAAAATATATTGAATTCACTTTTAAGTAAATTTCTTCCATCTTACTGTACTGTACATTGTTTATTGTTATTTTGTTGAGTGAGTGAGAAAGGCCAGTATAAATAATGCAGCAGTGTCGATGTTTTTATGAGGCTAAATTAAATTTTATTCTCTCAACAAACTGCAAGCATGCATTCTGCCAATATCAGAATGGCATAACATTCTCTTCCTGACTTACAAAGCCATAAATGACATAGCCCCATCCTACCTATAGTACCATATCATCCAAACAGCCAAAATGCTGGCCTTCTGGTGGTCCCAAGAGTCTTTAAAAGCACAGTAGGAGGTAGAGCGTTTAGTCATCAAGCTCCTGTATTATGGAGCCAGTTCCCTGTTCATATTAAAGAGGCCGACACAGTCTCTTAATTTAAGACAAGGCTTAAAACGTTCCTCTTTGAAATTGCTTATGGTCAGGCCAGTTAGGAACAGAAATAAATGCTGCCCTAGGAGCAACTCTGCTTCTGACTACTTTTCAATCAAGCAATATTTAATCTTTAAATGTTGCAAAAATGTATTGAATTTAAATCAGTACTTGCAATTACAATTGTTAATGGACAAATGGTTTCAGTTCAGTCTAAAATTATTGTAAATGTAAGAATTCTGTGGTTGGAATGCAGATGTTTTGGCTTAGTTCATGGTTCAAATTCAATGCATTTACCTGGCCTATCTACATGAAACAATAACAAGTTCTATATCTTTGATCAGTGTTTCTTGAATTCCTGTGCTGTTTTAGTCTGCATTCTTAGTCCGTCCGTAGTGTCTATTGAATCCACATATTCTGCACGTTTAGGTTCAGACCTGGAATAGTACTGTTATTGAGTTGGTTTAGAATTACAATTTACAATGAGAGAAAAGGACAATTTATTCTTGCTAATTTTATGAAGTATCTTAACATTACATTTTTTAATATGTAAATAATCATGCTTCTTGTATACAATATTCTCCATGTGAAAGGTTTGAGAGCCACTGACTTCAACAAAATCCCTTGATCCATCAGAGAAATGACCTGGACAGTTTACATTTTCATGATAAAAATGTATTCTTACAAATTGTAGAAAAGGATTCAGTCTTAGAAAAACAAGATGTTTCGACTAATCTGTGGATCTAGACTAGGGATTAAACCGACTTGTATTCTTATAAAGTTAATGGTAATCAAACAGAACAATTTGTAACTTTTTACTAATATGAATTAAAAATTAGCTTGGTTAATGTAGGGCATATTAAAGAGGTGAGGTAAGGAAAAACAGTGCAAATATGATTAAATGAAGGCAGCATTGGCCAGAAATGTTGATCTATGAATCTATAACTTCAAAAAAGTGTTTCATTTGTTCATTAATTTGTCTTCTGAAATATTAACATTCTAAACTCAGGACTGGATTAAAAATCAAACTTTCTATTTCCATCGAATGGTGCAGCTGATGTACCGCCTCTAGAAAGTTTTTTCTTTAAAAGGAAATTACTTGGACACGCTTTTTGATGAAGGCAACATACTTTTGAGGTTTTTACAGCAATAAATACCTAAAAAAAATGTTGAGCCCACAATAGTTATATTTTTATATACAGCAAGATACTTAATACATAACACATTTTCTATGTTTGTGAAGCTCAACTACAATGTTGAGTCTAGAAAATAGTATATTGGAAAATTCCAAATAGTTGCTTCCTTAAGATAATTAGCATTTAGATCTGATCACAGCTATAATATATTATAGTCTCTTTTTACCTCCATTCTGTATAAATGAATGAATACATGAGTTTATTATTTGGTGGTTTACATTCAGAAAAAAATTAAATAACAATATTTATACTATCATTTATAATTTTCCAATTGTGTCGGCTGTAACTAAATTTGGTGTTTTGTGTTGAAGCATTTTGCATATATAAGCCCATCACTTAAAGGTGATATGGACGATTTTTTTCAGCAAATTTTTTTATCATATTTCCTCGTGGCGTGGATAAATCATTTGTCCTGCCACGTATCAATCATAAAACGCACCTATCGCTCACCTGCAGCTGCGTCAGGCTCGTCTCCACGTTTCCGCGTGCCTAAGCGCATGGATCTATCATAATATAGTTCCCTCAGTGTACGGGGCAAAATGAAGACGGAAAAAGACAGTTCGAGCTGACGCAGAAGTGGACAGAAATCTACGAGAGATGCGATGCGCTCCGTAGCGCTAATAAACAAACGCACGTGTGTGTTGTATCAGTCCACACGGGGGAGTGCGCATGCGCACTTCCGCCTGCGTTCTTAAATCGCCGAAAAATCGTCCATACCGCCTTTAATAACTCAACAATTCAGACATAAAAATATCCAATGAATTTGATCAGTATCTAAACATAGAATTCTTACCATTGTTGGTAACCAATTTGGAGCATTCTGATGACAGTTTGAAAGGTCTATTTTTGGACATGAATACAATTAATTTATGACGAAAAGTCCAGATTATGAAACTTTTTGAATGAAATGCCTCAAATGTGTGTTCATGGTGCATCAGAAGAACCCTCATACCTTTACAAATGCTCCATGCTGATGTAAATGGTGTACGGTGAGTACTCTTTACTCTTTACCAGGTTCATGCGGAGGACACATACTCACACATTCTGTGGGTTGCTATGGTAACGGAGGATACGGCATCAGGAGAAGAGCCTTAAATAACCCATGTGTAAGTCATGTTTCACAGCTACAACAGGGATTTCGATGCACATTCAAGCCACCTTGTCATTAGTGTGAGAGCGGAAAGAAGTAGTGCAAATGAGGCTAAGAATAGTTGGTTGGTTAGCTGAGTAGTGAAGGCACCCGTGAAAGTGTGTGGACTTTCAAAAGACACAGAAGAGACACATCCTGCCTACTGAGGTTGAACAATTTTGGGAGGACAATTAACTGCATTTATTATTACTATTATTACAGTTTGTACCAAATGCTTTGGCAAGCGTGTCTAAACCATGGTCCAAGGGCCAAACGTGGCCCTCAGACTTCCAGATAAAATGACATAAACTACCACTAGCAGTACTTGTTACTGTAAATTGTAAAAAATCTGTAGATTATTCAACTAATCGAGTTGACTATAAAAAGTGATTTTATCTGTACTATATAGACTCTAAACCACATAAAACATAAGAAAGAGAGTGGCATTATTAAATCAATGAGTCAAAAAATAATCTCTGAATTTCATCATCAATACATTTAATTCATAAATATTCTCTGTCTAGAGGCTGTCAATTGCAACTTTTTAACATTTATTTGGTGGAAATTATACAAAACTTTCTACAAGTTTGTAGTTAAAACATAAACACAATAATCAACATGATTTTTTACACAAAAAGCTTATTTTCAGTATTTTCTGTGTTTTCCCCCCAATAAGGACATGGACTTGCCAGTAAAGGAACAACATGCTCAGCTCATATTGGCACAACCTTCTTTCCATTGTCCACCTAAATCCTGCACGCTCTGATCCAGGCCCAGTGACCAAAGACACAGAAGACGTAACAGAACAAGAGTCCATATCAAGACATTTTTCATTCAGACTATAAAAGCAGTACAATGTAAAGACTTGTGTGGTGAAAACTATGTCTCAATTTCTCCATTAAAATCACATTATGTTCCATTTCAGTTTTGTCTAAATTACTGTAGAAAGTTTTGATTAACAATCTCTTAAAGCGTCTATAGCCCTAACCCCAAACCTTAAGTACTATGATCCGGGACTTGATTCTGAATGGCGTCTTGTTGTCTAAGCTTGGGGCTAGCAACACGAATGGCGTTAGCATGAGGAAGTGAGCGTGCTAAGAAGTCAGAGGAGGGCAAGGCAGCTCAGTGAGGGTCAGGGTGGGCGGCAGATGGTTGCTAATGACGACTGAGGCCATGTGACGCCATTCACATCTGTCGACAAACGTCTAGAGGCTAATGTGTGTGTGTGTGTGTGTGTTAGCCCAGTGCAGTCGTATGTAATTTATGGACACATCTGCTGTTAAAGCTCTTTTGTGCGATGCATATTTTAGCATGATAGAGTGAGTGATTTCTCTTTAGCTTTCAGCCGCTCCAGGACAGATGACGATCAGTAACGAGCGTGGACGTTGGCATGATTTACAGAAGCGACCTAAAATGTCACTGAACTGCAACGACCATGATGCAATTGGTTGTGTAAAGGCGGTTGCTAAGATCATGTTGATTTAAAAAAATGTATCAGCAGTGGTGGAAGAAGTACTCCAGTATGTTAATGAAGTAAAAGTACAGATTCATAAGCAAATAAATACATTTTGATAGATTGAGTGATCGAATGTTTTGTATCGTGTATCTCCACGGAGTGCTAATTGTGGAAATTGGGTGTATGGGAAATTGGATAAATAACAAAATATGACAGAAAAGTGTAGTGGATTAGGGAGGGTAAGTATCCAGTTTTTTGAGAGGATTGGTACCAGGAGATGGCTTGGTGCTGAGGGCCCTTCCTTAGGAAAAGACTTCCCTCGGGAAGATGATCGGGATTTGTGTTCATCGCAGGGTTTAGGCATGAATCCTTTTGTTTTCCTTCGTGTTTTTGCAGTTCTTGTGTTCGTGTGTTGTGCTCATCCAGAGAGTTAATTCGGCCTGGGAACGTCTCGGGATCCCCCCGGAGGAGTTGGAGGAAGTGTCTGGGGAGTAGGAAGTCTGGGAGTCCCTGCTTAGACTGCTGTCCCACGACCCGGCCTCGGATAAGCGGAAGAAGATGGATGAATGGATGGATGGAATTTACAACTAAGGGTTATTCATTTACAATTAACACAATGACAAGTAGCATCCTTTAATGTATGGGATGCCCAAGGCTGGCTCCTCTTGACGTGGAGGAGCAGCGGCTCTACTCTGAACTCCTCCAGTGTGACTGAACTCCTCACCCTACCTCTATGGGAGCACCCAGCCACCCTGCAGAGAAAGCTCATCCGTGATCTTGTTCTTTCGGTCATTATCCAAAGCTCACAATCAAAGGTTGGCCACTTAATCGAGAGCTTTGTCTTTCGACTCAGCTCCTTCTTCACCCCAACAGTCCGATACAGCGAACGCATCACAGCAAACGCTACAGCGATCTGACTAAAAATGGTTGAACACACCAAGAATAAGAATCCTTAAAGGTCCCATAACATGCAAAATCGACTTTTCAGAGCTTTTAACCTTCTTACATTACTATTTGTGCTTCATATATGTATCCAGAGTGGTTTTTTTGATTGATTCCCGCAGTTTTTAGCTACAGAACAGACTATATCCTTTCCTCGGATCTGCAAACTGACGGGGGGTGGTTGCAAGACTGCGTCATAACCCCAGGCACGCGTCACCAAGGCTGGCTCCTCTTGACGTGGAGGAGCAGCGGCTCTACTCTGAACTCCTCCAGTGTGACTGAACTCCTCACCCTATCTCTATGGGAGCACCCAGCCACGATCTCTCTGAGACTACGTCACAGGTGGGTGGGGCACACACGCTCTCGCTGAGACTACGTCATGGGTTGGGCGGGGGAGCCAGATCGCTCTTCCCAAGGGTGGGGGCGAATATCAAACCAAGCCGTCTGCATTTCCGGGTTGGTGAGGGGGTCCAAGGTATGGGTGATATTTCTTAACTATTATGTTATGGGTGTTGCACAACCCTTATTATTATCAAATATACACTTAGGATAGACTACGAAACGTGAAAAAAGCATGATATGGCACCTTTAATAAGTGTTACTGGAAATTAAAAAGATAAGCGAAAATAAATAGTTAATAGAAAATGCTCTTTACTAAACAAAGATGAGACTGGATGAACATTTTTCAAAATATTAGAATAATGTAATTTTAAACAAACAAAACCAAATTCAATCTTCATTTCAATCAACAAAAACCTTTCTCTAAAATCTCCGGGAAATAAATAAATAATTATATTTTTTTCAGCACACTCTCAATTTAGGGAGTGTCTACAGAGCCGCGACGCGCGGCCGAAACTGCCATGTTATTTTGTGCCGCGGCTCTTGAGACTGCTGCGCTATTTGACCGCGCCGTTTTAGACTGCGCCGGGTTAAGGTTAAGGTTAGGGTTAGGGTAAGGGTTAGGGTTAGGGTTAGGGTTAAGGTTAGGGTTAGGGTAAGGGTAAGGGTTAGGGTTAAGGTTAGGGTTAGCCATGAGGCTATATGGCAGCGCGGTTCCTGAAACTGCTGGGCCATTTGGCTGCGCCGCGGCTCTGCAGCCACGGCCCTCAATTTACCCGTCATGACAAGCAAAATAAAATAAAAAAATAGGAGACAAAATATAAATTTTGGAAATACAGGGTAAAATCAAGAGATTAAAGAGCAATTAGTGTCCTGGGTGGTATAAGGCTTTTAAAGAAGTACTTCCTCCTCTGCTTTTAACAACTTTTAACTGTTCGCTTAAAAAGTTACTAAGTTTGAAAAAAGCCATCATATTTAATACCTTAAAAAAATGTAATCAAAAAGGATTTATTAACAAACGAAAAACCCAGGAGACTTATAATGAGACTATCTTTACACATGATGAGTCATATAAATAAACAGCAAAACGAAGTTGTAATAATTAGTTAATATACTGAGAAAGCGTTTGATTCTGTTAGCTGGCCTTGTTTATTCAAAGGGATGTATACATTTAAAATAGACAACTTATGTTAGAACTAAACTAAGTCGGTGTAATCCCTCATTCGTCCAGGAGTGTTCCATTGTAGAAAATGATTCAGTTGTATCATCTAGACAAACGTTTCGACTCTCATCTTTGAATTGAGTCTGGGAACTCTGGGAATATTTATCTATATGGTCATTGTGCAATGTCCCTGTCAAATGAAAAAACAAGAGTACACATTCATTACAGACATTTATAGATGAAGAATAAAGTGTGACTAATTTAAAAAAACTGCTTTAACCCTGCGAAGAGCTGACCCCTGTCCAAGGTGTACCACGCCTAAGGCCCAAAGTCAGAATCAGAATCAGAATAGGGTTTATTGCCATTTGTCAATGAACAAAATTCACAAAAATAGGAACTTGTCCTGGTGATTCGGTGCAACACAAACAACAAAACATTGAACACTGAATACAAAACGGCATGATATGTACGTAATAAAATATAAAGTTATGTAGTGCAATAAGAACTGAACAGTGCAGTGAGCACCGAATCGCCATGGCAGCCATCCGCAGCGCCATCTTAAGCGTCACTGGGATAGTCACCAGCGACCCCTAATGGGAGAAACAGTAGAAGATAAATGAATGAGTTATTTGAAAAAGTTCGGATTACTTATGAACAACGCAACCATGTTAAAAAAGCATGAATACAAATTGGGTTAGTGGCCAAGTTTACTCATGCCTCTTCTGCCCTCTATCTGCTGTCTGTAGAATGCGCCCACATTAGGGAGCCTTATTCACACCTCAACACATCTGCTTCTGATCATAAAAGGTAATCTAATATTTAAACAGCTCGACCTCTGACTGGTGAAACAACAGAGGAGCAACTTCAAGGTTAAACATGACAGTTGAAAAGGTATACGCGGCAGGCCAAGGGAAAATACTGGTCTGAGTTTACACATAACATTGCAAAGGCAGAGAGGTGGGGCATATGAGAACTCCTGCTGGTTTAGTTCTGGGTTGGACTTGATGTAGTCCTTGATTAGACTTGTTTTTTTTACCAGAACTAGAGTTTAGGGGCATTGAGAGGAGAAAAACAAAACTTCTCCTTCTCCAAGTCCTTTTAGTCCTAATTAAGTCCTATTTTAATTTTCCTTTAAAATGAAGGTTTTAGATTATCTTTCATTCATCTAGTTATATTATGTTGACCCACAAAGACACCGGGAAGAACGTAAAACAGGAAGGCCTGCATCCTTTTTGCTGGAGGCTGGAGGTGTGTGTGTGTGTGTGTGTGTGTGTGTGTGTGTGTGTGTGTGTGTGTGTGTGTGTGTGTGTGTGTGTGTGTGCGTGCGTGCGTGCGTGCGTGCGTGCGTGTGTGTGTGTGTGAAAGCAGGCAGTACCTTAATCTTTAAAATGTCCACTTTATCTATAGTGAATTTACATTTTTATTTTGATTAGTTAATGTTGAATGGTTACTACTTTATTTATGTACCGCACACATTTCATTATTTTAATTGATAATATATTCCATTGTGTGAAGGCAGAACTTGATAGGTTAGTATGCCACGTTTTGGGATGAGAGCTGATAAGTTAGGCATACTTCCTCAAACTTCATGGTTTTACTCATCACTGTAAACAAACAGTGTATAGTTCAAATGCTTTCAATTGTCTCCAAAGTGATACTGGCTAAATTAAATTCAATCAAAAACTCAAAAGAATTGTACTTAATATTCAATCAAATATATAAACTTCTTCTCAATGCAACGTTAGTGTGCAATTTGAGCTTTCAGCGTTGCCTGTATGGTTTAAGATGATCCACTAGCCCCATCTACTGGACACTGCTGTCAGGTACATTCATACATTTTCTAAGTAGATCAAATATCTGCACATGAGCACAAAATGTTTTCTATAATAATAATTTCAAAATAATAATAGTCATTTGACTAATAATAGTCAGTCTAACAATAGCACTGTGTTTCACAGATGTTCCGTGAAGTAGCCTATGATCTTTATGAAGCATGAAATCTAATGTGATACTTTTGAGTCCTGGTGAGCAGATGCTGGATGAGAACACACGAGGATCATGACTACCAACATAGCAGAGTAAGTCAATATAACAATATTACACTAAATTCCTCAATATTTTTTCTGTCTGCTTGCTCGCATTTTTTAGCAGTTAAATGTTGTGTTTTCCTGAACTGCGAGCATTGATAGTTTGTGCAGGTATGTGTTCTTTTAATATGAGTGCATCGTTTGTGTGCTACTGGGCATCACAGATTGTGTTCACATTCTAGATTTGATGATATCATAAGATGGTGGGCAGGGCCTATGGAACACTATGGGAGATTCAGTGTTGAAATAGCAAAGAAGGTCGCTCCTGGGTATTTATCGGGCCGTCATGAGGGCGGCTATTGATTATGGCTGTATAAGATAAGATAAGATAATCCTTTATTGTCCCACATGGGGAAATTTCATTGGTGCCACGCAGGTAGATACAGAGGTAGATACAGAAGAACAGATCACTAATAGGAAGTCTGAAAAACACTTTCAGTAGAAGATCTCCTATAAATAAATAGCCTACATGTCTGCGGCTGAGACTAACTTAAAGAAGCTTGATGTGGAGCAAGCCCAGGCCTTGCGCATCTGCTGTAGGGCTTTTAGGACCTCCCCTGTCTCGGCGCTGCAGGTTGAGTTGGGGGAATTGCCGTCACGGCTCCGGAGGCTAGAACTTCTGTTGGCTTACTGGGTGAATGTGCAAGGTCATACGAGCTCTCACCCGTTGAGGGACTTTCTCAGGGTTGATGGGGGGCAGAGTGAGGCTGGCGGTATGGTTTTCAGCCAGGTAGGAAATGCGAAGGCGCGGCTTGCGGGGGTTGGTGATCTGCGTGTGAGCCCGTCGGTGGCTTTGTCTGCTATAGCTCCGTGGAAGTTTGTCCCGGCTCCTGTTGATGTTAGCTTGCATGGCAAGCTTAGAGGAGTCGCTGGGAGGGCACCGCAGTTTGCCGTTCAAGCGCTCATCGATAAGCACTCAGGTGATGTGTTTATTTATACCGACGGGTCTAGGGATCCTGAGAGTGGGCGTACTGGCGCCGCTTATTTTGTGCCTGACCTGGGGCTAGCGGTCAAGAAGAGGTTGACAGATCGCCTTTCTGTTTTCACGTCGGAACTTATAGCGATACGGTTGGCGTTGGAATGGGCGGAATCTGCTTTGCAGTGTTGCGGCATTGTGGTGGCCTCTGACAGCCTTTCTGCATTGCAAAGCATTAAATCTGGGAAATCGGATTGCAGACAGGATGTGTTGAATGGCATCTTCTGTCTGATGCTCTCCCTGTCCAGGAAGGATGTGAGGGTTTCCTTCATTTGGGTCCCTGCGCATGTGGGGGTGGATGGTAACGAAATGGCTGATGCACTGGCTAAACGTTCCCTTCGGCGGCCATCAATTGATGTGGCGGTTGAGTTGGGCAAGTCTGAAATCAAGCCCGTTATCAAGAGTCATGTGGTCGGCCTTTGGCAGGATTTTTGGAGCCACTGTGTTACTGGACGGCATCTCTATCACATACAGGGTAGTGTGGGTCCTTGCGGGTCTATGGGCAGGAACGCGTGGGAGGAAAGGGCCTTCGCCCGCATGAGGATTGGCCATACTGGACTCAATTGGTCACTGAGTAGGATAGGCAAACACCCGACCGGTCTGTGTGGTCACTGTCGGGTGCCAGAGACTGTCGAGCATGTGCTGATTTGCTGTGAGGCTTATGATAGGGAAAGGGCCGGGTTGGCCTTGTGGTTTCGGAATAATGGGCGGGAGTTCAATCTGCGGAACGTTCTGGCGATCCAGTCACAGGGTTTGTGTCAGGCTGTGGTTACTTACTTATGTAGCACAGGGCTGGGTAAACGTTTATAGAGGTGGGGGGTGTTGGAGACTGAGCCGAGGATGAGGAGCAAGAGGATGTTCTAACGCGCTTGGACTTCATGGGCCTAGAAACGCCAAAGTGATGGAAGAAGGACTTCTTAAAGGATAAAACGACAAAGACGTCCCATGACCTCATGGGCTTTGTAAAACAACAAAGACGTCCCATGATCTCATGGGCTTTGTACTTCCAAAGCGCCGAACGTCAAAGAGGGCGAGGAAGGTGAAGAAGAGTCTTCCTGGAATAAAGCCGGTTGGTCTCTGACACAACAAGCCTATAGAATGAAGCCTGAAGAATAAAGCTGTACGGTGGAAGCACCGAACGTCAAAGAAGGAGAGGAAGGTGAAGAAGAGTCTCCCTGGAATAAAGCCGGTCGGTCTCTGAAACAACAACAACTATTCTAGTCACAAAGACATATCATGACCTCATGGGCTTTGTAACACCAAAGCAATGGAAGGAGTACTTTTACGGACTACGACAGAGTCTGAGGACTACGACAAAGTCTGAGGAATAAAGTCTGGCGGTAATGCAACACTTGGATGCCAACCGCCATAAAACAACAACAACAACAACACAACAACTATTCTAGTCACAAAAACACATCATGACCTCATGGGCTTTGTAACGCCAAAGCAATGGGAGGAGTACTTTTACGGACTATGACAGAGTCTGAGGACTACGAAACGTCTGAGGAATAAAGTCTGGCGGTAATGCAACACTCGGATGCCAACCGCCATAAAACAACAACAATAACAACAACAACAACAACAAAATAGGAGTTTACAAATGTTTAATCAATTCTTTTTTTCTCTCTTTTTTTAATGGGCTCCACAAACCTGCAATATTACGGCTTGAAGTCCTTTCAACTGACAACAAACAATCCTTTGGGGTTGAAAAATGCCACCACTTTGGATGGAAAATTATTTCCATTTTGTTTATCTATGCTGAAAGAAAGGATGTTGAACTTTGTGTGCCAGTTTTTGATTCATGTGTATAGGCCCAGTAATTACAGAAATATTAACCATAAACCACACCGTAAACCCTAACATTCTACTAGACTAGACTTTTGTGCCATTCAATCAATTTTACTCGCTAAACTTATCAGTAAACATATGCTGGGCCACTGGTTGGCAATGTGGAAAAAGAACTGCACCATGTGCTGCACATCTTGAACAAGACTTGAATTTGAACCTTAAAACTGGGGGAGACTTCTTGAACTGAGCAAAACATGGTGGAAAGTGCTCTTTTTGTCATACGAGTGAAATTTCACAAGTTTATTTGGAATTCATTTATTAGTATGACAATAAGTATAAGTTATATATTTTGAACACTCGTGCTATTGCTGTCTGTAATAGTGAATATTAGCAACGAAGGTCAAAGTATTTATGGGTATTTGGATTTTCTTTTCAAAATTCATTACTGAAAATCAAATATAAAGTTGTAATTTAAATTTGATTGCAAAATAAAAGTTAATGCTAAACTGTATAGGAAAGCCCCAATGCAGTCTCCCATTCAAGTAATAACCAGACCCTAAGTTGCGTAGTTTCCGAGAGCAGATGAGATCAGGCATTGAGCAGATAAAGGCCGCTGCTGATTTGAACACCACTAAAATAACTCTGTGCCAGGACGGACTTTTCTACCCTGCAGGCCCATGTAGAATCCGCTTATTTCCGTATCTTCTGAGCCAGCTCAAACATAGTCTTACTCTGTCGTCCATCAGCCATTTTTGTACTTCATGGTCTAAAGCGTGGAGACACTGAAGGAACTTGCGCTAATATGCTGGGAACGAGCCAGAACGAGCCTGCAGGTGTACACTAGCACGCAGGGAATGATTGCCATGTTGGAGAACTACTCTGCTGTCAACTTGTTTTGTGTTTAAAGATTTTTCTCTCCACCCAGTGATCTCTAATCGGATCAGTCTGTGAGCTGTTCTGTCCTGTTGTTGTAGCTCCTATGATTGTGTGTTGTGTTTGACCAGAGCGCTATGTAATGAAAGCAGATTTAAAATAATTATTTCAACATGGTTAATATGCAATGGCATCTGAGAAATTATGATAAGCATCTTTTAATGTTAATGGTTTAATGGGTCCAATTAAACGGTCAAAGATATTGACAAAGATGAGAAAAGAAAAAAATGATATTATATACTTACGAAACCCATTGAAGTTACTTAGAACATCAAATAATTACTTCATTTGCCAAATAAACTTTACTATTCCTCATACAGGGGCAAACATAAAAGGGGTGTGGCTATATTGGTCTCAAGCAGAATATGGTTGAATAGAGTTTTGAAACACAAAGATAAAGATGGCAGATTTTTACTGGTCAATGGAATGGAATGGAATGGTTAATGAGTATGTTTACTCTGATGAATGTATATGCTCCTTCATGAAGCGACCTCACCGCATTGGATGTCTCAAGCTCACAAAGTTCAGGTAAATCAATAAATAATACATTTAGTAAATGAATACATAATATAGGATTGATCGATAACTGGAGAGAGATTAATCCTAATGTCCGCCAATATACACATTTTTCCAATCCACAAAGATCTATACTAGAATAGACTACTTTTTTGATGTAAACAAAAATAGGTCCAATATTACAGAAGAATATATAGGTACAATAGACCAAAGTGATCATGCTCTTATTTACATCACTGTAGATCTGGAACAGAAAAGCAAACAGAGATTTAATACTAGTCTACTCAATGACCCACAATTTGGAAAGATTATGACAAAGGACACTGAGACTTTTGTACATGAGCACGACTATGGTGAAATTTCTGTTTCTCCACCCATTCTCTAGGATGCAGCAAAGACATTTTGAGGGGCAGGGTAATTGCTGTCCCCTCAGCCAAAAAGAAACAAAGGCAGAAAATGCTTGGGCACGAGATCGGCATGGACTTTTTTTAAATGCTCTTCACCAAACAAAGATATTATGAAAGTGATTTAAAATTCACCAAATTATTAGCTTGGAGGAGTAGAAAACAACAGGCAGAAATAACTATTTTTAAAATACGAGATACGCAGAATAACATAATTTTTACCGAAGAACACCAAATGCAATCATCGTTTGATTCACCAAAATATCAGGATACAAAGAAGAAATATAATCTTTTCTGAACACTCTCAATTTACCTGCCATGATCGAACAGCAAAACGAAAAATTAGGTGCTGAAATAACTACTGAATTTCAAAGTGCAATCAAAAGACTGAGGGCCGTATTTTGCTCCTGCATTTAGCGCTAACGGGAGCTTTTTCCAGGAAGAGGATCCAGAGCGCTCTTTTGTTACCGATACCAACCTTAACGCTGGCGTAAGGAGGCTGTACTTGGCCGCTGGAGGCTGGAGTGGGATGGTGCCAGTACATATATGGTGATAGTGTTTGAACCAATGACTGATAACTGTGGCATTCAAAAGCACCAGCTGTGTGTGAGATGTTTGCAGTCATACCTAATATCCAGGCAAAGAAAGAAGTGAGCAATAACGTTGTTTGATTTTCAGTTTTAAAATTTCTTCCCAAAGGCTGCTGCAATGACCCGCATTAAGGCCAGTTCATACTTCATAAGAAGCAAGAAGTTTGTTTGTGCACCTCGGGCTGTGTAATTTTGTTGACACTCTTTGTTAGGCAGTTCTTGCAGCTGGTTTTTGACACGTCAGCTGAGCAGAAATGTGTTAGACAGAGCTGTTTACAAACACATTTATTATTTTAAGTGAAGTATTTTATGTGACAGAAAAGCACATAATTCATAGCTACTGTAACTGTCTGGTGACAGGTTAATTAGTCCTTTATATATATTCTTTACATACAAACAGAACAGATTGGACTGGTGAAGTGAAATGTTGCTGTGATCTGTCTGTGATCATGTAGGGGACCCATATGTCCCAAAAAGACGATTGAAAGACAATACCTTTTCACAGCTCAACACACAGTTGCAGAAATCAAAGCATAGTGTTGGGTGTAAAGGAATGACCCCCCACGGAGAGGACACTGTCTTCACCGGAGCCCCTCCCCCTGAATCTGATAAGAGACATTCCTCAGGACTACGTTTCTTAATGACTATATTTCACATCTAAACCAACTTGATGCTGACTGTGTGATCTAGACTTGTGACTAAATCATGTTTTAGTTTCGTTTGCCACAAGAACTGGTTTGAAGTGTGTTCATGTCGTACTTAATGTACTTTCTCATTACCTGCTATTGATGTGTGTTGGTTGACAATGTTGTGTATTTTATTATGGTCACATGTCATTTTTGCTGGTTTGAGTTAAATTTGCCCAAACTGAGAATAAGTTGACCAAGTTGACGGGAGTGGCTTTAACGCCACTCCCGCTAGGCCACTCCTCCCAGGCAATGCACAATTCAACGAACCCTGGACTCATCAAACCCTTCGAATGCTAAACCTGCTCAAGCATCAGCGCCCGGACAGCTCCCAAGGACGCAAAGGACTCTGAGGACGCAGAGACGTGGGAGGCCTCGCTCCACACCTTCCTTGGACATGTGAGACCTGAGAGTGGCTGATATTTAGAGTGGCATTTAAAGACAGGTTCCCTTGAATTATTCCCCAAAACCTAATTCTTAATACCAGCATTTCTTTTAACTAAGTTGAGCCCAGGCACAGCCTGTGTAACCGAACGTGTCAATTAATTTATTTTATATCTTTGTTTATTAAACCACACAAAATCATCCTGGTTTATAGAGCCTTTGTATTGATTTTTATAGAATTATGATTGTCGGTCAATGAATCGTGTACTCCCCTTCAGAGAATGAGATTGAGTAGATGTTAATGTTTTGCTGCCCTTTTAAATATAAATATTAATGTGAGAGTGAACTGTCTGTAATGTCTATGTCTCTGTGTTTCCCTGCGACGAGTTGGCCACTGTCCAGAGTGTACCCCGCCTAAGGCCCGAAGTCACTGGGATAGGCTCCAGTCACCCGCGACCCTGAAAGGGAACAAGCGGTAGAAAATGGATGGATGGATGGATGGATGAACATTAATTACCAAAAATACTACACGTGTTGTCCAATGTAACGGCTAGTCCCAGAGAATATACATTACATCTTGGAACAAATGTGTGAGCAAGAAACAAGTATAATTACCCTACAATCATAATCGCCATAGCAACAGTGTGGAAACAGTAGTTGGGGATCATGGGGGGCTGGGTCTAGAGGAGTTTGGCTGCAGTGTTTCCTGTTCTCTCAGCCAAAGGTAAACGAACAAACTTCTTGCTTCTAATGAATTATGAATTGGCCTTTAGTCCCGGTGTCCGGCCTCTGAGCCCCCAGTGACAACAAAGACTGAATGAGTCGTGTGCAGCACATCTGGACCAGACTGGGAAAAGGATTTTGGGTGAATGTGATGGGGTGGGGATTTCTCCAGTTTCCCAAATAGAGGTTCCTCTCTGAGCGGTCCAGACTGCGCAGTAACAGGTGTCCAACGGCGGAGGTGAAGGTTTCCAGCAAAGAACTTTAAGAGCTGAGTGTGTAACGGCACTGTGCGGTTTACATGAGTGGGAGGAAAAATACCCACGCAAAATTGGACTTTATTAATTACTTTATAGCTTATAATTGAGTGTCTGCATGATGACGTCACGCAGACACTATATGTTCTACAATTTATTATGTTTTCCATGATTTTCCATTTAGCCAGTTTCAACTCCTTAACGCTTCAATCGATTTCAACAAGTTACACCTCATTACGATCGCTTTCACAGTAAAGCGATCGTAATGAGGTATAACTTCAATGTCAAAAGTGCTATTACTTTCATTTAGCCAGTTTCAACTCCTTAACGCTTTAACCGATTTTCAAAAGTATTAGTACTTTTTCCCTAGTGAAATAAATGGGTCATTATCGAGTGTCTGCGTAATTCTTTGGGCTTTATTCTTTAGACTTTTGTGACGGAGCCAGTCGAGCGAGCGAGAGAGAGAGAGAGAGGGGGGGGCAAGCCATCCTTAATACGCATAGAGGGGATAAACTTGACTGTGCCTCATATGACCAATCTCAATTGTTAATGTGTACCCGTATGTACACCTCCCAAATATAGTGAATCAGAAAAGGTTTATTGCCATTGTCAGTGAACAAAATTCACAGGCTAGGAACTTGCTTTGATGATTCGGTGCAACATACAACAATGGTCAATAATAAAGCAAGATATATCAAATCAAATAGGGCATGCATTGAAAAAATAGTATATTTACTATAAGATAAAAATTTCCTTAGAATGTACACATTTGCAGTTAAATTACAGATGTAGTGCAGAAAGTGAACAGTGCAGTGAGTGGTTGATTAAATTATAGATAAAGTGACCGGTGTTAAGAAGTGTTCATGAGTCCAACTGCAGAGTTCTGGTTTGGATGGGCTGTAGCCTCCTGCCTGAGGAGAGTGGCTCAAATAGAAAGAGCGTTGCTGTACTAGTGTGATCCAGAATATGAGGCTCAATGGAAAAATATTGAGATTAATGTTGTGCCGCATGTTCCTGTACAGGCCTAACTGGCAGATGACAAGTGGATATTTGGAGTATATAAGAGTCTAGAGCAGAGGCGGGGCCAGACATTCTAAACATTCGGGGCTTAGCCCAAAAAGATGATGAGTATTGCTCATTCAGGCTGCTATGATGTAGTTTTAGTGCCAGTCTGGATTTATTCAAGGGCATAGCACTATCACAGCTGCAACCAAAGTTATAAATGATATTTCCATTGCATTGGATGGACTAGTGTTTTTGTTTGTCAAATGCCTTTGATTCAGTGGATCACTATATTCTCTTGGATCGCCTGGATGCTATTGGGTTCAATACAAATTCTAAAAAAATATGGTCTGCTTGCAGATTACCTCACAAATATAGCTCAAGCAGTTTCTGCTGATGGCTTTATTTCCTACAGGTGTTCCTCAAGGTTCTGTCCTTTGACCATTATAATTTATAATTATTTATATAAACTCAATCGGACATACTCTAAAACACAGCTGCATCCACTTGTATGCAGATGATGCTATTCTTTTATGCTAAGGCACCTTCTTCAAAATATTCTAGAGGATTTTCACTCCATCCAACAAAACTGTGTTGATTTAAAATGGTTAATGAATTCAAATAAAACAAAATGTATGCTGTTCTCCAAAAGACACTCTAGTGACCCCAAAAATATATCTATTATTACGCTTGATGGTAATATGATTGAACAGGTATCCCATTACAAATACTTGGGCATCTGGATCAATGATAAACTCTCCTTCAACAAACACATACAAGAGCTGACAAATAATCTTAAAGCCAGATTGTCCTTCTTCTTTAGAAATAAAACACATTTTCCTCTTAATTGTAGAAAACAGTTAATCCAGGCTACATTTCTTTCAATTCTAGATTATGGTGATATTATATATATATGCATTGACTCATTGTATGTATTAACTAAGTAGTACTTTGTACTAAATACTACTACTAAGTATTTGTACTTTGTGCTCATTCCAATAATTTGTGTATCAGTTCCATATTCTGTAGCATTGGACCCTCAGGAAGAATCCAAGCCCTTCATCACCCGACGTTCCTCTACTGATGCATCATAGGTTTACAGTACCTAAATTGTAAATGTTTATTTTGTTGTCTTCACAAGGTTTTCATTGTTACATTTGGATTTATTGGTAGCTAGCTTGGCATTTGGAACAGTAAGTGAGTGTACTGAACCTTACTTGAGACGAGATTATAAAATGTTCCTGTCTTTGTTGTTTAGAGACAACATGGGTCATGGGTTTTATGGGTCATTAAATGACCCAAAAAACTCCCTGGCTTTGCATCTCTATTTCGTAGCTGCAGCTTGGGACGACAAACTGTTGCTCTTGCTTAAGTCCTCCTGACTACCCTTTATACGGCTTCTATTATGAACCCGACCTATTGAGTCACAGTGGGACCATTGCTATGTGCATCTTTCACCGATGACGACACGAGTCGCATTAGCTGCCATGTGGTGTGAGCACTTGAGCGTAAGAGGGACATTATCATCTGAGAATGCACAAGCGTGTCACTACCGGATCCAGACCTGTCCTGGTCCATCATCGCCTATCTATGAGTGCTGATAAAGATGGAACTAAAATGCCTAACCCACAGCTAAAAGGAGGCTGGAAATGAATCCTTCCAGGACTGACATGTTTAGAACAGGTGTCCACAAACAGTCTGGTACTGATATAAACATTTATCCCATAAAAACATGTATTTTGTCATTTGTGGACACTGCAATTGGTTTATGAGTTTTTTATAGGGCTGTTGGTATATATCAAATTTCTAGATCTTCTTTCTAAAGTTCACTAATTTGGTGGAGGATTTGTGGTGTTTGACAAAACAAAAAAACAGTGACATTCTCAAACTGTTGTTGGCTGCTACTTTTTGGTGCATTATAGTCCAGCATAACGTCATATTCAAGAAAAGTTTATTATGTGGTTGTAAGCATATACAGCAATAGATATTTATGCAAAACACGTGGTAATTCTAGCTCTCCTCGTCAAGTGGTTTTCAGTCCCCAAAACAGCCCTGGTTTTTCAGTGTGTGACGTTTGGAGGCTAACAAGAAAAGATAAGATAAGATATTCCTTTATTGTCCCACATGGGGAAATTTCATTGGTGCAACGCAGGTAGATACAGAGGTAGATACAGAAGAAAAGAACAGATCACTTATAGGACGTTGAAAAAACACTTTCAGTAGAAGATCTCCTATAAACAAAAACTCCCATAGACAAAAAATAACATACATCACACACTGATGTGAACCAGTGTCCAGAACGAATGTCTTTCTAGACATTCGTTGGTTCACATGCCTAGAAAGAATTCGGTTGGAAGACCATCACTGTCCCATTCAATTTCAGGACTATGTATTTGGACCTCAAACCTCCTGCCATGGACACAATCAATGGATACCTTTGTAATACTCCTGGCAGCTGGGAAAAAGGCCATCACAAAAAAATGGATGACACAAACTGAGCAGACGATTGAGGACTGGGCCGACATATAACTGACATATGAAGCCTGCGTAAATTCAGCCTGGAAGACCTAACTCCACCCATTTACATCAAGGCCACCTGCTCCCCAGCTCAACCAACGCACCCAGTCCGGCCTGTCCGTCTGTGAGAGTTCAGATCTCTCCTTCACCACGGAACTCCTCCAGGTTTCTACTTTTTCCCATGGAGGTTTTTGTAGTTTTTCCTGGCCGAGAAGGAGAGTCCCAAGGACAGGGGATTCCCAGGACATCGCCCCTCGCATCTGCTCCCCATCTTCAATTAATGCACCCAAGTTACTCCTCCCCGCGGCACGTCGCACCTCTGCTCCCAATCAGCGCACAGCCGGTCCGATATTGGTTCAAAATGCAGCAGCAAGATTACTAACAGGAACAAAAAGAAGAGAGCACATTACGCCAGTGCTGAAGTCTCTTCACTGGCTCCCCGTCGAGTCCAGAATCAAATTCAAAATTCTACTCTTGACCTACAAAGCCATAAATGACATGGCCCCATCCTACCTCAAAGATGCTATCGAACCATATCATCCAAACAGAGCTCTTCGCTCTCAGAATGCTGGCCTTCTGGTGGTGCCAAGAGTCTCTAAAAGTACTGTAGGAGGTAGAGCGTTTAGCTACCAAGCTCCTGTGTTATGGAATCAGCTCCCGACCCATGTTAAATATGCTGACACAGTCTCTTCATTTAAGTCCAGGCTTAAAACGTTCCTCTTCGAAATCGCTTATGGTCAGAGTAGTTAGGAACAGAAAGATAAACCCACAGCTTCAGCTACGCTGCCCTAGGAGTAACTGTGCTGGGGGAAGTATGACAGCTTGAGCACTATCCTCTTCTTCTTCTGACTACTTATGCTA
This sequence comes from Eucyclogobius newberryi, assembly GCF_026437365.1. Classification (NCBI taxonomy): domain Eukaryota; kingdom Metazoa; phylum Chordata; class Actinopteri; order Gobiiformes; family Gobiidae; genus Eucyclogobius; species Eucyclogobius newberryi. Next base: position 45,290,303 of record NW_027315723.1, read on the forward strand.
TCAAACAATATTTATTTTTTGATTCCACTTGCAAACTGTTCACCGCCTTCTTTTCTTTCTCTCACTCCTGAGGACCTGTGGACCCAGATGCCCCTCCCCTGGTGAAGTGGTCCCTGCCCTGTGTGGACGGTCCCTCATCTGCCTGAAGAGTGGCTCCAGTTCGCCTCAGTCGGTCCCTCTTCTGCCTGAAGAGTGGGTCCAGCTCGCCTCCGACGGTCCCTCATCTGCCTGAAGAGTGGGTCCAGCTCGCCTCCAACGGTCCCTCTTCTGCCTGAAGAGTGGGTCCAGCTCGACTCAGACGGTCCCTCTTCTGCCTGAAGAGTGGGTCCAGCTCGACTCAGACGGTCCCTCTTCTGCCTGAAGAGTGGGTCCAGCTCCAGTCTCCTTGTGTCCGTCTGTCCGTCTGTGAGAGTCGGATCTCTCCTTCACTGGAACTCCTCCAGGTTTCTACGCTTTTTTCCCAAAGAGGTTTTTTTTGTAGTTTTTCCTGGCCGAGAAGGAGAGTCTAAGGACAGAGGACCCTGGGACATCGTCCCTCGCCACCACAGACATTGTCTGACTTCATCGCCACCACAGACATTGTCTGACTCCATCGCCACCACAGACATTGTTGATTCATTTCTCCCTGTGGCCCTCAGAGGCAACTGTTGTTGTGATTTTGGGCCTTACAAAAATAAATTGATTTGATTTGATTTGATATTGACCCTCACGGCCGCTTCAGACCGCACTGCGACCCACCACCTCCCCTCCTCCACCTCTATATCCCTCTCATCCTAATCATCTACCCTCTCACCATATCTACCACCACCAGTCTCCAGGCCCTGGGGGAGACATCTAATACAAATAGATCATGGAGTGCCCATGATCGCAATGTCTTCCGCCGGGGTCTGAGCGCCAAATAACCCATGTAATGAGGTTTTGTCTATGGGAGGTTTTGTTTATAGGAGATCTTCTACTGAGAGTGTTTTTCAAACTTCCTATAAGTGATCTGTTCTTTTCTTCTGTATCTACCTCTATATCTACCTGCGTTGCATCAATGAAATTTCCCCATGTGGGACAATAAAGGATCATCTTATCTTATCTTATCTTATTCTTAATAAAGCTTGCTAAACAGTCCTTTCTTTGTCGTCTCTGCGTCTCTCCAGGGTGAAATGGCTGTCTCCATGGATATAGATATGTTAACTGCCATATTGTGATCTCCATGCCTTCCACCAGAAAAGTTACACACAGTGTAACACAAGTTAGTCACATTTAAAGTTCATATGTTCTAATTTATTCAGACATCAATATTTTATGTTTTATTTCTCAGAATCATGTACAAATCAAAAAAGACCACGCTTACAAAACAGTACATTTGCCAGTGAAGGAAGCACACTCTTTGTGAGGCAAACCATTTCAAACAAGGTTACAGTTGCTTCAATTTGAGATACATCTTAGTGATTCTGATTCTGAAGCCGTATGGAGAAACATTACCAGCTCATGACATCAGAAAATTAATGAAAAACAATCACAATTCAAGGTATGTTTCTAATAGGATAATCCCTTTTTTTCTTTAAACATTATTGGAGCCACAAGAAATCTAGCATAAAGTTATTATACATTTAGATGTGAATGTGCTCACTGAGCTGTATGGAATGTGCAGTTATTATAGGAGCTCATATTAAAGGTCAGTTATGGTAAACAAACAGTCACAAACAGCATATGATGTTACCCTGAATGGAGAAAGGGACGAACCCAATGGTCCAGTTTGTCTAATCCTGAACTAAAAATTGTATGTCCAAACTATGGCCCAGGGGGCCAACTGTGGCCCTCAGAACAACATGTTTTAGCCCTAAGACCTTCTGCTGAATTGGCCTGAATTATCATAGGCAGATATCTATGATAAGTTTACCATCATAATCTAAATGAAATCACATGCATCCATCCGCTTCGAATAGCCTGTGTGCAGCTCTTTGTGAACACCTCTAACTAGAGTCTCCCATTAGGTTTTCTCACATATGCTGTATGTCACGGCTATTCAATTATATTTTCCGTGAGGCCAGATTTTTTGGAGGGCTATTGTCTGGGGGGTAGACTATAAATCTGCATCACAATTGTATTATTTATATCCAATACCTACAAACAACTTGAAATTATACTATTCATATTTATTGTTTTACTTAAGTAATTATTTATTATATACAATCAATGAGCAAGAGCAGATCATAGCAGCAGTTCTGACTACTTTTCCTAACAACAATATTTAATATTTAATTTCCCTTGCAATCTGTTCATTACTGTTCACATCTTTTTCTTCTTCTACTTCCACTTCCCCCTGGGATGACCTGTGGATCTTGTTGCTCCTCAACTCAAGAAATGGTCTCTCCTCCTGTCACAAGGACTCTGCCACTCTCTCTGCACTAATTATTGATTACATTCGCCTGGCCTGCCCCACCTCAGTATATGGACCGCTCCATTTCCCTCAGTTCTTTGCCAGATTGTCTTGTGTGTTTCCGTAGCTTCCAGCAACCTGTTATCCTGATTCTGATCTTGCCTGTTCCTGTTTTGACCTGCCCTTTTGGACTTGGACTTTGGACATTCTCTTTTGCCTGCCCCATTCTGGTTTTGTTTGCTACGCGTTGCGACCTTGTTTTGATCTCTGCTGGTAATAAATACCCTAAACCTGAACTGTTTCCTGTGTCGTGCATTTGGGTTCTTGCCTGCCGTTTTGTGACTCCTGACACCTCCAGATGAATGGTTCCATAAACTGGTTCTAATAGTGGCATCTCTGCTGCTGTTCACGGCAGGCCAAATATGACACGTTTGCCAGGCTTCAGTGGCCCTCATCGCTTTGTGGGCTGGATTTTGCCCATGGGCCGACAATTGAATAGCCCTGCTGTATGCCTTTTGAGACCAGGTGAATGGAAAACATTTGATGAAGCGCCACCATTACAAGGTGGAGCAGTATGGCATTAAGGATTTTAAAGATACACTTTATTGTGCGGCACAATGGCAGTCCTCCCAGAGTTAACATTAGTTTCATGGTCAGGCCTCAGGAGCACCTATAGCTGGAAGATTAGCCCATGCTTTATTTCAGGTTTGATAGGTCACAAAGAGTCACGTCATAGAGTTCCCAGCTGCTCATCTTCTCTGCAGAGGTTTAACTGTGTCTATCTCTTAAGCTGAAGCGATTCACCACAGACAGACCCTCTCCCTCTCTCAGAAACTATCTTTAGTCCCTCACAGTCCTGAATGGAGAGCCTAACTTTATCAGTGCCTCTGTCATGGTGGCTGTGACTATTTTTAGAGGAAGGGGGCTTGGAGCAGAAGCAACTGTCAAAGCATTTTATACCCCCAGCCCTCACTCTTTCTCCCCTTCCTCCAACTCTATTGCAACTGTCTATCTTAACAGACAATGACAGAACCAGGACTCCAGCCATTTGCAGACGTTTTCCTCTCTGCCAGGCCACAGTAACACCAAGGAACTAAAGCTAAGACGTGCTGTTTTGATGGATATTGAGACACAGTTTTGTTAAGAAATCGGCAGATCGTTCAAGTTTTTAAGAAATGAAAAGGACAAATTGAAGATTGAGCAAGTGGATGCGAGTATTTTGGGAAAGATATTTGCTTTCAAGTAACTGCCAACCCCAAACGCACTCAAGTTGATCTTGTCCAGAGGGGAAAGCCAGCCGGAGTTAGTCACATTCAACAAGGTATGTGTGACTAATAATGTGCTTTCTTGGAATTAATATGATCATTCTTTTGTTTATTTTGTTGGGACAGTGCATGTTAATGAACATACATGGTAAACATGCTATAAACATGCATGAATGAGAAGAGAAGGTCTAGACTCTAGTGTAATGTTTCATGTTAAGATTTAAATTTTTTAAATAATACTGAAAATGGAATCATATCTAGCATTGAGTTTTAAACAATATGATGATAGGCAATACTCACGCCGTAGAGGTAGGTAGAGGTACCCATTTCCGTGGTCCCTAAACATAAACAACTTATGATATCCAATGGCACTTTTAAATCCTGTACAAATAATACTATTACCAAGTACAAACTAAACTTGACTCTGAAAACAAATCAAAAACATCCATAAACTTTATTGATCTACAAAGAATATTATAATTTGTGTATGCACACATCAACAAAACAAGTACATAGAACTAACGAAAAGTCCACTCAGAGAAGCATATTTAAAGCACATGTTTTTGTGTGTGTTGATGACTTCAGGTGGTTGATTTCGCAGCTCGCCTGACACATGGCGCAGTAATTTTAGTGACAGTGCACTTATAAATACCTCCTTCAGTGACACTCAGGACCAGCTGTGAGAACGACCACAGGGTTAGCCCACTTTACTGACCTGTTAAACATGCTAATTTGTGCAAACCTGGGGGAGCACATGTCTCTATTTACCTGGGAGTCCCAGTTTTGAGCCCTGTTTCCCATGTCCCAGCAGATGTATCCAAAACCATTGATTTGTCCCAGTTTTATTCAAGACTTCTCCCAGTTTTGACCACTTTGAGACCTGCCAACAGTAAAGAAGGGAATTTATTTTTGTTTCTTTAGCCAAACTAGAGAAAATCTGGCTTTGGGATAACCAAACACAAAATATGCACTAATTTCCACTGATAAAGGTACACTGACTCACAAGTGAGCTGTGAAAGAGGTATGAACGATCCAAGTGCATTAAAATGTACTTAATTATCTACGTTTTTAACTATTTTATTATTAGTTCCCATTCCAACTAGTATGTCCCCGTTTTAGTTCACCCTATGCTAACAACTACATCACAAGCTATATTTGAATCATGTGAAGCAGTAAAACATCAAACCAACCACAACGTACTTGGACAAAAAAAAAAAAAAAATGGAGAAAAAATCACTCCAGTCGATTTGTCCCCTACTGATAGCAATGGCATATAGTATGTTTTGCGTACGTTCAAGAGATGTGCCTTTTCAGTTCCAATACTGATCCATTCCTTACTATATCTGCTCATTCGTAACCAATATAAAGTATCTATTTCTTTCCTTTAAACCTCAACTCTTTATCATAAAACTAACTCCAAAATGTTATGGTACTGGTTATGTATTTTTCAAGCAGTGTATAAAATAATTCTACTAACTAATAAATTACATTTTTAAGTGTACTACAAGAATTGTTCACAGGCCTGTGTTCTCCTTTACTTGCAGATATTTTCCGAAAGTTGAACCCCTCAAAACTCTGAACATGGACATTTTTGGAGGTGCCCCACGGGTCCTGGGGTATCCACGCCCTTTGCTTGCCCTGTGTGGAACTGATGCCACACTACGCTGCCAAATAGGCGGGGACCCTCGGCCAGACGTGGTTTGGGAACGCAAAAATGTCCAGATCTTTACGGAGGGCCGGTACAAGCTGTCAGAGGAGGGCAAATCGTACCTTCTAACCATAAGTTCAGTCAACCCAGAAGATGCAGGCCAGTACATATGCAAGGCCAAAAACAGTGTGGGTGAAACATGTGCAGCTGCTACACTAAAAGTGGAAGAACAGCAACAGGATAAACAGTTGGTGGTGAATGGAGAATTGAGCCAGTTGAACGGTCATGACAAATTGCAAAACGGAAATTGCATATCAGAGAATGGAAAGTTGGTGAACGGGGAGCAAAAGTCAAACAGATTGATGGAGAAACTTGATGACAACGAATTGAGTTCAGACCGACCACGGTTCCTTATCAAGCCTTTGTCGCTGCGAGTTGACCGAGGAGAGGATGCAGCCTTCTCCTGCAAGATCTGGGGAACACCATTGCCTGAAGTTGAATGGGAAAAAGATGGCAAAAAGCTAGGAGATATCTTTGAAAACTCTCATTTCAGCGTGAGCAGTCAGGAGGGTGGATGGTTCCAACTCAAGATTTACAGAACACGGATGCCGGACAAAGGAGTGTACACTTGTAAGGCTGTCAACTGCAATGGTGATGCGTTGGTAGGAGCAGTTCTACTTGTCGAGCCGGTGCCAGAGAGAGAAGAGAGCAAGAGGTCATCAAGCGGGCACACAAATAGTCAAAACTCCCCCAGGCTACGAGGAGGAAGGTTAGGCATACTCAGAAACAAAGAGGAACCGCCAGTCAATCCGTCGAAAGTTAAGAAGTTTGCCGTGGCAGAGGGAAAACACGCCAAGTTCCGGTGCTTGGTGACGGGGAAGCCCAAGCCGGAGATAGTGTGGAAGAAGGATGGCGTTCCGTTGGACCCTGGTAGAAGACACCTGATGTTTGAGGACAGGGAGGGGTACTATACCCTGAAGGTTCTGTACTGTAAAAGGGAGGATACAGGGCTGTATGTATGTGCGGCCTCCAACGCTCTTGGGAATACGCTGAGTGCAGTGCATCTGTCAGTCAAAGGTAAGCGACATGCAGAGGTGGTCAAAGTACTGCTGTTCATTACTTCAGTAATACAATACAAATAAAAGTAACTCAGTGAAATTATTACTTAAGTTGAGTATCCAAAGTAAGTGGAGTCTTTTTTCTTTTGTGTTTCAGTTTTCAAATGTACATAAACAGAACAAGCAAAAAAACACAGAACACAACAGAAACTGACCAGAAAGCGAAAAGAAGAAAATAAAATTCAAACATTCAAAAACAAAACCATGGCATAATTTAAATATTATTTAAATTAAAATAACTATCCCCAGTTGTGTTTCAAATTTGTCTATTTCTAAGTTAAACCAAATGCTATTTTATCCATTTGTTTTATGTCTGTTACTATGTCAGTCCAGTCCTAGATTGTAAGTGATGTTTGTGTCAACCATTTTTTCTGATGGCCTTTTTTCCTGCCACCAAAAGGACATTCCAAAGGTTCCATGGCACGAGTTTTGAGGCCCAAGTACATACAGTTCTAAAGTTCAGAAGGATGGCAATTTCAGAAACAGTCTACCATGCATTGTGAACTTCAATCCAATATTTTTGAGCGACAGGACAGTCCCAAAACGCGTGATAGTGGTTTGCCTCCTGGCTGCCACAGTTTCCCCAACAGTTACCAAGTCTTTGTGAATAATGAGCACTTTGACATGCTGTCGTGAAAAAACATGACAGATTTGTCCAGAAAACTGCCTCTAAACATGTGATTTTGTGGTCCTCAATTGAGATGTCAGCACAATTCCCACTCTTCATTGGTCAAAACAAGATTACCTTCTCTTTCCCATTCGTTATTAATATATTTAGTAGAGTAGTTGTCCAGATTAGTAATGCATTGAAGTAATTTAGATATTATTCTCCTTGAAAGTTCTGATTTAAGCAGGTTGTAATGGTCTTTACTTTGTTAAATGTCTTGGTTATAATAACTCCTCATTTGTAAATACCTATACAAGTCATTTTTCTCCAAGCCAAAGGATTCTTTAAACATATCAAAGCTTTTCATTTGATTATATTTTACAATCTGATGAAAAACATGTATACCATTTGTAATCCAGATATTGAAACTCAGGTCAGTACTATTTGGTACAAAACCTTGGCCATAAACCAAATTTACAATTTTAACATCTTTGTTTAGTTTGTTGTTCTGATTAGCTCCTTCCATGTTGTAACCCTTATTTTATAGACTCAGTTGGCCATAGTTGTATGATATTCTACTCTATAATGTCAGCTTGATTCAATAGGTTGGTCTTACAAACAGAGCTGAATTTTGGTTTATACAGATTTTTGTATTAATTACATTACATGATCAGCACTCATTGAGAACAAATTTATGAGAAAATCAGGTCAATAACCCTCAACTAGAAAACTTAATAGTTCACCTTTAAACATCAAACGGTCTACCTTCACCTGAGGAGCCTAATGTTCTGTGGGCCTATAGCCTACTCTCTGTGGCCCATTTGTGGACCCTCACCCACTGTTTTAGAACATAAAGTAATGCAGAGTACAGCTTCAAATAGGCCTAATATTTGAGGGCTCTGGCCGGGTCCAGGCCATTGACAATCATATTACTGCGATGAGACAGTGGCCCACATTAAGACAGCTCTGAGCTATAGAACCGCATGGGACAAATAAATAAACTGAATTGAACTAATCCCACTTAAACAGAGGGAAACATGTATGACACCAAAAAGCTCATTCACAGATTGCACCCCGCAGTCTCGCATCAAACTCAGCCTCATTCATTACGTTTCACCAGCGTTGTTCTACTCATTTGGTTAAAGCGTCCTGTGATAATCTCCTCTCGTCTCCACCTTCTCAGTCACAGCGAATGGTACCACACACGCATGCCGCCCCGTATCACCTCAATTCAATTCAATTCAATGTATTTTTGTAACGCCCAAAATCACAACAGTTGCCTCTGAGGGCGACGAACTCTGCCACGCAGCCTAGAGGGAACAATGCTCATGCCTAAAACATGCAAAAAGACCACAAACTCCAATCCAAAAAGAGGTCAGTGGGAGGAGGAAAAAAAAAATACTAAGTAAAAAAAGGCCCTCCAGTAGGGTTGATACAACATTTTTACCTTGGTATTTACAAACCAAAGTTGGAATACACTGGCCCAACTGGCAAATAATCACATCTCCAGTAAAGTCCAGGTGCCTTTCATTGTTGTACTGAATATTTTTAGTTTTACATTCACATTGATCCTCAGCGTTGCAGGATAGAGCAGAGCATATTCCACATTCTTCTCTCTCAGGCGGAATTGCACTGGATCAAAAACTTGACCACTTGCGCTGATTAGTTGTTGAAGAAAGAGACTTGGGGCTTGGTTGATCCAGGTTGGCCCGCGGTGAGACGTCTGGATGCAGCCATGACACGCTGTTTATCACTGAAGTTGTGGAACTTCAGTATAATAGGCCTTAGACGCTGGTTTGGAGCCGGTTTGGGAGCCAGGGAGCGATGTGCACAGTCAATCTTTATTTTCCCCTTTTGTTGGAAGTTTAAGATATTCAGGGGTCCAGATCTCCATATGCAAAGCCGCAATGATCACCAAGTCTACCTCGCTCTGGGATCTCTCCAAATGCATCACTTATGCGTCGCTTATCTCAGAGAAATCATATTCTACAAAAATAAAAATAGACACTGGTAACGCTGTGATCATAAGTAGACTATTCTCTGTTTACACTTAAAGGTGCACGCATACCCAGTTGGTTAGTTTGAACCAACTTGTGAGATGAATTATATCTATGACTGCTCAAATTAATAATACATCTTTTCCTTGTTCTTAGGCCCATCGGTGCGGTTCAGGCTTCAGCTCAAAGATGTGGAGGTGGCAGAGAGGGATGTGGCGGTGCTGGAGTGTGAGGTGCCGGATGAGTCCCTGCCCGCAGCCTGGTACTTGGAGGACCAGAGACTAATGCCCAACCAGAAGTACGGCATGGAGCAGAAAGGCACCAGAAGACGTCTCACCATTCGAGACGTGAACACTGACGACGACGGGGTTTACCTGTGTGAGATGCCCGATGGAGCCAAGAGCATAGCAGAACTCTCAGTTAAAGGTATGTGCTGGTATTTACTGTTGGAAATGGAAAATGATCTAAAAGTGTTGTTATGGGAAATAGCACAAATCCACTTATAGATTATAACATCAATAGTATTCTACAATACCTACAACATACGACATTCAACGACATAAGACAAGGACAGGCCCGGACACTCACTAACCTTTACTCCCCCCTTCTTTACTTCAGAATTATTACTTTAGATTCAAGATAAAGTAAGGTACAAAAGTATCTGTATTCATTTATTTATGTTTAAACCTAAAATAATCAGTAATGTGTTGAATATAGAAATAAAAGTAGAGTAAAAATTAAAATCAAGGTGTAAAAAAGAAAAGAATAAAATTAATTCAAGTTGGTTGGTTGTTTTGTTTACATCTTTTACAGTGTGCTTGATACGTTTACCTTACAGTAAAGCAGTAACTTTATGAACACATTTTTATTGTCATGAGGAGCATAAGCCTCCAAACCTATTTTCACAAAGTGATATTGAACACATTTTGCATATTACAGGGACAAAATTATACAAACGTATATTTCTATTTTACACAGAGATTATTAAATATTATCTAGCTAATTAATTTATTTCAGAAACTAAAATGTACATTTTCATGCAGGCCCCATTGTGCGTAAACTTCCCCGTAAGCTGGAGGTGCTAGAGGGCGAGAACGCAGCCTTCTGTGTGGAGGTGGACCAGGACGACATGGAAGTTCACTGGTTCAAAGATGGACTCAAACAACACGAGACGCACCAGACCATCCTCAAGTCCTTTGGCAAGAACCACATCCTGGTTTTCGTCAACGTGTCCTACCAAGACTCTGGGGTCGTGACATTTGTGGCAGGGAGGTCCACTACAACATCTCGCCTCAAAGTTAAAGGTATTGTCAGAGTTCTCGCAATTTTTGTGCCTTCACAAACTCTTGAGAATCCCTCTTGTTAGGCTCTCGCTAATTTGTTTTCAGTCCACACCAGGGGTTTAACGGGCCAATAACATGGCATTTAGGGCCCACAGGCAGGACTGGACCCAATCACAGAGATGAATTGTGGTTTCGTAAGATTGCTTCACAACATTGCGCAACACAACACTTGGTGGCGGTAGCTCAGTGGCAGAGTGCTCGTCCTCTGATCCAAAGGTTTGAAACCTGCTCTCGACATAACATCCTAGGCCTAGGTAGAGTGTTACAACACTGACCCACAAGTTGGCAGTGCTATCGCAGCTGGCTCAGGTGAATACTAGAGCTGTGTCCTTGGGCAAGACACTTAACCTGCCTCGCCCCTGTTGTTTGCGTACACTGGTGTCTTAATGTGTGTGAATCAATTTTCTCTCTAATTCTTCATGTGTCTGAGCAAACACACAAACATCCTGGGCAGCCCCTCGGACCACTGTGAGCAACATCAGACGTGCGCTCTGTGGTCACGCCAGTAAGTTACATACTTTTAAAATAATCAAATTGCAGCAGTCATTACTGTTAGATTACTTTTAATTAAGTGATTAAATCCACAGTGAAAAAGAGGGTTAAAGGCAGAGCGGCCCACAATGACACCATAACATACAGTTATATTTACTCCTGGGAGTGCTATTCATTGCATATGTATTTATTTTATAGACTCAGTTGGCCATAGTCTTATGATATCCTACTATATAATGTCAGCTTGCTTCAATCGGTTATAAACAATAGAGCTGAATCTTGGTTTATACAGATTTTTTAATTATCGGCACCCATTCTTTTAGTACAGCATGTAACCATGTACTTGTGAGGAAATCTAAAGAATCCTTAATCAAGATAAATGAAAGATAGATGAGTTTATATCATACTGTGGAACACTTTTATGAGAAAACTTACATACAGCACCTTTAAACATCAAACTGCCTCATTTCACCTGAGAAGCCTAATGTTCTGTGGACCCGTAGTCTACTCTGTGAGAACCACTGCTTTAAACATACTTTATAATACACTAATGCAGAGTACAGCTTCCAATAGGCCTAGTATTTGAGGGCTATGGCCTGGTCCGGGCTGTTTCAGATCATATCACTGCAATGGGACAGTCCGTAAATCTGTCTAAAATCAGTCTTTAAATAAAGAAATAAACTGAACTTATCCCACTAAAACTGTTCAGAGGAAGAAATATATGACACTAAGAAGCTCATTCGGAGTGCACCGCGGCCACGTCTCTCGCATCGTGCTCAGCATCATTCCTAAAGTTTCACCAGCGTTGTTCTACTCACTTTGTCAAAGTGTCCTGTGATAATACATCCACCTGATGCAGAGCTGATGTCCTCTGTTACAGCGAGTGGTCACACGCTCTCACGTATACAACGCACGTACTGCCCCGTATCACCACTCAGCAGCGGCTGCTCGTCTCTGCGTGACCCGCTGCTCTCTGGGGTACTCTCACGTGAGGCCATGCAAATCCACCTGATTCTGCAGCATTTGACCCGCGGGAAATCCTGTCTGCCACAGGTCTCTAGTCACAGCTAAGACAGGGGCCCACAGGGGCCCGGTGGAGCTGCTCCCCTCCTCTATAGCTCGGCCCAGATCAGCTCACTTGGGAAAAAAGTAAACAGTGCTGGAGATTTAACGTGTTTGCTCTGAGATGTTGCCAAAAGCACAAAATAATGTATGTATGATTTTATGAAACATTTATAGATCTAAAGTTTGGTGCTAATGCTTAGTTACCAGATGCCCCTAACGTCTTTTAGCTGCCGCTTAACCCTAATTGGGTCTTTGTCATGCTGTATGTATGTATGTATGTATGTATGTATGTATGTATGTATGTATGTATGTGTGTATGTATGTAAGTATGTATGTATGTATGTATGTATGTATGTATGTAAGTATGTAAGTATGTATGTATGTATGTATGTATGTATGTATGTATGTATGTATGTATGTATGTATGTATGTAAGTATGCATGCATGTATGTATGTATGTATGTATGTATGTATGTAAGTATGCATGCATGTATGTATGTATGTATGTATGTATGTATGTATGTATGTAAGTATGTAAGTATGTATGTATGTATGTATGTATGTATGTAAGTATGCATGCATGTATGTATGTATGTATGTATGTATGTATGTATGTATGTATGTGTGTATGTATGTAAGTATGTATGTATGTATATATGTATGTAAGTATGTATGTATGTATGTATGTATGTATGTATGTATGTATGTAAGTATGTATGTATGTATGTATGTATGTATGTATGTTTGTGTTATAGTTCCTGTACCTTCCTTTTGTAAAAACATCACAGACTTGATGAACTTGACTTGAGTTGTTGTTGTTTTTCTCTAGCTACAAGACACCTCCCACCTATCTGTCCAGTCAACATCAAAATGGACGACGACCGACCTAACAGTGCTCTGCTAACCTGGTGCCCTGCCCCCAACAGCCAGACCACTACGCGGTCCATGTTTGTGCTGGAGAGGCAGGAGGTGGGCTCTCAGGAGTGGCAGAAGTGTTTCAGCTCAGAGACGGCCACCTCGGCTGAAGTGTCTGGGGACAGTGTGCCGGGTGAAGGAGACTACCGCTTTAGGGTCTGCTGCATCAATAAGTACGGGCGGAGCGGGCATGCAGAGTTCCCCAGAGCTGTTCACCTTGGTAAGACATGGAAAAAAGCTAAAGGAAGGAAATCATTGTCAATGTCAAGGGCTGAGACTTAAAAAGCTACATTCCTCTAACTTTAAATTAGGATACCAATATTTGTATTTTCTTTTTTCTTTTCTTTTATTTGTAATGCACATCCTTCCTGTTTGGTTAGAACGTATTGTGAACATAGCTGGCAGCAGTGTTGTGAGTTCCAATCCCAGCTCCGACTTACTGCATGTCCTCCCATCTCCCTCATCCCCATTTCAAAATTAAAGTTTGACCCGATGGACCAAATCCAGGAAGTGACACACATTTGAGGACGCACAAATGAACGTGAAGATCCTTATGGTTGTAAAGAGTACAGTTCCTTATTGCGGCACTTTGGCACCGCAGAATGTTGCTTGTTCAAGTAAATTATTTTTATTTGGCCCACATATCACCAAATGCATCCATTTATGCATAAATAAAGCTATGAAGAAGGCTAAAAGTCTACATAGGATACAATGTGACCAGAAAGAAGACGTAAAGATACATTTTTGTGTAGAATTCTTTAGCTGTTACATGCGCTTAAATCTTAACAAAGATAAATTATTGTGTGAATATTTTGCTATATATTTGCAATGCATATAACTGATCAAAAACAAGAATGTAATAAATAT